>NC_045545.1:45822714-46150214 GCF_009769535.1 Thamnophis elegans
ATAAAACCTGACAGGTTGCTAGAGAAAAAGCTTTTTAGTATTTTTTTGCAAAGCATGGTTCTTTGATGCTTGGAATGATAACTGTTGTCTAACTCGCAAACAAACAAACCCATCAAATTTTAGGTTTTCTGAAGATATTATAAGGATTATAGTGTATTAGACAAAGTTATGGATTTTTTTCTTTTTTCTTCCTTCAATCAGATAATTCCATTCAGTCTGTGATTACCTTTGATGAGGGAGGAGAATGGGTACACTTGAGGAAACCAGAAAATGCTAAGTGTGACTCAACAGCCAAAAATAAAGAAGAGGTTTGTTTTTTAATGTATTAGTAAAAATGGGGTGTAAACCTAATAAATGTTGACAAGCAAAAGAAATAGGTAGGTCCAGACTAACTTTTACTGCGATCAAGGCATGTTAAGATGTTACACAAACAAAATTGATATATTAAGCAGCCTTTGGAATTGCTCAGTTGGACGTTGACTTGTGGGGTTGTTTTAATTCATATGCAAAACAGATTAATGCCTAGAATTTGGGCTAACATTAAAGTGAAATATATTATTAAGAATATTTTGCAAGGAAAGTAGAATGCTGAAAAATGTATACTGAGTTGAGTTTAATTGAGCCAAAAGAAACAATAGAAGATGGTTGATCCTATAAAATTAGAGTTTCTTGGACCGTATAGGTTCTGAATGAATTGCCTCACTTTTGAGATTTTGATTCTTAATTTTAGTCTGCCTTGGCTTTGCATTAATAAAGGTTTTCTATATTGGCAGATGCATTGAGACGAGTAATGATGCTAGCTTTGCGTTTGATGAAATTGGATCCATGATGCACTTGTATTTTGTCCCTCATTCTTGTTTGGATTATCTTATATTTACAGTGCAACCTTCACATTCATGCCTCCTATAGCATCTCCCAGAAGCTGAATGTACCTATGGCACCTCTGACTGAACCAAATGCTGTTGGAATTATTATTTCTCATGGTAATGAATTAATCTTATGCACACGTAATATGTAATGAAATAATGTGCAAGAGCAGAGACTTTCCTTGTGTTCCTTCACTACCTTCAGATTGCTTTTTCTCCCTGCTTAATTGGGAGAGATACACTGTAAAAGGATGTGAGAGACTAAAAGGACTTGACAATGTGTGACTGGTCTTTGTGAGAAAATTGGTATAATTACCATTTATGGTGCTTTATGTTGCAGGAAGTGTTGGAGATGCTATCTCAATAACAAACCCAGATGTTTACATTTCGGATGATGGTGGCTACACCTGGTCACGGACACTTGAAGGTCCCCATCACTATACAATCTTGGACTCTGGGGGCATCATTGTGGCTGTTGAACAAACTCCTGTTGTCAAAGAGATTAAGTATGCAAGAGTTTTGCTAATATTCATTTAGTGGGAGGACATAAGTTCTCTGTTTGCCTCTCACCTCCACATTACTGTTAAAGTATCAGTTCAAAGAAATTGTTTTTCTGGTATAATGTCATATTGGATCACTCTGAAATTAGAACATATGAACTATAGGAAAATGGATATGAGCCAGCTTTAGATAAAAAGGATTGCAAGATAATTTATAATCTTATTTCAAAACCAAACTCTCCAGAACAAGTGGCTTAATTTGAAATTAATATACATGGAATTATATCCAAGAAAAAAGCTTAGGAAAAAGGATGCAAAAAAGAAAGGAAGTGGCAGTGAGCATATAATTTGGGGTAATACAGGTAATTCTCGAATTACGGTTGTAGTTGAGTCCAGAATTACCGCTATAAATCATGCTGATCATTAATTGGGATCACTGATCCAATTTTATGACTTTTTTTTTTGCAGAAGTTATTAAGCAATGTGGCGGTCGTTAAGTGAACATCGCTATCACTAAGTAACGACTGTGGTCATTAAGCAAACTCATTGTTTGCAATGACCACTTTTGTTGGAAACCCAAAGTAAACATTGGTTTATGGCAAAAACCCTAAATTGCAATTATGTGTCCTTGGGATGTTGCAAACTGCTGTAAATGCAGGACAGTGGCTGAACACTCCAAATGGGATCGCATGACTGGTGGGGAGGGAGAAAAGTGCTGGAACTTTGAATCAGGATCGTAAGAAACTTTTTACAACTTTGACCAGTTGCTCAGTGACTGATCACCTGGACTCTTGTAAAAACACGAGTTCTTGAGGAAAAAACGAGCTTTGTTTCCTGAGAGGAAATTATTTTTTTACCCCCCCCCCAAAAAAAAAGAAGAAGCGGGGAGACAGTTGTTTTATATATATGCTTGGGTTTCGTTTTCCTGAATGATTCCACATTTTTTGGGCCTAATAAGATGAGTCATCAGTTGTTAAATTGGCTGCCTGATTACTTTAAATAGACTGGGACCAGGATTTGAAACCAAATTTCTAATCATTATTTATTTTAGGTTCTCAACAGATGAAGGGCAGTGCTGGCACAGCTATGTTTTCAGCAAGGAACCCATCTTTTTCACTGGTTTGGCATCAGAACCTGGAGCAAAATCAATGAATGTTAGCATCTGGGGATTTCAAGAGAGCTTCTTATCTCGCCAGTGGATCTCATATACCATTGATTTCCAAGATCTTCTCAGCAGAGACTGTGAGTGAGCTTACTACTTATGGAAATAGCAGCAGCCACACACTATTATGGCTTTACAGATCAGAAGAGCAGAGGCAGAACATCTTGTATAAGCTGTGATGTTATTCAGAGGTGATTTGGTACTTTTCAAAATTAGAATACGGGGTAGTCCGTGCTTACCAACCAGTTGTTCAGTGAGTATTCAGAGTTGCAATATGAGTGGTACTTACAATGGGTCCTCAAAGTTCTGGCCCTTCCAGTACCCCCACAGTTATGTAAGCATGATTTGGACACTTGGCAATCAGCTTGACTTTAATGACAGTTGTAACGTCTCAGTCACATAATCACCATCTGGAATCTTCCCTGTTGACATGCAGAGTCAATGAGGAAGCGGGGAAGGAAAACCACACATTGCTCTGATAAGGCTCTCTCTCTGCCTTCCTGAGCATTGTGCCAAACTCTGCTTCCCTCGGCCTCCCTGAGCTCCCGTCCACACCATGCCTTCCTCCGCTCAGCCTCCACACACTCCTCAGCTCCCCAGCCCTTGCACTGTGTCTCCATTCCTCAGCTTTCACACCACAGTAGCCCCCTCGCCCAACTTGCATGTGACCTGCACCTCCCCTTCTTCGCTGGCAGAGGATTACAGGAGGCCATCACAGCTGAAAACGGAGCTTGGAGTCTGTTTTCGCTTGCAGAGCGCTTAGGCCACCCAACATGAGTGACATCAAACTGGCCATGCCCACCCCGGTTCCCCAAGGTCAAACATAATCCTGATGTGGCCCTCAATGAAATTGAGTTTGACACCTCTGCTCTAGACTATGTAATTCTACAAAACATTTCCTCCATCTTTGTTCCCTTAAATTGATTGTACAGGGAGCGGGGATTTCTCCCTTTATTCCTTCCTGTTGATTGGTGTGTATTGCAAATGCAGGGTCCATGAGATGTAGCTTTGCAAACTCTCAACTGGAAAAACTACACAATTCCCTTAGAGTCCAGTAATACCTGATTGTAACACTTTGTGAAGAATTGAAAATTGTCAGGAAAAACACTTACTACTCTTTTTAGTTTCTTTTGGCAATCTTAGAAATCTGGCCATTATTCTTTCCTCAGGTGAAGAAAAGGACTATACAAAGTGGTTGGCTCATTCCAGCAATCCCAATAACCCCACAGATGGATGCATACTGGGCTACAAGGAGGAATATAGACGCCTTCGCAAATCCTCTGCTTGTAAAAATGGCCGGGACTACATTGTGACCAAGCAGCCATCTGTCTGCATTTGCACATTAGATGACTTTCTTTGGTACGCTAGAGTGTTTGTAGCACCTTTTCCAGTTAACAAATTTTACTACAAGGCATAAGCTTTCATGAGTTGCTTTTGGAAACTTCATTAGATGCCTAGAGTGTTTTAAGCACTGAACAAATCATAGTCTAATCTGATCTATTTGCAAAGCTATACACGTTTTTAAAATCCAGTGGCTGGATTAAAAAACCATCGTACTTTAGAATCACGTTAATAACCACATTCAAATAAATTAAAAAAATTAAGCAATGAAGCGTGAACACTGCCATCTTCTGTGTATGACATGGCATAACATGCTTATAGTCCAAACTACAAAATCTGTTGCAATGAGTGACTAGTGAACAAGAGAAAGCAATGTGACTTAGTATGTCACAAAGATTACTAGAGATTACTACAGGAAGCAGTAAGAGCTGTGCTAGAAGCTGGTTATGATTATCAGGTTTTATTAATAGGTTTGTTTGAGATGGCACTATTTTGTGCTGCACAAAATACCTGATCTTATGCTCTCAGTTATGGCTGCACTTGCCAATATTTCTTTTAAAAAGGTATATTTCACAGCAGTAGGATTCAGCAAACAGTAAATACAATTGTTCTAAAATTCTAATGTATAGCATGCCTTTAATTTTGGCACAAGACCTATTTTTTCATGTATTTTTCATTCATGCAATATGTGAATGAACATAATATATTCAATTATATACATGTGTGCCTTAAATATTTAATGTATTTACAAATTAGATGCTTATTCTGGAAAATGAGTAGGCAGTTGCCAGAAAAGTGTCCTCTGGAAATATGGGAATCTTTACTAACCAGCTTATCAGCTGGATGTTTGCAAACAGGTTATACAACGCTAATGGTAGTGAGAAATCAGCAGGCTGTTAAGCACTAACTAATTGGCTGGTTGTTTCATACAGTGTCCCATTTTTGTGTCTTAAAAGATTAGGGGATCAGTAAACTGGTCGGACCAGATTTCTTATTTAAATTACTAATGAATGTAGAAATCAGTGATCTTAGGTAAAGTTTGTTGTGGGAGGACCAAGATAAGGCTCCCTTTCAGCAAACTTACTGTTTACCAGTTAACATTAAGGGAATCTTGGAGATCATTCAAGAACTAAGATGCTATGCAGTACTGTTGTTGAATATTGTACCCCCAAAACAGCAGCAGTATGTGGCCTGAATATGTGATTTAGATTTCCTGGAATTTGTTCAAGCTTTCCTCTACCACTATGAACCTCCTGGAAAATTGGCAAACTTTTTTGATAATATTTTTATCATTGCATTGCATTATTTCCTTTTTCAAACAGTTGACTGGGACTTCAGTAGAATCGTGAACTGTTAAAACAGGAACATGCTTCCCCCAATCAGGAAAGCGTTCAGAGCCATCTCTGTACATTTCTTAGTAAATCTTTCATCCCTACAAATTTTATAGGTTCATGGCCTAAGTCAGCATGGCCAAGAGTAAGACGCTTTGAGAGCTGTAATCCAAAATATAGAAGGCAACAAGTTATCTACATCATACTAAAACTTGCCACCACCTAATGAGCTGTCCATGAAAAAATGGAACCCAATGATGTCCAGAACAATTCCATTCAGAATATGTCCTGCTACATGGCCAAATGCAGGTAGTCCTTGACTTACGACCACAATTGAGCCCAAAGTTTGCTAAGTGAGACATCAGTTAAGTGAGTTTTACCTCGTTTTATGACCTTCCTTGCCAGAGTTGTTAAGTGAATCATAGCAGTTGTTCAGTTAATAACATGGTTGTTAAGTAAATCCGGCTTCCCCATTTACTTTGCTTGTCAGAAAGTTATCAAAGGTGATCACATGACCCTAGGACATTGCAACCATCATAAATATGAGTCAGTTGCCAAATGTCTGAATTTTGATCCCGTGACCATGGGGATGCTGCAGTGGTCGTAAGTCACTTTTTTCAGTGCCATTGTAACTTTGACTAAATCGCCTAAAAAGAGCTGTGGTGAAGCAGTGGTTAAAATGTGATATTGCAGGCTAACTCACAGCTCACTGGTAGGAGTTCGATTCTGACTGGCTCGAGGTTTACTCAGCCTTCCATCCTTCTCTCGTAAGTAAAATGTGGACCTAGATTGTTGGGGGCAATATGCTGACTCTGTAAACCTCTTCAAGAGGGCTGTAAAGCACTGTGAAGCAGTATATAAGTCTAAGTGCTATTGCTCTTGCTGAACGAGCTTTTGTAAGTTGTGGACTACCTGCATAATTCAGGATAGCCTAGTGTTTGAAATCCTGAATAACTCACAAGAAAGTAAGGTATGGAGGTTTCTATACTGGCGATATCATCCCACTTCATTAGTAATGATGATATCACCAGTTTGGAAACTTCCAATACAGTAAGCTCAAGTAGAAAAAACTGTCTGTGGAGTTAACAAAGTTCAGTGGTGAAATTCAAATTTTTTTTACTGCCGGTTCTGTGGGCTTGGCTTGATGGGAGTGGCAGGGGAACGATACTGCAAAATCTCCATTCCCGCCCCACTCTGGGGCAGGTATTTGCTGATTCTCCGAACTACTCAAAATTTCCGCTACCGGTTTTCCCGAACCTGTCAGAACCTTCTGAATTTCACCCCTGCAGTAGTTACTGTATTCTTGTGAGCCATTTGTGCATCTTCTCCCTGCCTGTCAACAGCCATCACCAGCCCCGCAGCACGCATGCCATCCTTATCTGCTTACTAGCCTGTTTGCAAAGCTCCTGGGACTCACTTAATGAACAATTCTCATTTAATGACAGTATTGGAGAGTGCTGGGATTGCTAGTGCTAAGCAATGTGATCACATGACATTGTCCTTTATGATGCTTAGCACTAAAAATTCCAGTCCCAATTACCAATGTTAAGCAAGGTCTCTCTGTAGACCAAGTGAATCTTCCTTTTGCTCTGGTCATTTCTGCTCAAAGAGAAACATTCAAAAACCCCAGGTTATTAAGCAGGGCAGTTTGTTGGGAAGGAAGTCATTATAAACTGAAGCAACTCTGGCTTTTTGTCCCCAGACCAATATGGCAAAGAGAACAGGGACAATTTCACCTCATCTTTTCCACCAACCTGATCTCTGTAATACGTGTTAGGTAAGGTCAATAGTGCACAGCCAGATCCTGAATGTTACCATAGTTTTCTTGTTTTCTAATCTGGCATTCAGAAATATCATCTTCATATTGAGTTGGGAAGGCACCCTCAAATAGAAGACTATAGCTGAGAGACTAACAGAAATCAGGAACACCTGTCATTTCTGTATCCTCCTCTGCTTGCTATGCTTGCAATGCCTGCCACAGAAAAACCTTTCATTACTTATTTTCAAAGGGTATGCATGCACGTGTGTGTATATGTGGGTGTGTATGTATGCATTGCATTCCTGATAAAGCATCTTAATAACCACCTTTCCCCCCTGCAGATATTTATATAACCACAAGTATCATGATAACAGTCAAAATCTTTACAGTCTTCTTTCCACATAAGCTAAATATCAGTAAATATTTGTGTAAACATGCATATATGTTTCAGATTAAGTCTATGGCTTTCCCCCCCCATTGTATTTGTTTATTTATTTTTCTTCTAGTGATTTTGGCTATTTCCGCCCAGAAAACCAGTCTGAATGTGTGGAGCAACCAGAGCTGAAGGGTCATGACTTGGAGTTCTGCTTGTATGGGAAGCAAGAGCTGTTAAAGACCAGCGGGTAATTTTCTTGTAAGACCCTAATGCAGTGATGGCTAACCATTTTGCCGCTGCGTGCCCACACCCATAATGCAATCACGCATGACACACACACCGCGCGCCCTGTGCATACACACACACACACACACACAGAGGCATTCCACCCTGTGCATGCACTCCATCCCCGTGCCCCATTTTGAGCCTAGCGGGCCTCCCTGAAGCCTCCTGCGACCAAAAATGGGGTGCGGAGTTCGCATCACAGTCCTAATGCATTAGCATTAGTATGCAAATTGATGTCCTTAACCAGCAGGAGAAATTGAAAGATGGGCTTAGTCTTGTGGATCCTTTTGTAAAATAAACTGTTTAAACTGTTGGTTTTTTTAGGGTCTCAGTGCTCTGTTAAACAGCATTCCCTTCTCCAAAGTATAACCTGGCCCAATGAGAAAATCCCATGGGATCAGGGGATGCCTATGATGATAGGAAATGGTTTGGCCAAAGTCTGGAAAGGAATGCTTAGCAGACCTTTCCCTGTTGCCTTTCAATGATCCAACCTGTTTTGGGAATAAAGGTTGTATAGGAATGAAGGCAAATATAAGTGTGTCAGGATAATTTTGTAAGATCCAAACTGGGACTAGAGGTCTTCTGAACTTTCAGACTCATGCTGGAGCCCATCCTCAAGGAATTTTTCTCTCACCAGAATGTGTCTGACTTTGGTAAGAGAGAAGTTATCTGAGAATGGGTTCCAGCTCTAGTTCAAAAGCTCGGAAGACTAAACCTCTGGTCCCGGGGATGCCACATTATCCTGGGACATTTATATTTACCTTCATTTGTATACAAACTTTACCTCCCAAAACACTAAACCGCTTGGATTGGATCCTGCTTAAAGAGAGAATGTACAGCCTAACTCTGTGTGTATATGAGAAAAGATAGAAATGTGAGTGAGAGATGAAGGAGTTTCAGTTGCCACTTGAAGTTCACTGAACCGAGAATATAAAAGGAACATTGCTTTTTAGCACATGAGTTGGAAAAGATGGAAGTTAAGCAGATTGAAGCCAGAAGGAAGCAACAGACAGCTAGGTGTGTCGATGTTCCAACAGTTGGAAAAGATACAGCTAAGACAGCTCAAAACTAGGAAGACCTAGTGCGAGATAACCTGTGTTTACCAGGCTAGTTTAGCAGCATCAAGCTTTGAAAAAGCTTGCCAACAGGCTTGGGACTGGAGATGGTCCAGGGGGTAGGTCTAGTAAGAGACCCTGGAGCTCTATAGGGTAGTGACTCAGGCCATTGAGTCCTGTGATAGACTGGATGACCTACTAAATCGCCCATGAAGAAAGGTCTTCCAGAGAAACCACAGCCACAAAGGACACAAAAGAGGTGGCCAGTTGGACAGGCTGACTTCACTGGGGAGGATTCCTGAGGCGAGGTGATAATAAAGGTTTTAATCCTAGCACATTTGGAGGGTATGAGGTTTGGAGAAGATTCTTTTTCTGGGTGAACCTCTCCTCACTTGTAAGTTATATTGACCCAAAAGTTCTATTGCCAAAATATTTAGAGAGCAAAGAGCTTGATCAGAACATTCATTGTTTATATGCCAGGGGTGTCAAACCTCACTGCATAACGTTGTCACGTGATGTATTGCAACTTTTTGCCCTTTTGCTAAAATGGGTGTGGGCGTGGCCAGTGTGTGACGCATCCAGCCTGTGGGCCTCTGTTACATGCCGTCATGTTAATTGTTTAAATATCATTTTAAGGGCTAGTCCTAAAATAATGCTGACTGTAGGGGAGTGTTGTAGAGCTCAAGATAATTCAAAGTTAATTAGGCAAATAAATACTGTTCAACTTCCCTGTTCTGAACTGGCACTGGCATAGGTGAGCAATCTTTGCTGGCTTGGGATGCTGTCATTCATTAAAAGAAAATCACCTATTGAAGAAAATTACCTATTGAAACCCTTTTTGCTTTTCAGCTATCGGAAGATTCCAGGGGACAAATGTGTAGGTGGAAAGAATCCCAAACGTAAAGAGACAGATCTGAAACAAAAGTGTACAAGCAACTACTTGAGATCAAGTCCATTGGTATGTTACACAAAAAAGAAAGGAAAAGTAAACCTGAAATAATTGTGGTGGATAAGAGATAACACAGTTTAAAAAGAGGGAGGGGGGGACACTGCCAGTGAATAATTAATGTCTAAGAAGTATTTTTCATAAATTTTTCTGATACTATTAACCTCAGTTTTGTGGAGTCATTGTGATAAATGAGCTTTGGAGATCAGCTGCTGAGACCAGTTGCTTTGCAGTTTAGCTGCTGATTAGCATTTTGAGTGGGGGAAATCTAATTGCAAAGGGCTTCACCTTTCTCCAATTTCTTTTTGCTTTTCTAAATCTGCTGCATTCAAGACAGGAGTGCAGGCCCTTTTGGTAAGCAGCAATTGAGAGGTGCTAGAAAGATCATTATGGAAGCACTTTGTAACTACAGTGGTCCTGTGTCTAATAATGTGTTACTTAAAACTTTAGGCAGCTCTCTGCTTTCTTTCTACAGAATACCTCTTCTAACTCTACTCCAGTCATCCTGGCTGTAATTGCCTTGATGCTCATCACTGCTGTCGCTGGAGTAGTCATCATTAAGAAATACGTCTGTGGGGGAAGGTGAGCCTCAGAGTGGAGAATGACAAAAATAGAGCTGCAGGGGAGGAAAAATGGAACAGATGATATTATGCCTTCTTTGTTACATAGATGTGGGAGCAAGAGAACTAGACTGAAACACAATAGCAATGTCATCTTTATATGAGGGAGAAACAAGATACGTGTCTCTATAAACTGAGTGTTAGTGATGCTGCTAAACTCTTTTGCGCTCTCTCTCTCTCTCTCTTTTTGCCTCCAAAGCAAGTCATTGATTTTGTTTGTTTCCAGAATTGGGATTTGTGATTGAATGAAAGCAGTGGGGAAAAAGTGGCCTCTGGGCCCTTTGAGCCACCTGATTGTTCCAGATATGAGGGGATGCTGCTGTGAATAATCTAGAAAAAACTGCTTTTAGATTTAGATCAATGAGAGGCGTAAAGGGGGGGGGGCATCCTGAGCAGCTGGGGATCGGGTGGGGAAGAAAGGTTTTTTTTTTTTAAGCTGACAGGTTTGTATAGGCAAAATCAGAGCAGTGACAAGATTCTCTTCAGTTTGCCTGGAGACAAGGGGTTCACCCAGATCAGGAATAAGGCTCAGATCAGATTTGGCCATTTGTCAGAAACATCCACCAATCACTGAAATGTTTGATTTGCTGTCTATGGCGTGGGGATGGAGGATTGCTTATCATTTAGAGAGAACTTAGTGTCACAGAGTTGGAGAATCACTGATATAATGAGAATCACTGATTACTTCTAGGCTTAGTAACTTCTCTGACCACTGTTCCTGTTTCTATCATTTTGGAAGGTTTTATTCCTTCCACTTTTTATAGCTTATTGTTATTGCAAAATAGTTTACTGAAGAAATTGACATCAGCAATAGCAGCCGATATATTAAGACCTTCAAAAGATCTCTACTTTAACTTCTTAAAGGAGTCTGAAATGATATAACCGAATGTACAACAGTTTTTTCATCAGCGTTTTTCACATTCCTAGATTTCTGGTTCACCGGTATTCTGTCCTGCAGCAACATGCAGAAGCGAATGGCTTTGAAGGACTGGACGTACCTGGGGCCAATAAAACTGGTTACCATGACGATTCTGATGAGGCAAGTGGCATGCATCTTTCTAAGTAGTCTTGGTTAGGCGAGAACCTGACAACTGTGAGTTGTCTTTCTATATTGTTTTAGCATATGTCAGTTTAAAAAGACAATCTGTTTTCTGGGATAATGGGGATAAGAGACTGGCTGGCTTCACATTTACCACAGCCAGCTTTTTGAGAAGAACTCTTAATTCAAAATACTAATTAATTTATACTATTTTTTTCTTTCTGTTCAGGATTTGTTGGAGTAGTGATGTTCTCACCAAGATTGCACACTTCATGGGCTTGGCTGCTGCTATAGAAGGGCATGAATGCCAACAGTCCATTTTACTTCCGATATGGATGCCTTCCCTGTATCTGAGAGAGTCTATATTCCTTTTGCTTCTATCAAATGTCTAAAACGAACAGAGCTGCAAGAACTGCATTAGATTTTTTTTTAAAGGGTGATGGCAAGGTTCTCTAACTCTTGAGAGATGAAGAAGGAAAGTTGTTTAATTTAAATATAATTTTATTTTGATCAGATTTTTCCAGCTCTAAAAGGAGAACTAATAGGACTGTGAAATAAGGATTTCACTAAATATTAGCATTACTAGGTACAATGTACTATGCTGCTGGAAGAAACTCCCAAATCCCCAAATGGGAAACACATACTGCGCTCCAACACGGTGATAAAATTGCATTGAAGCTCTTTAGCACAACAACACTCCTAGCAAACAGAGCAATGAGATGCTGGTCAGAGATTGTGGGTATTAACCAGCATTACAATGGGCTGTGTGCCAAAATGCATTTTATTTTTGTTTCATCTAAAATGTAATCAAAATGGGTAGATGTGTACTGTAAAGATGACTCCAAGGCTTGAAATAAGCCTGCAGCCCAACATCCTATGATCCCAAGGAACTGAACTGTGAAATTAGCATGTGTACTGCCATAAATTCAAAAACAAACCGCACACCTCTGGATGGGAAAGAGATTTTTTTTAAAAAAAAAAATCTAAAAATAAGCGGTACAGATCTGTTAGAAGTAAGAGTTATTTAAATTGTTATCTCTTTAGGTACTAAATTAGATACATTAGATCAGTTCCTTAAAGGAAACCTTTGTTACTTGTGGCAGCACTATGAAGGTTTCAGTATTTTCCTTTTCACTGTTTTCTTGAAAGCAATAGATTGGTGCTTGCCTCTTCATCACCATTTTACTGTTGTGGATTTATGAGCCCCTCTGTATCAGTACAGCTAAGCTGCTATAATACCTTGTGAAATCATATGTTTGATTTTCTGAAAGTAATAGAAATTGAATCTTCACAATATTTAATTCAAACGGTCTTGAAGTCTAGTTAGAAACTGATCTACTAGAAAACCAGTTGACCAGTTGAAAGCACTCCAGACCCCCAATAGACAACTTTGAGTTTTATATGGGTAAACTTTTGCTTTCCCAATGGGGCGATTCCAATGCTTCCCTCCATCTGTGCTCCGGGAGGTTCTTTGATCCTCCAAAATATATTTGGAGTGCCGGTTGGGATGGAAGGAGAGGAATGTTTTCCAATACATTTAGCAGCTGAGTGAACGTTTCGGTTCACTCAGCTGAAGCACAATTGGGCAAATCCAACTGTAACAATGGTGAGGTTTTTCCACTAATGGCGGGGGGGGGGGGGAGAGCTGCAGTGTACAGACCATAATAGATGGTTATTGAAGTTGAAATTTGTGGTCCCCCCCCCTTTAAATTTGGGGTAAACTGGGGGAGGATTCTTCATTTAAAAAAATATTTTAAGACTATTTTAGGGATTCCATTACAGATATCATGTGCTTGCTTCAGAATATTAGAAAACCATTTCCAGGTTCAACTGTGGTATCCAGAGTGATAACTAAGCTGCAAAACACTGAACAACATTGCTCACCTCATTAATAAAACAAATGGAATCCTTTTATTTGCACTCCAAAGGAATGTTCATAAACATTAACCTTGGTTCTTGATAGTTTTTATTCATCCTTTCATTAAAGGATTACACCCACAAAAAGAGACACTTGTTTCAGATATATGAATTTGGTTTCTTTCAAAATAAAGAATTGTGACTGACTTTTCTTCATTTGAGAGTTGGGCTTGGCAAGTAGAATTTTTTAAAAAGAAATGGAAAAGAACCTCTCTTTTTTTTAGGTTAGTTCTAAATCTGGATCTCAGGGTGTTTTGCATGATGATGTTCATCCATCTATTCCCTTCTTTCAGTCTTACCTGGAAGAGGATTAAACCAGAAAAAAAATACCCATTCAAGGTTTGTGCAGGAGGCTCTCTTCTTCTCTACTGCCATACTACCAACCTGGCACTTGAGAAATACTTTCAAAGGCTATGATACTTGACATGCTGCTATCACAGCATCGGAAATCATAGCTGTAGGGCGGGAGAGTAAGCAAAGATTCTGGGCTGACTAAAAATGGAGGAAATTGAGCTTATATTGCACTAAATTGGGTAATTACAAATATCACCTATTTTATATATTACACATTCTCATCCTGATCTAGTATACACATTCCTATTTGCAAATTACCACCACCTGCATTCTTTGGTGATCAATTGTTTAATATTTGTCTCATCATTCATTTTCCTTTCCTTTCTTCCTGATGCGGTCCCTAAGAGTAAGCTTGATCTGTTGGAGAGGCAGTTAGCATGTCACTGGTGATTTGCATCAGATCAGTTAGGATTTGTTAGTTATTCAAAAGCCAGCTGGTACTTCAAGAAAGAGCAGGCTACTAAAGTTATAACGCTTTCCAACTCTCCTTTGATGGCAATAAAATGAGAGTGAGAAGTCTGAAAGCAAACATTTGTCTTGAATTTGTCCCCCATCCCTCTCAATTCTTGTGGCCTTACTGTGGTTTCTGATACTCCTTTGTACCATTGCATAATATAATTGATTATTGATCCCTGATGAAAAAAAGATAAATGCACCAACAGGAATACTCATAAGATAAGAGAAATGGCAGGAAGAAATGTCTGTTCCTGGAAGACCTGTTCCACATAACAATCCCACAAGTTATTTTTTGCTTATAATATTGGATAATACACAAGCACACCTGATATTTCAGTAACATGTACAGTGCAATGATGTTGTTTAAAGCTCATGGCTACCAGTTCTTGAACTAAAAGAGATAATTAGTCCTTTATTACACTCTAAAACTATTTAAACATACTTGGGCAGAACCTCCACTATGTAGAATCAAATTGCTCCACTAAATTGGATGTGACGACTGAAAACTGGTATTGGAAATGTAGGAGAAAATCTGTCATAGATCTTCCCCAGCACAATGTGTATGTAATAAGTGATTACTTCCCATCTCTAGTATATCTCAATTTTCCCTGTGTATTAAGGCATCTCCAAGAGGCTTAGAAATCTTGTTATTGGGTATTCATCTCTCTCAGGCCTGGGATCTCTTCCTTTGCCTCATTTCCATTGGCCTTTTCTTCTCAAGGTAGAGTACATTGACTGACATGGTGAGAACATTCCAATAAACTGAAAACTGCCCAGTAAATCAGGGGCTTATGACAGCTACACATCTGCGCTGGGCAGTGGTAGTCTTCCTCCCATAGTGTTGAATATGTAGATAATGTGACATATTTCTCACTGTTTTGTAAGTGTTGCCCAAGCAACATAGCAACCATGGTAGTGTTGCCATTGCATGCGCTTTGAAGCATAATTGTCTTCCTAATGTGCCTGCGAGGCAGACCATTCTTGTTCCATACCATCTGTGGGATGGCTACCGAATGCTGTGTAGCCAAAAGCCATTGTTAATAGCACTCCTCTATACAGAAATTTCCTAAGATGTACAGTCTGAGGCAACACGCAAAAGATAACACAAAGGAGCCATGTATAGAGTTTTGTAAATATGCCTGGCTATATTATAAATTTGTACTGGTATTTTTCTGTATATTTGCAATATTTGGGTTAGAATTAATAAATTGGCTTTTATTTGGAGTTTATGTTGTCTACCTTTACTCTTTGAGTATTAAAGCTCTTATAGGATTATGCTTACATTTAAGCATTACTTAGCTCATGTTTTCAGGCTTCCTGCACAATATTCTGGTTTTGTATAAATGAAGAGATCTAGTTTCTATCCACAGTTTGCCTTCACAATTGACTACTTCTTACTCTCTCAATCATTGTGCTCTTCTATACAGTAACGGCCAATTCTTTGATTTCCCCTGTGAATAGTCTGCAAGACCTCTCTATTAGAAAGATTAGGTCTCTCTCTTTTCTTTCATGGAAGAAGCTCAAGGCCTCAAGATATTTTTCTTTTTGAAAAACTATGCTTCAAGTTAAACAGGTCGTGAATAAGAATGAATGGAAGAGCACCGGGGCATCTGCTCTGAGTTCCACAAAGTTTGCATTGTTATCAATCAAGAAATTGCCAATTCTTTAATGCAATATTTTTCAACCTCAGTTCCCCAGCCTGGTAAGGGACAATCTGCTGTGGGACAACTTACCCCAGGACAATTCAACAAATACAAAAGCTAAATTAATTTTGACGGAACTGTGGCCAGTAATAATAAAGTCAATCCAGAAATACAAAAGTTACAATAATTTCAAGGAAAATTAACAGTAACAGTATAAAAGTACCTGAATGAAATGATTAATACAGCGTTGAATTGTCCTGGTGTGAGTTGTCCTGCGGTGAATTGGGACAATGAGTTGTCCCTTTCCAGGCTTTCATTCTGGGAGTGGAAAGTTGAAGTTGAGCAGCAGTTTCACTTTTCATGTTGTTCTGATCTTAATAGGCATAAAGTTAATTCCAAGTCGATTAAATGCGGAATCATATTTAAAAACCAAGTGACTTGGTTTCAAACTCTTGGAGATAAGAAAGTAGAGTGATATTTTCAGGCTCCCACCCCCCCCCAAAAAAATAGTTTTCAGAATGTATGTATATAGGTATATGTAGCTTAGGCAAGTAATGAAAACATTCCTACCACACTGATTAACAGGCTAGAAATGGAGAAAGCAAGCATTAAAATCTGATAGTTTGGATGGAAAAGTAAGTTTTAACTTTCTTTGAATATTTTAAAGTGTAATGGTCATATCCAGCATCTTTGAATTGAAATTTCTCTTCTCTCCTTCCCCCCCAAAAAGCTGCAGTTTTATCAGAGCTTCCCTTTCACATCCTTGTTTGTTCATCTTGCTCACATGGCAGATAGGACTTTTATTTCAAATACATTTCATATCTAGATTTATCCTTTATTTTGCCACTCCAGACTGAATTGGGGATACTACAAAAGGCCTGGAGTTTGTAAGCGCCTTCTAGTTCAAATGCATTCAGATTAAAACCCTGCAAAATGCAATTACTGTTAGTTGGCGATGGTTCTGGCTCTGTTTTATCTCTGATCTTAGCTCTTGAGAATATTGCATCCTTACAGATTTGGGAGTTGTCTTGGATTCATAGGTTCTGCTAGAGCAGAAGGGGGAGATCACAAAAACTGTGCCAATTATGGGCCACCTTGTACCAGAATGTCAGGACAACAATGATTCCTATTCACATACCACGGTAACATCCTCTGCATAGGGTTGTTTTGAAGATGACTTCGAAACTTCAACGGGTCTAAAATACATGTGGTTACTTATGGGTAACAGATTTAACAATGTTGCAAACACTGCATTGGCTATTGGTTTTCATCTGGATCTAAATCGTGTTAAAGCACTGTGTGGCCTGCATCCAGATATGCACAAGTCCATTTCTGCTGCACATTCAGATGTTCCTCTGCAATCTTTAAGGGGAAAAAATGCCCACCCCATAGGTGATAAAGGTAGTGGCTTGGCAACATACCTCTGTGACTTCCCTTGCCCTTTAAAACACATGGCTATACAAGGTTAAAGCATTTTTTTGACTTTTTAGGAAGCCTTGAAACATTCCATCAAAGAGTACTCGGGCTTCCTAATTATTTCTGATTACTATGTTGTTTTTAGTAATTAGTCTTGTACCAAGTCACCTACCTACCTAGAGTCACACATGAGATGGGCACCTATATGAATGAAATAAAAATGAATCAAAATAACCTCAAATCCTTGTGAAGTTGGCAGTCTATACATTATTGTACAAATAAACTATTTTACCTTAAGTGTACAAATAAACCATCAATGCTTGGGAGCCCAAATACAAATAAGGTACGTTCAATATTTGCTTTTGGGTGGTATCTAGTCAGATTCTTTTTTTAGGTTACAAAATCACTATATTGATTGATTGGACTATGTTGATCCAAGTGACTGACTGAACCAAATATATGACCCTGGAATTTTGGATCAAATGGCACCATTTGGTATTCCATCTTTTCTTGACATACAGTAAGCTGTCTGCCTTGGATCTGATCTAAGTGGAATAAAGGAATAGCACTTGCTCAGTGAAATTGTGCAATTATCTTTGCCCCCCTTCTCTCAAAAGCTTTACAGTAGTTGCTGTTTCAGTCAAATGAATTCAAGCAGTTCCAGCGCATTAATTCAACTGTCCCTCAAATGTGTTGTCTTTTATCATCACCACTAAATGCTGAAAGTATTCCTGCTTCTCTCAATAAAATGGTACTAGCTTTTGGGAAGTATTTTTGGGACCTACTGAGGAAGACTTGAGGATATATTTCCATAATGCCTTTTTTTGTTTTTAAAATGTCAAAAAATAAATAAAATCAAGTCCTCACTAGTACTTCTCATTAGCATAAAGTGACAACTCTGTAAAATGTTTGTGGAAAAAGCCTGGAGTCATTAGAAACAGAATGGAGGAGATGGATCTTTTGAATTTAGGAACATTATTCTCTCCCACCCCTCAAAACACCAGCATCTTTGGCTGTTTCCTAGTCAGCATAAATACACCTTATTTTATTTACAGGATGCTAAGTTGCATGGTAGACAATTATATTGGTGGCTCAAGTCTTTTTGCCATTCTTAAAAGAAAACCTACAGCAATACTGCTCCCATAGTGATGTTCTTCTTAAAAATCAATAATAATGCTCAAAGCTCAGCCTCTTACCCATTGAGAGTACTACTGAGGCTGTCATGTTTTTTTTTTCTGAACAGCTTTAAGGCCCTAGGAAAGATCTCTAAATTCCATACCTTCTGCTCAGTGCTTGTAGTCCATCAAGATACTTTTCTTTGTCCCACAATTGCCTTTCTGCAGTTATTTTCCACCTGACAGTTTTAATTGAAGCACTTAACTTGTGCTGCTCTTGAATACTGTTTCCTTTGTCCTTCCCTGCAACCCTTTTGTTCAGCAGTGCATTTGTGAAAGAGATTATTCCCTCTTTTTTCCTGAAACTGGTGCACGAATCTTATCTGTCTCACACAATGGGAATTACGCAGGAAGGAGGCTGGATCAGGAAAGATCTGCTTAATGTGTTTAGATTTGCCCAGAACATGCAGTTTGTGCATGAAAAATACAAAGCCGTAAAGAGGATATGGGAGAAAAATTGGAGATTCAGTGTCATACACAATTGATAACATGAAATATTTAAAAAGGTACAGGGGGAAATGGAGTGAACTGTGAAGATCAGATATTAAGGTACCCTACTGTATGTTGTTGTAAGTAACATGCCTGGAATTAAAAGAAAAGCAAGATAAGAAGCAAGAATACCTTATTATTTCTAAGCATAATTCAGCAATATGACAAAAGGCTCAAGAATGTAACTTTCTTGAGGTTTACTAGGTAGTGGTTGTCCATATTAAAGGAATGAAATGACTGTTTTTTATTTAGAGTTCAGATTATATGTCTACACTTGTATTCTCCAATTACATCCCTTTTGGTTTCCAGACAGCTGACTCTAGTTTTTAGAGAAGAAATGCATTTTCCAGATTTTCATTTTAAAAATCAGAATTAGACAAAAGGAAGAATGTACAGAAGATGTGGATTTCAGTGAAGATCATTTATTTATTTGAGAAGGCAATTTTTGATACAGGCAAAAAAAAAAGCAGGTCCCAAAATGATATCCTATATAATTAGAGTTATATCTAATAACAGTTGAAAACAGCAGATTACTAAATGTCAGAAGCAAACCGGTTCTACGATTTTTATTACCTACACAGGACTTTTATTGTATTGATGAGGTATGTGGTTTTACAAGCTAAAAACTACAGTCCCATGGAAATTGCATTTTAATGGAATACACAATTGTTAAATTTTTATATTAACTTTTGGGTTGTGAAATAACAAATATGAGAGAGAATACATATCACGGGACTACTTACATAGAGCTAAGTGAGCTAAGTACCTCATTCTCTTTCCTGGACATCGTTAAATAGCAACAAGTTGTCTTTGGCGTCTTTGTCAAGCAAGATCCTTTGAAGTAGGACCCGGACTATTATTTAGTTTGCCAATAGTAAACTAAAACAACTCTTGCAGTTTCGAACCATCAAGGACTACCAGCTTTGAAAAATGACATTGCAAACCAAGCCCAATTTCCAGATGACGAACCTCATGGGTGAATCTATAAATGAGCTGCCTGCTTGTGCAAATGATGGGTGCTGCTGATAGGTAGGCAAGTTTTCCTTGGTAATAACTGTCAGCACCAACAAGTCAGCATTCCCATCTGGCGGTGTGCATGTGGGTGTTCACCTTTTGTGGTTCGAAAATAATATAAATAGTGAAGGCAATTCATGAAGAAATTGCTCTTGAACAATGCAACGTAACTTGATTTTCTTCTAGTGGTACCTAACCCAGGCACCAGCAGTGAGGTAGGAGCTCTTGCTTGAAAAGACCAGGAGACAGAGTTACTCATGTTCAGGTTAATACCACTGGGATGGGTAAACAAGGTTCTCTAGCACAACGTAGCTTTTGCTAAAGATGAGATGCATTAGAACTAAAAGGTGGTAGAGGTTGTAGAAACAAGCTTGGAATTGATGTCATGTTGTCCATATTGGACTGCCTCATCTTAAAAACAATGCATTTCTCGATTTAAAAAAAAGATAGATACCACTCACGATGGTCTCTTGTGTGCTATAATTAAATACTGACATTTTATACTCCGCATACATTTGCTGGTCTCGGGGCTCTGAATATAGTATAGGGGGGGATTTACTTCTTGTTCCATGATGGCAGATATAAAAATGACACAAGATGCAATTTAAGAATGATACAAGAATACAATTTAAGTTTCATTAATTCTATGTTTAATTTTGTGCTTATGTTTGACCAAAATCTAATTCTTTAGGGATATAATTACACCTAGGCTCCTATGGATGCTTAAACTTTGATTTGATGAACACCATGAACTGAGCACCCTATTTCTAGGCTCCAGAGCACAATTCCAACTCTGTTTTCTTGCATGAACATCTGTCGAAGCTTATTTTTATTGGAGTCAAGCAGGTGGGTGAAATTATGAGACGGACCCTAATAGTTTGATTGGAGGCATTGAAGTGACAGTCATTTTTCCATATTGCATTTAACACAAAGCTGGAAAGCCACATGACTTCAAAGCACCCTAGCTGTAGTTCAAGAAGGAAGGAAAAACCAAGGAATGGTTGAACCCATTGAATAAGTTTTAGCATGAAGTATCTGAAGAGCTATCATGCAGAAGACAGAACAGAATTGTTCAATGTTGTTTCAGTACAAGAACTTGGATTTAAATAACATAGAAGTATATTTTGATTGGATATTGGAAAAAAGAATCCTAAGAGTAAGAACAGAAGAACAGATTGCCTTGTGAAGTTATAGAATCCACTTCTTTGGAGATGTTTTAACGAAAGCTGGAGTGTTATTGGTCAGAAATGCTGTAGTGGTAGATTCCTGCATTAGGCAGAGAATTGGATTATATTTCTAAAACCAATCCAATCCATTCTATGATGCTTCACTCTATGAAATTAGATTTTCTTCTTCTTCTTTAAGTTTTTTATTAAGTTTTCATTAACCCATAAACACAAAATGTTCAGGGAGTGCATGCAAACCAAACTGGAATATACAACATATTGTAAAATGAAAAATAGCCTACATATCATTATTAAAAATAGCTGAAGAACTATTGTAGAGTAGAGCAAGAGACAGAAATGAAATAGATAAAAGAACTCTCAGAAAATTCAGTTCTTTGAAGTACAGTTTCACTACTGAAATTATCCCAAATTCTGTTGCTTTGAGTTCAGTTCACTGTCAAATGTTTTGTTTTCAGGAAAAGAAGGGAAGCTAAATTATTGCTAAGCGGTGTAACAGATCAGACCGCCTGCAACCATGGCTTCAAATTCAAGTTCAAGGAACCACACCAGCTCCAGCTTGAGTGAACATTTCCTGTCCCACAGCAAGACAGTGTTTGTTTGTTTTTATACTGTCTTCTTCCTCTTGGGCATTCCAGGGAACCTCTTGTTGCTCTCTGTACTCATCAGAGGTCGCCAAAGAAAAAGTGGCAGCCACATCTCACGCTTGACTGATCTTCTCTACATGAACATAGTAGCTCTTGATCTCTTCTTCTTCTTCTACAGCCTCCTGGTGATGTTTGGCAATTCCTTTCTCAAGAACTGGCACTTGAAACACCTGTTGTGTGTCACTAATCACAGCTTGTCCTTATGGATTTTTTTTGCCACCTTGTATAGCATGTTGGCTATTTCTCTCCTCCGCTACACTGCTATAATCCATCCAATGCGAGTGGTATTCATTTCCCTAAAGCAAATAGTTGGTGTTTGTGTGTTAATTTGTATTGTTGGCCTTTTGTTCACCACTCCTGTTTGGATTCATTATAAAATTATCCCCCTAGAAGGGGAAATATTTTGTGTGAACCAAGTGGAAAACAAAGAAATGACCCTTTATTTAAGAATCCTGGGAGGAATAGGATTCTTGCCCCCCATGTTGTTGATGATGATCTGCTACTCCAGGATCATATTCGCCCTAAGGATGAGGAGAGTAATATCCATTCAGACAGCTGCTACCTTGCATATTAATTGGCGAGCTACAGTGATGATTTTGGTCAACTTGGTAGTACTTGTGATCATGTGGCTTCCATACTGGCTAGTGATTTTCTTCATCAGGTATGAAGAGTTGTTAAACACAACTTGTAGGTATATAGCATACCACCTGACATTCTTCCTGGCCTTTGCAAATCGCTGCATTAATCCATTTATCTGTTTTTGTCTCTCCTTCCAATTCCGAGCTAGATTGAAGAATTTCTTTCGGAGGGCAAGGAAGAGACAGAATCAGCTAAGCACCATCCACCTGGGTAGGATAGATATTTTGGGCAGCTCATCATAGGCTGTGATTACCAAAGATATGGGGTTACAATATTATTGCCAAGCTGAAAGATTCCCACGAAGCCTTCACAAGAGCCAACATAATTTGCACCAATTTTAAAATAGTTTACTTGGTTTCTTCATCTGGGAAAAGGCGACAGTTCTGAGATATCTTTGGTTTGTTGCAGTTCTGGTTGCTTCATTCCTTAAAAGTTCTGAAGGAAAAATGCCCTTTTAATTTCATAATTGGTCCTAAATATGGCTTCTTTTTGAGCCGTGTTATTCAACCAACGACATATTTTACTGCATCTGGAGAGAGCTGCTCAGTTTGAATGTCTCTAGATAGTTTTCTTCCTGCCTGAACTACAGATTGCTGCTTTTGCTTTGTTTATTTCTGAGTTGTTTGTGTACCTTTAATTGGACACTGATTCATTCCCAAGGAATATTACATGTTTGTTCACTTCAAATGGTTCTAGTTGCAACAACAGAAGGAGGCCTCTAGAGGCAACTTTAATTGCACTGAAGCTTCTGCATTGGGAATTAAGAGTCACTGGAATAACCTTTAATATTTGAGTTAAGAAATCCAGTGTCTTGCCAAATAGGCTAATGAGATCTCAGGAAGAAAACTTCTCTGCAGTCATCCCTTAAGAGCTATAATTTCAGCCACTATTGTGAAGATGGGGAACCAGCAGCCCCTCTGACAAATAAAACCTACAGTTATTCAGGTTACCCCTAAGACTATTCAGCCTTACATCCACATCTCCATTTTGCATTATTCAAATTGCCAAGCTCCTGATGAAAAAGATTGCCTAGATTGCCTACTTCTCTTTTGTTGTTACTGCCTCACACTGATACACGTACTGTTCATAGAAAACCATCTCTAAATCTGTCCACTTTGATTCTGGCTATAACCAGTAATGGAATGAAAATCTAAGAAGAAAGAGTTCTTCGCTCCTGAGAAATAAAGCTGCCATCTCTACCTAAAGCTTCTTAATGTGAGCTATGATGCTTTAAAAATATTATGCGTCCTTCATAGGATTATATGACTTCTTCCATCTATCTTGATGACAAAGAAGCAGTAGGCCTATGTCTACAAGGAGAGTGGAAAATGGCAATAGCTTGTACAGTGATAAAGACAGAAGGGGCTCTAATCTGGAGAAGGCTGGAGTGATTCTTCTAGAATTTTTTAAAACAGCAATCTTATTGAAAATTACAGTATGGCAGTAAAAACTGATAACAAATTTTAAAAAGAAAAAATAGAAGATGCAGAAAAGAAAAAAGAAATAAAAGATCAGAATATAGTAAAGAAAAAATATATATTAAGAAGTGACTTCCCTTTTTATCACAACAACTATAAATAATTGTACTAACGTATCACTGAAAGGTTAAAGTGGGGATTGGGGAGGGTGTGTTGAGGGTGTATGAGAGGCTTTGCAGGGGACAGAGAAGGTGTGTGGGAGTGAAACACTGATCAGGAACCGTATGTGGATGTGCGCAGAGTATGTGAGAGGTAGGGAGTGGGTTGGGGAAGGATGCACAAGAGTGAGACAAGGAACAGAAGCAAGCCCGGGAGTGTGTGGGGGGGGGGAGCAGCCACAATAGGTGCCATGTGGGACAGGGTGGGCATGGAGCAGGTCAGGAAAGGTGCACGGGATATAGGAGTGACCAGCACAGTGTGAGTGCAGAGGCGCTGGGGAAAGTTGTGTAGGTGAGGGAGACTTCACAGAACAACTTATGATCTTCCCTGCTGGCTTCCCTATTGCCTATGCTGCCTGCTGACATGGGAAACTGGCAGGAAGCATGTGTAATTATGATGGAGTTTACACTCCCTGTTAATTTCTCCCACCCGAAGAAGAGCCCGGTCTCTGGACATTTTCATAAGTCCATGAGAGCAGAGGCCTGCCTCTCCTCTGGGAGGAGAATGTTTCAAAGGGTAGGTGCAACAGCAGGGAAGGCTCTCTTCCTGAAGCCCACAGTCCACATTCTTTAACTGACATGGTCTGCAACATACCTTCCCTGCCTGACTGGATAGAATGGACTGATGTAATGGGGCAAAGTCAGTTTTGCAGATAATCTGGCCTCATGCCATGCTGGGCTTTAAAGATCATAACCAAAACCTTTTATTTATTTTATTTCGTCAAGCATGAATTAGATAACAGATATATGTATAAACAAATTATGAATACATGAAATGGATACAAATACAAGGGAATATTAGGACAGGGATGGTAGGTACTCTGGTGTGCTTATGCACGCTTCTTAAAGATCTCTTAGGAATGAGGTGAGGTTGACAGTAGACAGTCTAAGGTTAAAGTTTTGGGGGTTTGGGGAAGAAACCACATTGTCAGGTAATTCATTCCAGTCATTGACAATTCTGTTACTGAAGTCATATTTTCTGCAATCACGTTTGGAGCAATTTCCCATAGGTTTGTATCTATTGTGAGCTTGTGTGTTGTTGCGGTTGAAGCTGAAGTATTCACTGACAGGTAGGACATTACAGCATATAATTTTATATACTACACTTAGGTCAGATCGGAGACGGTGAAGTTCTAAGTTGTCTAAGCCCAAAATTTCAAGTCTGGTGGCATAAGGCATTCTGTTGCGAGCAGAGGAGTGGAGGACTCTTCTGGTGAAATATCTCTGGACTTGTTTGATTGTATTTATGTCTGATATGCAGTGGAGGTTTCAGACAGATGAGCTGAATTCAAGAATAATTCTTGAAGAATTGATCTAGAAAAAGTTTTGTATGCCCTAGTTTGCAGTTTAATATCACCAGAGAAGCTATGCAGGATTAGGTTTACAACTCCTGATGCCTTTTTGGCAATGCTGTTACATGAGCTTTGGCACTAACATCATTTGAGATGAGTACTCTGAGGTCCTTGATAGAGTTGGGGTCTTCTGCCAGCTTGTATTTTGTGTTTTGATTTTTTTTGCCAATGTGTAAAACAGAGCTGAGTAAAGACAGAGTTGGTTGAGATTTGAAGTTACCAATTGTTTGACCATTCTGACATATAGTCAAGGCCTTTTTGTAGGGTAGCAGCATTGTCAATGGTATTGAATAGTTTTACATCATCAGTGAAGAGAACGCAGTTGCTAATAATATGATCACAAAGGTCATTTATGTAAAGTATAAAGAGTGTGGGTCCTAAAATGCTACCTTGGGGGACACCACTGTTAACAGGTGCAGGGATTGATAGGGCATTTCCTATTTTGACTACTTGTTACCTGTTTGATAGGAACACAGCTATCTACTTATGCAGGGAACCGGGGATTTTAGTTTATGAAGTAGTTTGTCGTGTACTACTAAATCAAAGGCTTTACAGAAGTCTATATAAATTGCATCTATTGCTTTGCCCTGATCAAGTTGTGAAGTCCCTATGTTTTTGCAAGGTAAGAGTTGCAGATTGCAGGACATTTTTTTTTCCTGAAGACAAACTGCTTGTTAGAGAGTAAGTTGCTTGTCTCTAAGTAACTTTGACCTGGATCCAGAAGCAAACCGGCACCAATACAGCTTGCAAGGTTACTTGAACTGTCTTTGGGGTGCCCAAAATTGCTTCTGGATACATTTCAAGAGTAGCTCCATGTAAAGCACATTATAAAGTCCAATGACTGGGAAATCACCAGGGCATGAGTGACCAAGTGGAGAGACTCCCTATCCAGGAAAGGCTGTAACTGGTACACCATAGAAAGTTGAGCAAAGGCCCTCCTAAATATCTGCCACCTGCTCTTCAAGCAAGAGCTGGGAATCCAGGAGAACCCCAGATTGTGCACTGGATTTGTCTTGGGTAGTGTAATCCCAATCAAGAGAGGCCTCCAGGCAATGGGAAAGAACATCCATAGCATTACTCACTTCACTGAGCTCAAGTTCAGACATGGTTTTCCATTTCCTCCTTCCTAGGAAGGAAGAGAATGGCCCAAGGTCACCCAACTGGTTTTGTACCTAAGGCGGGACTAGAAGTCACACTGTCCTGATTTGCAATCTGATACTTTAACCAACACACCAGGTTGTCTCGAAGATCTGTTGATCTTTGCTATTCCTGAATTAATCCAGTTACTGTAATTGAGGAGAAAGCTGGAAGCCATTTAGAAATAAACATCCAGCTGAGCCTTCTGTTGCATCCAAGTTATGTTCATAGTTTTCATCCCACAGATACAGTGATTTACCTTTCTGCTACCTCCGGCTTTCCACAGACTCCTATGTGTTTTTTGGTTTCCTATTCATCAGCTCTGTTTCTGCAATTTTTTTCTGCATAAAGCGATAGCCTTTTTAGAAAAAAAAAACTTTAAGCAACATAATAAAAGAAAAAGCTGAGACTTGGTTTTGTACTCAATGCATGATGTGATCATGATGTAACATTTTAATATTACCCATTAATTTGTTATAATTCTATACATATACATGTCCACTTATTATTTCCACGTTGCAAAAGATACAAGGCAGACCATATATTTAGGAAAACAGAATCAGAAGTATGATCCATGGGAACAAGCAAGGAAACCAATTGTCAGATTACATTGTTTGCAACACAGTTTATAAATCTTGCCCACCGGGCAGAGTGGGTTATAATTAATTTATTCTGTTGATGATGTTCTGCCAATATATTGATAGACATTCTGTCCTGCTCATAAGTGGAACTGTGCTCCAGCCCAGCTGTGATTGTGCAGTTGGAGCCCTGCCCCTTATTTACATGTGTTGCGGGGCTGACACACCTAGAGAGGTAGTGAGGCTTAAATGAATGATTGTGACTGCCACCTTGACTTATTAAAGCACCCTCCTCCCCTTTTGCATTTCCTTTCAAGAAAGGCTATTGAAGAGAAGAATTGGAGGGACAAGACAACTGTCTTCCGGTATTTGTGGAGCTGTCACAAAAAGGATGGGATTGACTTATTTTCTGGGGCACCACAGTGCAGGACAAGAAGTAACGGGCGGAAACAGACTCAAACCTAGAAGTAAGGAGAAATTTTCTGACAGTAAGCACAATTAATCAATGGGATAGCTTGTCTCCTGGGATTGTGAGTGCTCCATCACTGAAGGTTTTCAAAAACAGATTGGACATTTGATTGGGTTGGGGCAGGGGGTTGGACTAGAAGACCTCCAATGTCCCATCCAATGCTGTGATTCTATGATTCTAAGGCTAATCTACCCAAGCTATCATGGTTATGGGTGCAAAAAGAAAAGAAAATTGTTTGTTGAGCTGGCCCCTAGATGTCGCTGCTGCATTTTAGAAAAGTTTCTTAATAAACAGGAATGTAAGTGGGAATTCTGAGCACAAAGCCGCACTTTAATCTTAATATTAAATTATTGTTCTCGGAACATAAATTACCAATGCTTGAAAGTATTAACAGTGCCCTCTCTGCAAGGAGTTCTGACGGCATTGAGCTTTCGGTGGTTATCTCAATAGCCAAAGAATGGAAAAA
Organism: Thamnophis elegans; assembly: GCF_009769535.1. NCBI lineage: Eukaryota > Metazoa > Chordata > Lepidosauria > Squamata > Natricidae > Thamnophis > Thamnophis elegans. The sequence goes on from NC_045545.1 coordinate 45,850,567, forward strand.
ATTAATCAAATGCAAATATAAACCAATTTCTTCAGCAAGATGGACGTTTCTGATAAATGAAGAATACATCTGAATATTACCAACTGGTACAAAAGTTGGACATCATGATTTAAAAAAAATCTGCTTAGTCAAAGAGATGGGAACATGATTGATTGCCTTCTTCATTGTTTATCTCCTACTTCCAAAAGAAATGGGATGTAGAGACAACCTATTGGGCATAAAAAGATAACTTCCTGCCTCATAAATATGGTAATATTCGTTGTACACCCTTGATATACTGAGACATAGTTTGTTGAATAAACCACAATTATCTGGGTTCACACAACACATTAAGCTACAGACCTTGCTTTAGAAAACATTCTTTTGAGTTCATGTAACATACTGAGCTACAAGCAAATCTCGTTTGTATAAAACCCTGGCTTGTGTCACTCATTTATTTGCTAAAAAATGGGAAGATTGGAGTAACACTAGACCTACAACCACCTTTGAACTCTGAGCTGGCTAAGAGTTGTGCCTTTCTATTACTTCTTCTGGTAACTGTGTTCCCCCTTTCCTATGCAGTAGGAGCCCTCTTTATTGTAATGAACCTCTGAATGGATTCCAAAAATGTATACATGGCCCTCTGTAGCTGCAGTATGAATATTTCCTTACCATAACCTTCTCACTGTTTGTGAGCTGGACATGTTCTTTCTTATTTGAGTGAGCCTCAGAGACAAGTAAGAGTTAGGGTTAGGCCTAGTAAGCCTCCTGCACCACAGCGGGGAGAGATGTTTTCACCTTCCCCAGGCTCCAAAGGCTTTCCTCAAGCCTCTGGGAGGGTGAAAACCTCCTCCCCCAGGTTCTGGAGGCTCTCCTCGGAACTGCCGGGAGGCCCATTTTTCCTCCTCCCTGAGCCTCTGTGTGGGCCCTGCACTGACCTCGCATCAAAATGGGCCATGTGGAGACTCCTGGGAGGGTGGGGTGAGTGGGGCCAGCCAGGCGTGGGATTTGGAGGTTCTCCGAACTGGCCATAACATTAGCTAATGGTTCTCTTGAACCCTGGTGAATCCTTAGCAGCCCACCCCTGGTTGAACTCTACCTTAAAGATTCTGACCAGAAAGGTGACTCCCAAGCCTCTCCATCTGCCTCCCTTCAGAAAAGATCAGGCTGTAGTTCTCCCAGTTTGAGTTGGTCACCTTGGGAGGAGAACTAATGATTTTAGTTTAATAGCTAAAACCTGAGCAATCAGTATTGCCATTTAAGAGCCAGACCACAGCCATAATTCTATAGATTCCAGCAACTGATCAGCTCAGCAAGGTTTTTCTCCTCTCTGTGAAGAGCATGGATGCTGCAGAGATGCACAACCAAGGACAGCTGGAGGTGCTTACTGATTCCTCAGACTAGTGAGACCATCGTTGTGGCATCCCACTACAAGCCTCGTCCATTTCATACCTGGGTGCAACGTCTTGAGGCAGGACTTGTGACACAGCCATTGCTCTCAACTTCCTTATGTCAGATCAGGTGAATCCTGCCCGCATCTGGAGTAGTTACACCAGTGGTCTATGGAGAAATCTTTCTTCCCCAAAAGTTCAGACAGGAAAGAGTTAAAGGAAACAATGGATGTGATCTGACAATCAAAGCTAAGAAGTCCATCTAGGTAACAGTCAGTGAACATCAAAGCCCAGGAAAATCAAATTCTCAGCTTCTCACCAGGCATGGAAAAATTCTTCTCTCTCAATGAGTTTTTAAGAAATGAGAGGAGCAGACTCCTTTTTATCTTTGTTATGGCTTTCCTGAAGGAGTGAAGCATCTTCACTCAGGCTGCCTCCAAGGCATAACCAGTTTGGGACTGAAGAGCCTAGAAATATATACAGCAATATGGAAACTAATAGAAGCTGGATCTAAATTAGAAATTTGATTTTATTTTCTGGTAAAGGATCTGTGAGGTGCTGCTTTTGTTATCCTATGACCGAGAGGGCTTTTCCTTATTCTTTCTATGGGTACTGAAGGTCATACAATGCCAGAAAAACCCTTCTTTCATTGCTTCCTGCTTCCTGCTTTGGACTTCAAATCTTATTGTTTCACCTAGATATACAGAACAAATGGTTCCATTCTCACTGAATCTTTCTGCCCAGCTAAATTACTGTACTGCCAGAAGGCAGATGTGTCACCCTCTTTCTCTTGAGTAAACCAGTACAGACCGAGCTATTCTTAGGAATAAAGTAGCTGGTGGAAACCTAGCAAAGAGTATGGGAGAGAGGGCAGTCAGGAAGGTGGGAGCAGGGCTTAGAAATACCCCTGGAGTCTGGAGGGAGCTAGATGGCACAGTCTGTCACATCCCAGGTATGCACTGTTACAGTACATCTCTCATATAAAAAACGGCTTACTATTCTGTAAGGCATGAAGTACCATTCATTTCTTTAAGGAATCTTTGCTTAAAGTAGCTTAGCATGTTATCAGTCCATCAATCCATCCCTCCATCTATCCAGCCATCCATTTAAAATAAATAAATAAATAAATAAATAAATAAATAAATAAATAAATAAATAAATAAATAAGTTTACCTCTAAGTAAACAACTTCTTGAGTGACTCTATTATTACCAGACCTTCCAATGAGCACCAGATGGCAGCAGAGACAGACAGAAAAAATTGCTACTATAATTCTTTGTTGCCCCCTGGAGTCACTGACCATAACCCATTGGCAGCCTCTTCTCTCACCTCAAGTGGTCAATCAAATTTATATTAAATTTAGTTTTAAAAAGCTATGTTGAAATGAAGATAACGGAATAGATATGCGCAGGTGCCTAAAATCTTCTTTACCAAACATTGCCTTCTCCTACTTTACAAATGAAAGTATGGGCAGCAATGTTTATTTAAGCAGGCCCTCCCTGCTGTTTGCAAATGCTTAATTAGTGGCCCACAGTGGCAGACAGTATGAGAAAAACTTCCTTCCCCCCTTGCATGTTTGGATGGGTTTTGGTTTTAATACTTCCTGCTGTTTTTAATTCAACAAATCCCCTCATGGGTTTTACTGTCTCTCACCCTCACACACACACCCTCTCTCTCTCTCTCTCTCTCTCTCTCACACACACACACACACACACACACTGCTTTCATAATTTCAAAAGCTCCTTTGGAATTGCCAGCAGCCAGGTAGTTGCATCCTGGCCACAACAACTTTGCCATTTATGAAATATTTATGCAAACACATTTCACCAGTAAAATGCTCATCAATTAATTCTTTGACATCCCTCCCTCTTAAGAGCTAGTTTCCACTTCAATGCTAGATTTCTGCTTAGCAGTATGTTTAATGTTTCAAATTGATTCAGGTCTGCAGTGCAGATTAATGTCATGGGTTTTAATTAAAAGTACACTCTTACAAATTGTGTCGGGAGCGGTTACACATGGTCTTCTCCCAGAATGTTTTATTTCAATTCCCTTGCTTTGCAAGGGTGTTCATAGGATGTGGTCAAAAAAGTCAAGATGGCAGCCATGATTAAGTGATCAAACTTCTGTCAGCTTTTTTTTTGTGCATCATAACATTGCCCAGTATTTTGAAGGAAGGGGGGGAATAGTGGTTTCTCATGCAAGTGCTAATCCAGTCTGACTTTGCTAAATTTTCAGAGATCAGCCAAGGCCAATTGGGAACTGCGTAAGCTGTAGCTCGCATATTGATGCATTTTCCTAGAAATGTTTAATATTTCTTAATTATTTTCCCACAATATTTAATATGTTCAGTTTTATATGTGGTTCAAATTCTCCTTATTCTTTTTGGTTAGCAGCTACTTATTTTTAAGGACCTTAATTGTGATATTTTGCCTTCTCTACTTTCATTCAATCTTACAGATTCTGAATTGGAGCTTTCAGCTTGGGTGTAATAAGCATCGGTATGTATAAATGTCTAAACCACAAATGTTAATAGGTTTTATGAGATGATAAATATTGCCTAGTTTTGTAATTGAATTTGGCAGGCTGAAAAGCTGCATGTTTATGTGCAGTAGAATTCATACTTTGAGTGAATCCCTTTGAACTCATGGAGTTATTTTGGGGCTGTTCATCTCATATGACCAGTTGAAATCCTGTCTCAGGTTGGAAATGTGCTAATAGATTAAGATCAACACGTAGAATCCTTTGGATTCTGATCTCCTGTCCCAAATCCCATCCAAGACATGGACTCTCTGGGAGCTTTCCAAGCTGAGAATTCCCATTGAAAATCTGGAAAATTACAGATCAGAACACTCTTCCTGACCTGCAAGATCCAAGATTAGAGAAATCTTAAATCTGGATTTTAATACATTTTAATATATTTTGTCCTGGACAATTCATTGAGTACAAATGTAATTATCCCCCCAAAAATGCACCCAATCATCTAGTCAAAAGTATCTCAGCTACCCAAGCAGCTGATTTGTTCCAAACTCAATGCAAAGGACTGTTTGTGTAATGATGCTTTTTGTTTATGTATCTATTTTTGCCTTAAAAACATGTGCATAGTCTTGCTCATATGACCTCTCTATGTTGAGTTCTAAGGATGATAACTTGAGAGAGGGATTTTTAGGGGTAACCCTACTTTCTTGAGAAGCAGTTTGGCACAGTGATTAAGGCAACCAGGAGACTGTGAGTTCTAGTCCCACTAAGTCAGCTGAGTGACCTTGAGCCACTCATTCCCTCTCAGCCGTAGGAAGCAGGAAACTTCTAAAATTTTGCCAAGAAAACAGTTGCTAGCAGCCAACACAGACAAAGACACAAAACAAGTATTTCTCTCTGTAGCAGTTCATCTGGCACTAAAATTGATTTTTTTTTTTGAGTGCCAGGCTCAAGTTTTTTTCCCCCTTGTTTAAATTTTGCAAGCTTCTGTTTTGATCCCAATGTCATTTGGAGAACATGATTTTAGTTTCTGTACTGAGTGATTTGAATTCTTAGTCTGTATTGCATTAGTATTATAGTGGAATTGTGTTACTTAAGTTACTAGTTAACTTAAGTTCTTCACATTGTTCTACTGCTAGGTTTAGAGCAGGGGTATAAATGTTGGCAATTTTAAGACTTGTGGACCTCAACTCTCAGAATTCCCAGGCTGCTTGGCTGTGGAATTTTGGGAGTTGAAGTCCACAAGTCTTAAAATTGCCAACGTTAAAGATCCCTGTTTTACAAAAGTACCAACTTCTAGATTTTTGCTACACTGTATTACATTATCATTCTAGAATGAGCGTCTGAAAACTAGGATTTAAGCAGTATGTCAAAATGCTGCTTTAGAAATGAAGAGGGGGGGGGACTGGTTCCGTGGACTCTTCTCATAGGACCAAGGTTTTCCTTGATATTCTACATTAGGTTACAACGTGGTGATCTCTCCCTTTGAATCTGTTTTCTCAACAACAGCTCCTGATACCATCCTGAAACACATTTCTGAGTCATCTTAACATTTTAGAGCAAGTGAGATCCAGAGCTTTGTGTTTAATTATTGATGTGCATTGCATTGACTACGTGCAGACAGATTGTACAATCTAAAATATCCAATTGGGAGGCCATTACTCTATACCCCAGAGTTCAATGTGTGATGGATGCATTACTTGGAACCTGACATTATAAATATAAATGCCCAGCACTCTAGAGGGAGAGAATATAGATCTTTTAAAATATAATTCCAGTTGCTGCTTTTCAAATCTTTCGTGTTTGTTTTTCTTATTCTTTCATCTTCTTTATTTCAATACCAGTCTTCTATGGTGCCTACTTTTCTTCCCAATGCCAGCAATGTGTGTGTATGTGTGTGGGGGTGTGTGTGCTTCTTACACAATCAATTAGCATGTTGTAAAGCCAAATAACAAATTAAGTTTTTTATGAATAGAAAAACAGCAATTTGCAGGCAGCCACAGTCCTTTCGAATATTATTGCACACTGACCTGTATGAATTCAGTAGTGTCAGTTGTCCAAGACCATATTGCTCTCAATGATTTAAAGTTTAAACCTCTCAATGATTTAAAGTGTACACTGAACAACTTCAAAAGTGTTCAACAATTTTGTTATACAACATGAATTTTCAAGCCCTAAGATTTTAATTTCCTAGGGGGATAAAGCAAAGGTAAAGATTTCCCCTGTCCAGTCATGTCCAACTCTAGGGGTGATACTCATCACCTTGTTACTGAGGAACAGTAATGTCTGAATGCATTTTGTGGTCATGTGGCCACCATGACTAAATGTCAAGGTACATGGAATGCTGTTACTTTCCCACCAAAGTGGTACCTATTTATCTACTCACGTTTGCACGTTTGCATGCACTAGACTGGCAGATGCTGGGGCAAGTAATGAGAGCTCACCCTGTTGCACAGTGCTCGGGTCTCGAACCTAGGCTGTCAGGTTTACAACTGACAAGCTCAGCTTCTTTAACTGCTGAGCCATTGTGCCCCCTTATCAGGAAGATAAGAAGCTTTAAAGTCAAACTGTCTTGCATTAGGATCTCTCTTCACCACTGTCTCTTCACCTTGTCTTTACCAGTCCTACTTTTAAGGAAAAATAGAAATACTGGCCTTTGTTAAGAATACATTACAAGTCATAGCTGATATTACCCAGTAATTCTGGACTTGTGCAAAACCTTTCCAATTAGAACAATTTTTATTTCAAAATGCTCCACTTTGGGTTGAAAACAGCAGCTTTGAGCTTCAATCACCTGTTTTGCATTTAAAAGAGACTATTTGGGTAATTTTGAAGTATTTCAAGCTTGAGATGGATGTACGGATGTTTTTCAGTTTTGGAAAACTTTCAAGTCTACACCATCTTATTTGAAATTCAAAGTTGTTGTCTCTGGTTTCAAATACTACTAAGTGCTGTATCTTATTCTTGTCCTGTTTCAAGTGCATTCAAAATCTATGTGTCAACACAAATTGTGTCAAAAGAGCCTTTCTCTACATGTATTTCCTTTAATGATAGAAAATGTTACAAACTAAACTTCTCCATCTAGGTTTCTGTTGTGACTCAGCAGATGTCTTCTGTGAGTCTTTTCGGGATACAAGATCATTATGCAGCTGGGACTTGTTAGGGGCAGGTTTGGAGATAAAAGGACGGATGCTGCCATGCCCCAGTCGCAGGAGTCAACGTTCCTTCGTGCATTCCTTGTTTGGTACAACATTGCCTGATCATCAATCGTGGTTTATGGAAGATACACTTGGATAAGTGCTTTGTGTTTCCTGTAATCCTGATTCAAGGCTACACTTGTAGAAGTGCATTGCTTGTAAGAGTTGTTTTGTATTCTGTATTTTTGGGCTCGAAGCCAGTCTGAGCTGAGAACTGATGAAGACAGACTTCCTTTTAAGTTTGTCCGCTTGCCGTTTGTTAAGAGCCGTGAAGGGGGGACAGAACAGTTTCATATCATTTAAATTCTGCCTCCATGTTTAGTCTAATTATAAAAATTGAACAGCTGTTAATTGACATCTGCTCTTAGGTTAGGCTCTGTACCTAGGTTAAAGCTATTGTACTTTATTGTATGTCCAGGTAGCACCCATTGAGTTATGTTATAAATTTTAATTACTGTTTGGATGAATATGCAAATGTTTATTCTTTCAGGATTTGTTTCAAGTTTTTGTTCATACCCCAGAAACAAGGAGGAAAAAGTGTCAGTAATAATAATGTCTCCAAAAGGTTTCTTCCGTAATCTGCTTCTTTTCAGTATATGCAATATAACACCATTGTCTTCCCTGAAATGATTTTTCCAACTTGTCCTCTCCAATTTTGTAATCAGCATCTAATAACCCTCACAAATTATGCTCGCTTCCATGCTATTTAAATAAAAGGAATCATTTATTCAATTTAAGGCAATCCAATAGAAACCATATTACATCAAACATTCAACATAGAATATCATAGCATAAAAGAGATAAAAGTCATTGCCATGCAAATAAAAAGAGCTTTGAATGGAAAAAGAAAATGAGATAGGTGAAAACATGCCGGGTGACTGTAAAAAAGTTAGGTAAGTAGATGATATTTTGATCTGGGCAATAGACTGCATGTTCAACAGCCTTATTTCATGTCTTCAAAATATTGCCTTAAAAAAATTGTCACTGTTTTCTTTACAACTCAGAGCTATTCTATGGGGCTGAAATTCATTACTTTCACCCACCTAAAAATCTGATTTTTATGTCAGATATTTTTCTCTCGCAAGCATTGCCTCTTTACTCAATGGAGCACCAGTTTGCATGATGTAGGTTTTCTTGCTCTTCCACTCACAAGACTGTTCTGACATGCTTTACCATGCTTTTACATTTATGCAGTACAGAGAACTGCAGAGTAAATAATATCCACCAGTTGCACTTTTACTGATGTCAGCAATGCACAGACAGAAGACGGGGTACAACTAGCATGCACAGACATTCTGCTCATTCAGTATTTGGGCAACAATTTTTCCCACTGTCTCCTTTGGAAGCTTTTCATTCTGAAAAAGGACAGGGAGGGTGAGAGAAATGTCTGCATAGCGCTAAGACAAAGAAATTAATTTCTTTTGAGGGTTGGAAGACCATATAGCTGTCCAAGTTACATTTTTGGGATATAATCCACAGCCAAAAGCAAAGTGAAAAATAGAACTCTCATTCACGGTAAATAGTTCAGGATTTGTCCCTGAGTTTATGTCATTCAGCATATGGGATGGGTAGTTTTACATAATAGTTCCAGCCTTAGTCCAAGAATTTCTAGCTGAAGTTAATTTCACCAACTAGTTGGGGGTCAACAGAGGATCAAGATTGAGCAGACTGTCAATCATTATCAGCTGCCTAAATCCAGCAATTTTCAGTAAGCACAAAAAGAACCCCACTATTGAACATTTTTTAAAATGTTGACTAGTTTATGGGTAAGACAACCACTAGCACAGAATGGGTTTTATAAAGATAAGTGGCAAAGTAAAACCAGTTAGACAACCATAAACTGGATCCAACATAGCCAAAATGCTAAGAACGGACACTGCATGTCTTTTCTCCAAATTCTGTATCACATCTCTGTTGGTGCAATAATGTAATCAATAAAGGCATCTTTGATCTACAAATAGGGTTTTCTTCTTTCATTCCAGTCCCTGGGTTAATCTGCCTTGTTCCAATTTACTTGATGGTTATATTTAGCAATAGCACTTAGACTTATATACAGCTTTTCAGTGCTTTACAGCACTCTCTAAGCGGTTTAAAGAGTCAGCCTATTGCTCTCAACAATCTGGGTCCTCATTTTACCCACCTCAGAAGGATGGAAGGCTGAAGGGATTTGATCTGCCAAATTGCAGGCAGTAAGCAATCAGCAGAAGTCGCCTGCAATACTACACTCTAACCACTGCGCCACCACGGTTCTTTGTCGGAAATTACCTGAAAGACATCATGTCTAGTAATAATTCCTTTGTCCTTCACATCAGTAGGGTGAAATTACAGCTCCCACCATTCTTTCTGTGGCCCTCATGACCCAGTAGAGCAAGAGTGCCCAAATCCTTGAATTTTCATTCACACTGGGGATAAAATAGATGCCTTAAACCTTCATGTTTATGGCACTTGTGGCATTATTCCTTATATTCTCTGAATCTTCTCCCAAAATAGCCCCTGAATCCACCCATTTTGGAAGTATGTGCTGTGCAAAGACCAACATGGCTGATGGGCTAATCGAAGATGCACACGCTTCCCGTACAAATTGGAGAAGTTGAATGATGTTCCAGTATATAGAGTCTGAGAATCCCTAAGATGTTAACAGTACCTTTTGATTAACCCTAAACAAATTAATTGTAGGACAAGAAAGTGCCTTGCAACTTGTATCAGATTTTTTTTTTACCACTCTAAAGGAGACAGCTAGGTATAACTGCTCAGCTACTGCTTAATACCTCTCTCACTCTCTCTACAATTGAGCAAAATACTAGCCAGCTGCAATGCAAATCTTATTAACAGATCAGAAAGATTCAAAGGGCGAGTTCTCTGAAGTGGACCTTCTTTGAACTTCTACAAAGCAGTCAGTTAAAAGGGGTGGTGGTGGAGGAATATTTGAGATGCTCCAAATGATTAAGCAAAGTAGTACATACTTTGAGAAATTAGAATCAACATTTGAAAAGTGGATGCTTCAGCGTAATTTTGGCCTATATAATCAATATATTCAAATCCTCAGAAACTTCCATTCTTGCACTTAACCCTGAGAAGGAACAGCGCATAATCTTTGATTTCATTTCTGATCTCTGCCGTTCTCCTTCCTACCTTCTGGGAACAATTTAGATACCATCATTGGAGAGAGAACTGTTCCCTAGCTAGTTATGCTATGGAAAGAGAACACCAACTACCAGTTGTATAATTGGATCATAATAAAACGTAAAGGTAAAGGTTCCCCTCGCACATATGTGCTAGTCATTCTGAACTCTAGGGGGCGGTGCTCATCTCTGTTTCAAAGCCAAAGAGCCAGCGCTGTCCAAAGACGTCTCCGTGGTCACGTGGCTGGCATGACTCAATGCCAAAGGCGCACAGAATGCTGTTACCTTCCCACCAAAGATGGTCCCTATTTTTCTACTTGCACTTTTACATGCTTTCAAACTGCTAGGTGGGCAGGAGCTGGGACAAATAATGGGAGCTCGCTCCATTATGCGGCGCTAGGGATTCAAACCACTGAACTGCCAACCTTTCTGATCGACAAACTCAGCGTCTTAGCCACAGAGCCACCACATCCCTATGGATCATAATAGCAATGCAAACATTGGAGAACTGGAAGGAATCTTAAGATGGGCAAACAATGATGAGTAAGAGGAAGTTTACTTGCTGCCTCCGAGGGAAATTATTCATGAGCAGAATCCAAAGAGGCTTTCTGTCTGGTCTTAGTGAAAAGATTGGACTATCTGCCTGGCTAAGCATAATGTGGCTCATAGGGTCTCCATCACTGCAGGTTTGCAAGCAAAGCTTGGATAGCCATTTATCAGGGATGGCAAGAGGATTTCTGTCCTAAGGTTGAAAATCTCCACAATCCCTTCAAACTTTCCTCCAGAAAAGAATGAACTGTTGAGAAATTGCTGGGGACTCTGTACTGGATTGCATTTGCAAATTATGAAATTTGGATAGTTTCATGTTTTCATGTGGCAGCTCTACATTTGCTCTGAATGAGTAGATTGTTGTTAATGTTTTATATTGCTAACCTGCTAGGCAAAACTGCAATAAGGTATTTAAACAAATCCGGCTCAGTTTTAATTTTCTTCTCTGATGTTCCAAATACATCATTAATGCCCCACACAGAAATGTCAGATATCAAAGTCAAGAGAGAAATTGGTTTCCAGGTAGATACCGGAAACTGCAGCTTTAGAAAAATTAAAAAAGGGGGACTCAAGGGAGGCATTAAGATATACTAATAAACAATCCAAGCCTGCACAAATATTGCCAAAGCAGATTTACAAACAATGAAAGGAATTGGGCAAGCTAGGGATGGGGTTCAGTACAAGAAATAGTAGCAGCACCAACAGGACATCAAACAGATACTCAATCACAATATTTAGCCTGCCAAGTCAATCCAGAAGTTGAGCTGTTACGAAGGAAAGACAGAAGGCCTAATGTGGCAGGCAGATGATACACAGGTTATAAAAAATTCCAATAATTCAAAACTTCTTGATGCTGGAAGGGGGAGGGGAAAGGGATGCTTGGAAGATTTATGGAAATCCATCACATATACCATAAGCAAAATGAATCATGGAACTTCCCGAAGACATACTAGACTCCATCTTGGTTACTTTGAGGAAAGGAAATGAGGACGCTTGCCTATGATTGAGTGTGTCCTTTTTTAAAAAAAACACCCCGTCCCATTTTTGCTGTTTCCCAAATGGAAATGTCTGTGAGTTAAACACATCGTTATGCTAACATTTCAGCATAAACAGTTCTCAATATGAACTTTTTGGAAAAAGAACACGTTGTGGATTTTCTCACTCTGGTGTCGATCCTGCCTGGATCACTGGCCCCAGAAAACAGATAAGTAGACCCCGAAGAGTGACTAGGTGTTTCGACGCTTCTCTCTCTCTCTCTTTCTCTCTCAAATTACTCTTTTCTTTCCCGATCTTCAGATTTCGGTCTGAAGGGTGTGGCTTGAGGGAGAGTAAGGAGGTGGAGCTGGATTAGGCTTGATGCCACGCCCCTTCATGTAGGAGATGAACTGATCTGGAATCTCAGCCAGCACGTCCTTAGCCAACCGTGCCATACTCAAGACGTGGTTTCCCGTGCGGTCAATGTAATCACGGAACGGTACAAACTGAGAGAGAGAGATATCAACATATATACATATATATATTTATAATCATTTATTTCTCAATTTAGACAGCATCACAGAGTAATCTAAAAGGTAACTATGCATTTAAATACTCCAGCTCAGTGGTGGGAGTCAACCAGTGTAACAACCGGTTCATTTAGTGCGTGCTTTGTACGCGCTCAGTTCGTTTCAAAACAGCTCTAAAACTTACCTTCTACTGCAGCCCAGGTGAGTAAAACAGCTGAGGTGCGGCAATCCGCTCTGCCACACCTATCAGCTGGGCTTCAAACAAAGGAAATATAGGACAGACTAGTGCAGGGGTGGGTGGGCGGGGCCATCTGATTGCTGGAACTACTGGTTCGCACAAACCAGTCCAAACCAGCTGAGTCCCATCCCTGCTCCAGCTACTTATTGTGCTCAAACTTCCCAGCTGAATTCGATAGAGACAGAATTTTTTAAAGAAAATTCACTAACCTTAGATAAATTAAAATAAGTGGTCAGGCTATGCCACATAATGGCCAAGGACTTGATATCCCCATAATTATTAAATTCTCTTTAAAATACTAGATAGAACATCTTAGGGGGCTAGTCAGGAATGGGGAGTTATTTATACTAGTTTGATAAGGGTATTTTTTTACTGCTGGCCATGTCTATAACAATAATCCTTTAGTGAGCATCCCCCATTGTCATCCTTGCAAATTCAAAACTGGCTACAGTATCAAAAGTTATCTCTGTTTAATTCCTCTTTGAGTGTAAACAAAAATTAGGACTACAAGAACTACTTTATACCACAACAAATCTTTGTCTATCAACTCTCCTGTGTTCCATGTAGGCAACTTTTATATCAAAATTAAATTTGGAGATTTCTCTTTGTAAACACGTATTCTCCCAAAGAGCTCTTATTCTGGGAGTTTGTTTCCTTTCCATAGTGATCCAAAACTAGAATGTTTCAGTGTCCATTAGATTGTGTAGGCTGTGGAAAAGAAAACTATTTACCCAGCACTTGACACATTTTGTTCAGGGAACTTGCAAGGTGGCTATTGTTGGCCACACACAATCTGAGATTTAAATATTCTAAAAACTTTAGGAAAAAACCTTCCTGAGAAACGACCTGGCTTTCAAGATTGGAGATTCATCTTTGCAGCAAAGCTTACAATTCCATATTGGCTAGTGAATGTACACCATAAAGCTTCACTGTTCTCTTCTAAATACCTGGACAATATCACGTTCAGCAGTCCTTCCACGAGATGTGATCCGAACGTCATCTCCATCTAATTCCACCATTGCTGTCCATTGGAGGAAGGGAAAAGGAATGTTTATCAAAAATTAAACATCCAAAGGGAACAAGACAGTGAAGAGCCAAAAGCTCCAAAATTTGCTTGTGCCATAAACTTCCGATTGATTAATTACTGGGGGAGACTTTATAAAAAATAGCATTATTCTTTTCTTTCAAAGAGTTGAACTGGAATCATATACTGAATATTCTCTTTGCATGTTGCAACTTGCTTTCTTAATGAACCAATCAATGTGAGGTCCCCTTTTTCTCCACAAAGCATAATTAAGTCATTACACTTTACCTGTTGAATTGCGTTATTCAGATTTTCAGCAAATTATAGTTCTTGCACAGAAGACTATCAATAGGAGGCTTAAAAGTTGTTAATTGGAAGCTCAAGAAAATACATGACAGATTTTAACAGCTGCTCTGCAGAGCCTTAAATGCTGCATATACTTTATTTGACAAATCATATTTCATTAAAAGAAGCTAGGATGTCTGCGCCGAGGTGGCGCAGTAGTTAGGGTGCAGTACTACAGGCCACTTCAGCTGACTGTTATCTGCAGTTCAACGGTTCAAATCTCACTGGCTCAAGGTTGACTCTGCCTTTCATCCTTCCGAGGTGGGTGAAATGAGGACCCAGACTGTGGGGGCGATATGCTGACTCTGTAAACCGCTTAGAGAGGGCTGAAAGCCCTATGAAGCGGTATATAAGTCTAACTGCTATTGCTATTGTTCAAATCTGTTATCACAGAAATGTATATCTGCTAATTGCTCTCATTTCTTTAGATATTTTTATTTTCAATATTCACAGCCAAAGTATTGGATGACAAGAATTTCAGGCACATGTTGCACATTACATACATACATTACAGAGGCAATATATTTCTAGATCCCAAAAGATCTTCCCGAAATATCTGATCATGGAATAAGCTGCTTAAAGAGATGGCAATATAATCCATTGTTCTAATCTATCTATTGGTTTATTTAAGTAAGCTTTGTCTTAATACATTATTGTGTTTATATTCCACCTTCTCTCGGGAAGCTAAAGATTATACATGAGGAACTCTCCTAGCTGGATTCTCACAGTAATAGTCCTGTAAAAGAGTTAGGCTGACCAAGAAAGAAACTGGCTGAAGACAGGAAGATATGAAGTTTAGTCAAGACTAATGTTGTATGAAACCAATTTCTGTCTTGTTATGTTGATGGGCATTGCAACACTGATTGCCACTGCCACAGGCATCTGCAGAGTCATGATGACATCAGGTAGGCCACAATGGCATCACGTAAGTTATGGAAAAGGCACAACTTGTTCATTTGTGTAATGACGTCATGATGCACAAGACGTCACCTCCTCCCTAATGAATACTCATGGCTGTTGATTAAATGAAGAACTGAATGTATATCAGATATATATATATATATATATATATATATATATATATATATATATATATATAATCATATATCATATCTGGAGGCAAGGTAACACAACATAGATTCTTACCATCAAATTCAGCCTGTCCAACACCCACAATTATTATAGACATTGGAAGTTTGGCAGCCTGAGAACCATCAGGAAACAAGTAAGCATAGAGCAGGACATGCAAAATGGAGATGGGAAGAAGAAACAAAGAAAGAGCCTGAATTTAGAACAGATAACTATAAAGTAATACGGAGAAATCTGAATTAAATAAATCCAGAAGTCCACTCCCGCCCTTCATGCAGACGGAATAGCACAGTCAACTTGCTGGCTGTACTCAATTCATCATAACGTCTTCACTGCTTGGCTCCACATCCCTCTGTGCATGGAGGGCTGAATTTATTTATTTTATATATATTGATCAAATTTACATTAAATTTAATGCAATTCATCTGGGTGGCTTGCAGCAGGATAAAAGGATAATTCAAAATGACTAAAAATTTAAAACAATTAAATAAAAACTAAAAATCAAGAGGCGGAAGTCATTGCAAGAGTACAAAAAAAATTTCATAGTGATACTCTGTGTTTTCCAGTCTGCCTGAGCTTGTTCTTAACACACTGTCCTATTATCAAATTATCTAACTCCTTTCTCTTCCCCTTCAGCAATCAGCGACTGTTTTTGCTGTTAAACGCAGAAGTGGCAATAATCAGTGCTCTTTGCTATAACAAATCTCTGCCAATGTTGAACAATGGACTGCAGCAACAATTTAATCAGGAGCACACTCATCACTCATCACCACTGGAATCAAAAGCAGAGCACATGGCAGCGTCCTAATGGCTGGAAACAGAAGGGCAATGTTGGGGGGTGGGGGGGTAGAGATTGCGCACAGAAGCAAATGCTTGCATAACAAAGAGCTTTGTTTATTCATACGGCCCAGCTGATCTTCAAATCCCCTCTGGGAAATCTGAGTTCCAGGTTCATTGGAGCCATGGGAAGAGTACCGTAGCTTTGGGCAAATGATTTTTCTTATTCCTTCCCATTATTTCTGTAGTGACCTCTTTCCTTTGCTCCCACAACATACTAAGGGCCACATTCTAAATGTGGACAGGGCCAAGATACATTTGGGGTGAGGTGACTTTGAAAAGAGTGCTTTAAACTTTTGCTTACATGCCCCATTTGGCAGAGCCTCCTAAAACTAATCCAAACCCCAACCAAAATAAAAAAGACGGGCTGTGAGTGTAGACCAGGGATCGGCAACCTTAAACATTCAAAGAGCCACAAAGGTCCTAACCGGAAGCCTCCCATTCAATTCGGGAGCTGACCAGAAGTTCAGTTCCTCCACTTCTTAATGCAGCATCCTTTTTCTAACTAAAAGCCCTATCAATTGTGGAGCCAACCAGAGACAGGGAGCCACAGCAGAGGGATGAAAGAGCCACAGGTTGCCGACTCCTGGTTTAGACCTTCTCCATGATGCAGTCCTCAGAAAGAATACTAGCAAGCCTTTTCTTTTCTTTTTCTTTTGCTGTATAATTTGAGACTGACTGCTGCTTATCTACTTTGGCACCCCATGGATTAGATGAGGCTAAACATCTGGTAGAATAAAGCATGGGGAATGTGCTTTGTTGAACAGCAGCCTCAGCTAGCACGGCCACAGAGGTGGATGTTGCAGCTGAGCATCATCTGAAGGGCTACAGATTTTCTCTTCCTTGTGAAAGTATTACCAAGACAATCCTATAATGCACTGAGCACTTTATGGCATGATGAACACATTAGTTAAAAGCTAATGCATTGAATATGGACTTCGCTTGATGTCCATCCATTTTGGCTTGTAAACTGTGGCTTCTTTCTTGTAGGCTGGCATTATGTACGAATGAGGCAAATGAATTCTAAGTAGTGGCCTAAGAAGGATCTTGTCGCTTTTGTTAGACTAAGGAAAGAGACAAGCTTGATCTCTTTGGGGCATGTGTGCAACATGACATCACAACACATGTAAGAAAGAGGAAAGGCTAGTTTTGTGATACCACAATGCTCTTTTTGTCAGAGCGACCTACTTTGCCTCTTCCTGTGGATGCCACTGATTCTAAATCTGATTGTAAATGCTGTATTAATGCTGTATTGGAGGGAACCAAAAACCAGTTGCCTAGAGAAAAGAATATATACACAAAATCAGAAAGGGTCATTTAGTACACTGAGTCCAAGATTGTTCAATACAGGAATTCCAATGAAAGCATTCCCAACCAATGGCTTTCCTGCCTCTGCACTTCCTCAGGGTTTCCCATATTTAGCAAAAGAGGCAGTGTCTATGATTCCAGTTAGGGAACATTCTATAGATTTACAATAGGGAACACAGGAATATGCTGTGGCTGCAAGATTATACCTTTTACTGGGGATAGCAGTAAATTCCAGGTGCTCAGCTTATTAATATGCTATGCTGCTGAATTGAAGCCATTTTTTCCCCACCAGGCACATATAAGAATATGTCTGTTATTTGACAAAGCTGAAATCAGGCTGCTCCATTCCCCATGTGAGCTACTCACATTGACAATTGCTTCTTTTGTCTGAGCCATGTCTGATATCACACCATCCGTGATGATCAGCAAAACGAAATACTGGGAGCCATCCTGCACAGCCGAGGCATATCTGATTTGGGAGGAAATAATATTGAATGCAGGAAGATATAGGTTCCTAGTGGACCTCTGAATCCTGAACTGAAATGGTGCAATTAACTGCATCAAATTGTAATCTTACAAGCATTAGTAGAAATAATTCGTTTCTCAAAAAAGTGTCCATTGCATTTTTTCCTGTAACTGTACAAATCAGGAAGGTCTGTAGGATTCTGGGTATATTATGAGAGGGATTTGCTTATGTTAAGTGTAATGAGTGGTGCACAGAGGTGGTACTTAGTCAGTTCTGACAGGTTCTGATAGCAGAAATTTTTGAGTAGTTCTGAGAACTGGAAAATAGGCTGGCCCCGTCCCCCACTGCCTCCCAACTGAACTTCTTTTGTTGCCCTGCACATGAGAACGGAGCTAGAAAGCAGGTTAGTGGGATGGGGACGGAATGGGGATTTTGCAGTAACCTTCCCTTGCCATGCCCACCAAGCCACGCCACACCCACAAAACCATGCCCACGGAACCAGTTTGAATCCCACCATTGGTAGTGCATATTCACTGGATGTTCATGATAGTTGAAGTTGAGGGATGGGCTTGAGGCATATTAGGATGGATATAAGGAAGGGAATGTTGTTTGCTTCCAGGATGATGCAATGGGAAATAGCCTAGGATTTTGATAGGTAGCAGAAGAGTGGGGTCCTGATGTGATAGTATGTGAAATATTCACAGTGATGAGGAGTACCTGGATATACTCAGATTGCCTTTGTGTGGAATTAAGTAGCAAAGCCAAGCTTGGGCTGCTGATGTAGATAGACCATCTAAACACCAACCCTCTATTAATTTCTGGCTGTTGTCTTGGGATTGGTGTAGGAGTTCCCCAGCTTCCATGGGTGATTTCAATCCTACATGCCCTGGAGGACAGTCCATCTAGCTTGTGTGTACCAAGATAATCATGGGTTCGTCACACAAAAATGGGGCCACAACAGGTATGGGTGGACATGTTTGACTTGTTTAGGAGCAGATAAGTTGTCATCTGAAAAGGAAGCACAATGATACCTGTCCTGATCATAGTCAATTCTCTTGCCTATCAGACTGAATATCATGACATTGTGGACCTCCACATGGCCCAATTGATTTTTTGAATGCAGATTGATTTCCGATAAATGTATATGTACATCTGTGACCATCTCCAATTCAGAGTTGTTCTGACTATGTTCTGTCACTTGGCTATGCTCCTTTCTACATTGCAATCCTAATAAATACAGAATGCAAATCCATTGAAATTGTCAGTTTATATGGTTTCTGGCTTGTAAAAACGAATGGTATGAATTTGTGTGCCTGCTTTATTGGCAAGAAGCTTTCAATGTCATGCTTCATAAAGTATTTTATACTTGTATGGACCTACCCAGCCACATGGTTGACCACTGGTGCAAAGTTAGTTGGACCATAAAGCTGCACAGTCTTGAGGCTCTGGTGATACGCTTCAAGGATTCCTTCTATTCCACTACAGTGAGGATTGTCACAGTTGCCATTCTGAAAACAGAGAAATGGGGACACAACTAAAGGCAATCTCCAAGCAGAGGCTGCATCTTAACATTTTCCTTTGGCTGCTTAAATCCTTCCACTTGCCATTAAATATCCCTTTCATCTAATGATGTAGCATAACAAAGATAAAAAATGCTAAGCAGCAGGATGGTTACTTATGAATAACAGTTTTCTCTAAAGACCCAGTTATGAAACGTATGTTAAAAGACAGTTGAGCAGCTTGGCTTCCTTCTTAAAAGAAAGAGCATGTGACTGCTCCAGATCAGGATTTTATTGAGACTGGTTAGGAACTTTATCTTTGTGGCTCTCTACTGCAGCTTTGATCTATGACTGGGTGTATTTCTTGCAATTCGTATCTTATCTCTCTCTCCCAGCATGTTAGATTGCACCACATGCATGCATTTTTGCACATGGACTATGAAAAGACAGAACTATTGCTAGCTCTGTCTAAGTAATGCATGCATCCTTAGATTTATCATGAAGGACTCCCTGTTGGAAGCAAAGATTAAGCAGATGCAACTGAAGCTGCCTCTCAGGGGTTTTAAAGGGATAGCAATAGTAGTGAAGACATTTTTCTTGGGTTGAGGGTTCATCCTGATTTTACAGATACACTAGCTTTTGTTATTATAACCCTCAAGACTTTAACTCAGGAGTGGGCAATCTCTGACTTTTAGATGCTGAACTATAGTATTTAGCTGGGCCTGCTAAAAGATGTAATGCGGAAGAATTGGAAGCCCATAGGCTTTTTTCAAACTGCCCAAAGAGCTGCTGATTCAGTTCTACAGAGGAATTTTTGAGTCTGTCATCTGCACCTCTATAACTCTGGCTCTGCAACCAAACAAGGCAGACACAGATTTCAACGGATAATTAGAACTGCAGAAAAAAACAATTGTTACCAACCTGTCTTCCATTGAGGACCTGTAAACTGCACAAGTCAAAAGGAGGGCTGTGAAAATATCTACAGACCCCTCACATCCTAGACATAAATTGTTTCAACTTCTACCCTCAAAATGACACTATAGGGCTCTGCACCACAACAACTAGACACAAGGACAGTTTTCCCCCAAATGCCATCACTCTGCTAAACAACTATTTTCCACAACACTGTCAAATTATCTACTAAGACTGCATTACTATTATTCTTCTCTTCCTTCCTAATACCTATCTCTTTCCACTTATGACTATAACCACGTTGCTTGTATCTTTAAATTTTATATTGTTTTATTTGCTTCCTAGTATAATTTGATTGCTTATTAGTAACCTATGACTATCACTAAGTGTTGTATCTTATGATTCTTGATGAATGTATTCTATTTTATTTTTCTTTATGTACACTGACTGAGAGCATATGCACCAAAGACAAATTCCTTGTGTGTCCAGTCACACTTGGCCAATAAAGAATTCTATTCTGTTCTGTTCTGTTTTATTCTACTCTTGTAAGTAAATTCCAAGCTCCTTGAAAAGTGAGGCCATGGCCAAGGAAAGCAAGACTACCCAGTGCCAGCCGGCCTGTTAATTTATCCATGAGCAAGGAGAAATAAACCATGCAGAAAACGGGGCTTATTCCCTAGTCAGTGTGTTTAGGATTGCAGCTTAAAAGATCCGTTGATTCTACTTTCAATGAGGCAAAGTCTCTGCCAACAGGATCATATGGCATTTTGCTCTCTCCAGAAAAGGCATCTCAAAATGTGACACATTGGACTTCTCTGCCTGGCACTTGATCTGATCTGAAACAAAGCGTCCCTCGGGAGCTGTTTTCTGAATGCTGGTGTGACTCAAAGTGTCAGTACCAAGGGGAACTCATGAGACACACGCCCGTCGGGGGGAATCTTGGCTCCAAACCCAAGTGCTGGGAACATTTTATCACTGTCATAGTCCTGGATGATCTCCCCAACAGCCTTCAGTGCCATGGCATACGCATTGAGCTGGTATGGATTCATATAATGAAGGGAGGTAGACTGAGAAGGATTGCCTGCAGAAAATGAGAGAGAGGGAGAAAGAGGAAGAATCCGAAGGAGGAATAAAGAGAAGGAACAGCAGTGAATTCATTGTCTGGGAGCCAGCTGCATTGATGAAGTTTGCTTAAGGTCAACAACAAAAAAAACCTTATCTGGAGTGCTGTAATTGGGAACCTCTCCCTGAGGAACTTCACCTGATGCTACTACATTATCTTTCAGAGCTGGCAATCAAGACATTTTCATCCTCTCAAGCACTTCAGTGGTTGGCATTTTAAGTACTGAAAGGATGTTATATTTTAAATATGGAAACTGGAATTTGCATTGCTGTTTGGATTAGAATTGAATCTGCTATTCAGTTGTATTGCTCTACTCTGCCTGTCCTACTGATTTCAACATTATGCAGGCCCAAATGCTCTAAACAATTAAAACACATCGGGCCAATTATACACACCTTATATACTTGAATTGTCATGTACTCTCTACAGTAATCTGCAATTATTTTCAGAGTTGCCTTAGGAAAATCTATACAGCGCAGCCTATACAGCGCAGTCAGTCATTTTTATATTGCTAACTTTCTATGGCAAGGGAAAAAAGATAGTAGAAACACAGAAAGATCTATAAGGCCTAGAAGTTAGAAGAGGTAGAAATTGTCATTACTATACAGGTAGTCCTCACTTTACAACAGTTCATTTAGTGACTGTTTAAAGTTACATCACTGAAAAAAGTGACTTATGATCATTTTTCACACAATCATTGCAGCATCCCCATAATCACTTGATCAAAATTCAGACAGTTGGTAATTGGCTCATATTTACGAAGGTTGTCATGTCCCAGGATCATGTGATCTCCTTTTGCAACCTTCTGACAAAGTCAGTGGAGAAGCCAGATTCACTTAACAACTGTGTTACTAACTTAACAACTGCAATGATTCACTTAACAACTGTGGCAAGAAAGATAGTAAAATGGGGCAAAAATTACTTAACAAATGTCTCACATAGCAACATAAATTTGGGGCTCCATTGTAGTCGTAAGCCGAGGACTACCCTGTATCTAATGAACATCTAATGAAATTTCATGAAAGAGACAGCAGGTGGCGTAATAAGTCTTATCTTGCTATATTGAAATATTCTTGAATCTGCTTAACAATTCAGCGATCTTATCTATAAGTACGAGCAGACGTGCGTTGTGTGCATGTACAAAAGAGAGCATTAGCTTGTTTATGCAGCTAAAATAAGGAAAGTTCTTGGCAATGGTTTTGCAAGGCACATATTCACATCTTTTACAATGGTATATGAATCACTAATTTTGCTCACCTCTTCTAGTTTTGTCCCTGAACCCAGTTCACAAACATCAGTGCAAACGGAGAGGCCACATTCCTGTCTAAAGTGAACTGAGCCTGATTTTTAAAGCAAAAAGTGACGAGAGAAGCTGATTTTGCCCTTTTCTTTATTATCTCACCACACTTTTCCAGAGTTACCAACTGAAGCTTGCTTCTAGCATGAAATAGTTTGCTTTCTCATTTGATACTTAATTTGATGCCTTTACAGGGCAGGCAAAGCAATCTGACCTTATTTTACAAAGCTCAGAATTAAAGAAGAATCAGCTTCAGAAGTTTCCATGGGTTTAGAAGAGGTATGCAAGATTGGATCACTCCCTTGAGAGGAGAGGGACAAAGTCCATATATTCTATAACCCCTTAGATAGCTTTTCTGAGGTCACCCTAGGTTATGATCTAATGAATGGTAGCTTCCTGGGGAAAGCTACCATTGAACATAATAGGCACTTTTATGCAATATGCTTAGGCTTAAGATTTAATGACTTTAATAAAAGTATAATGATCCAATTTTATTTTTAAACACTAGCAAATTGTATAAGCAAGTAACACATTAAATACATAGCATACAAACAACAATGAATAAATCAAAACTTACCATTGGAAGCTGTGAAATCAATGGCCACTGTGAAATTGATCTGTGTCCTGGAGGGGAAAAAAATCACAATATCATCATTTAGGCTGTAATTGTGCAATCTACAATTGTAAATTATTTAGTAAATTATTTAGCCTTTGAGAAAAATGAAATCCAGAGTTGTTGGAAACTACATCCTCAACTTTCCTTCAAGTATTATCTTTATTCCAATAATTGTGTTTTTCAATAATTAATTAGAATAGTAAACTGAGAGGCAAAAGGACAAGCATAAAAAAATGGACAGAGGGATGCATAACTAAAACAGAATACCAGCAAAGAGTGCTAATCTGCAAGGATGCAGTCAGGAAAGCTAAAGCTCAATTTAAGACTTACACAACAGCAGCAGCAACAACAACAACAACAAATAATGAAATTTATGCCGGCTGAACCATCACCCGGATTAACAAGGGTTCTGTTGGATGCTATGGCTCCTGGGCAATCTGCGCAAAATGAACTACAGGGCTCAGCTCCCTCTGCTAGGCAACCAGGGCATGGAGCTTACAAGCTACTCGAAGAAAAAGTGAAAAAGCGAAAAATCTGGACTAGGGAAGAAAACATCTCTATTATGAAAGCTTACTATCAGTCTGAGCCAGCAAAACGTGGATTTCAAAAACAAATGTATCAGATTTGGAAGGTGAACCACATGGACTGTGATATCAGTGAACAAAGGCTAATGGACCAATGACGTGTAATTCTCAGCCACAAATTTTTCACTACAGCAGAATTAATAGGAATCGAAGAGAAAGCAACTGATGGTCTGAGTATACCAACAAAGAAGAGTAACATCAAGAATGATTTGCAGAATCAAAAGCAAACTGAGGAAGAAAGGGAGGAAGACAATGCTGAAATTGATGAAGATAAAGAACAAGGAAGCACTGAAGAACAAACATCAACAGATATTGCTCAATTAGCTGAGAAAATAAAGCATCAAATGGAAGATGATGAAAGAACACGTTTGCCAAAGCTGAACCAAGTGAACCAGAAAGAATTGAGAAAGGTACTAAAAAAGGTCAATGAGGCAGTGCAAACCATTCAAACCACTACATTAGGTGAAACAAACCAGCTGATGTATGCAGCAGCCTTCATAACCACCAAAGAATTGGGTTTGAAAATACAAAAGAACCAAAGAGGCAAGAAGAGGAAGCCTAAATGGAAAATTCAGTTGGAATTGAAGATCAAAAAATTCCATGGAGACTTGAGCAACTTGAAGAACCTAAGGCAAGGTCAGCTAAAGAACAAGCAGGTCAAAAGCAGCCTGGAAGCAAGATACGATTTGGAGAATAAAGAGATTGCGATAGTAATTGAAGAGCTGAAGCAGAGGGTTGTTGCCGTTGCTGAAAAGAATAAAAGATATGAAAACCGGGTAACTCAATTCAAGGAAAACTCACAGTTCAGAGCAAATTAGCACCAGTTTTATAAGAGCTTAGAAATGGAGTAACAACAAATGAAAAGCCTGATAAAGAGAAAGCTCTGAAATTCTGGAAGAATTTGTGGGAAAACAACAAGAAGCACAACAGAAATGCAAAATGGATCAAACAGATTGAGGATTCTATTAAAGTGCATAAAATGGAAGATGTGAAAATAACAAAAGAAATGGTGCAAAGATAGTCAAGAAAAGTGAAGAACTGGAGTGCACTTGGACCAGATAGGTTACATGGCTTCTGGTTAAAGGCACTTACAAGTGTGCACAAAAGATTGGCAGCCCAAATGAACCAGATCTTAAAAAAACCTGAAAATGATGAATGGATGACAACTGAAAGGACATTTTTGATCCAAAAAGATAAAGAAAAAGGAAAGGATCCTGGAAACTATAGGCCAATCACCTGTTTGCCAACAACATACAAGCTCCTTACTGGTATCATTGCAAACCAAATTTATGGATACTTGGAAAGAAATAACTTGCTTCCTGTAGAACAGAAGGATGCTGCAAAAATTCAAGAGAAACAAAGGACCACTTGCTAATTGACAAGCTAATCCTAAAGAATTCAAAGAAAAGACGAACCAACCTGTTCATGGCTTCGATAGACTATAAGAAAGCATTTGATTCAGTTCCCCATAGCTGGCTCAAGAAATGCCTGAAAATCTTTGGCACAGCAGCAACATACAAAAATTCATGGAAACTTCAATGAACCTCTGGAAAATGAAGCTTATAGCTAATGAAGAAGTACTGGGTGAAGCTGAAATTAAATAAGGCATTTTCCAGGGCGATTCCCTTTCACCCCTACTTTTTATACTCTCAATGCTACTACTGACAATCATTTTGAAGAAGATGAACTATGGATACGAACTTGCAAAGAAAGGACTGAAAATTTCGCACTTGGTGTACATGGATGATTTGAAGCTGTTTGGTAAAACAAAAGCCTGAACTGAATTTATCAATTGAAAGCACAAAAGAAGTTACCCAAGATATTGGTATGCAGTTTGGAATTGACAAATGTGCAACAATGGCAACCAAAGCAGGCAAGGATGATGATGGAATAGAACTTGAGAATGAAGAAATGATAAAGGCAGTAAAATCAGAAGAAGGCTACAAGTACTTGGGGATTTTAGAGGCCTCTGACTTAATGCATAATAAAGTCAAGGAATTAACTTCAGCCAAGTACATTTGACGAATTTGCAAGATATTAAAGTCCAAATTGAATGGAGGAAACATCATAAAAACCATAAATACCTGGGCTATACCTGTGATTTGATACTCTGCAGGAATAATTGACTGGACCCAGATGGAGTTGGACAATTTGGACAGAAAAACAAGGAAACTTATGACAATGAATCATGCTTTGCACCCTAAAAGTGATGTTGACCGATTATATCTACCAAGAGCAGAGGGTGGTTGAGGACTCCTACAAGTAAAACAGACTGTGGAAGAAGAAAAACACAGCTTGAATGATTACATCCAGAAAAGTGAAGAACCAATGATTAAGGAACTAAATAAAGGAGGCCTTTTAAAGACAACTAAGTCAAAAGCTGAATATAAGAAAGAAGTAATTGAGAAGCCAGCTGAAAATTGGAAAAACAAAGCTATGATGCATAGCCAATACTTGAAAAGTATTGAAGGCAAAGCTGACCAAAAGCTAACTTGGAACTGGTTAAGATCAGGAGCACTGAAAAAAGAAACAGAAGGCTTTATTTTGGCAGCTCAAGAACAAGCCTTAGCCACAAACTGCATGAAGGCAAAAATTCAACATGTTACCACCAACAGCAAATGTTGCTTCTATAATGAGAAAGACAAGACAGTCGACCACTTGATCAGTGGGTGCAGCAAAATTTCACAAACTGACTACCTACAACGCCATGACCACATTGCTAAGATCATTCACTGGAAATTGTGCCAAAAGTTTGGATGTGAGTACAGCAAAAACCACTGGGAACATCAGGTTCAGAAGGTTTTAGAGAATGAGACAGTCAAGATCTTGTGGGACTTCAGAATTCAGACTGACAGGCACTTGGCCCACAACACACCTGACATAACAATAGTTGTAAAGAAAACAGTATGGTTCACTGACATTGCAATACCTGGAGATGCACGAATTGAAGATAAACAGCAAGAAAAAAAATCACAAAGTACCAGGACTTGCAAATTGAAGTTGAGCGACTGTGGAAAAAGAAATCGTTTGTTGTCCTGATTGTAATTGGAGCCCTTGGAGCAATAACTAAAGGGCTACCTCGCTATTTGGAAATTTTAAATTTATCAGACTTGAACATTTGGATTCTACAAAAAACCACTCTACTTTGAACAGCTTATATCCCCCGACGTTACCTTAACAGTTCCTAGGTCCTTGGTTAGGACTCGAGCTGTTGAGCTACCAACCAGCCCCAAAGGCTGTGAATCTCACCAAAGATTAACCACATATAATAATAATAAGTGATACCCATTGTCATTGGGGCACTTGGCACCATGTCCAATAATTTTACAAGATACATCAACAAATTGCAGCTTCCTGTAATAACACCAGTGGAACTGCAAAAAAATGCGCTACTTGGAACATCTTATATTTTAAGAAGTTACTTGGTTGATACCTAGGATGCTGGCAGCAAACCGTATCAACCATTAGCACCAGTCACTGCTATTTGTAATGCATTTTTGAATGCTCAGTTGGCTGAGATTCATGTTTAATGAATAAAGTATATATAATAATAATTATTATTATTTCAACATGTAATAGATAAGAAAACAGTCAAGGAAAGTATCTGTCCACCAATGAGAGAAGATGACAAGGTGGTGAGGGAGAAAGCTTAATTAATTCTCTGCCTCTGTTTTACACAAAAGGAAAAAACAGACCAACCTATCAAAAACAGGACAGTAGAAGACAGACTAGAAGAATACAAGTCCAAACATGCAAGAAAAAATGAGAACATCTAGCCATTCTAGCCAAATTCAAATCACCAGGATCAGATGGATTGCATTCCAGAGTTCTGGATAAGCTGACAGATGTGATCTTGGAATTACTAAACCAAATCTTTCAAAGCTCCTGGAATGCTTGGAAAAAGCCAGAGGACTGGAAAAGAGCTGATGTGGTTCCAATCTTCAAAAGAGAAAAATGGATCCAGTAGATTACAGACCAACCAGCCTGACATCGATACCTTGGGAAAATCCTGGAAAAGTTAATCAAGCAATGGGTCTGTGAACACCTAGAAATGAGCAAAGCTATTACTAAAAGCCAACATAGGTTTGGCTTTTAGTAATACCTTACTAAAATTAAGGCAACCTAATTGCCTTCTTGGATAATGTGACTAAATTAGTGGATAAGGGAAGTTTAGTGGACACTGTTTATTTAGACTTCAGTAAGGCATTTGACAAAGTAGACCGCAGTCTAAGATAGAACAATGGGGGATAGATAGTACCATCACCAAAAGGATTTGCAATTGGCTGTCCACTCACATTCAGCAGTTAGTCCTCAATGAAATTATATGTAAATTGAGGGAAACATGCAACGGGATACCTCAGGGTTCTATCTTAGACCCAATTCTCTTCAACATATTCCTAAATGATGTAGATGAGGAGATAAAAGCGGAATACATCAAATTTGCAGGCAATACCAAGCTGGGAGGAATAGTCAACACTTTAGAAGATAGACTCAAGATACAGAAGGATATTGACAGATTGTAACACTGGGCCCTCTCCAAGAAAATGCAAATCAGTGAAAAGTACAGAGAAAAGTAAGACAAGAAAGTAAGGCAAGTAAGGTCAAAAAACCTAAACACAGAGGTGTAGAATAGGTGGTATCTGGCTCAACAGCAGTTACTTTAAGTGTCCTAGATGACAACCATTTATGTATGAACTAACAGTGTACCACAGCTGCCTTAAAGCCAATGCAGTCCTAGGCTTCATCAACAGAGGGATAGTATCAGGAGCATGTGAAGTGATAGTTCCACTTTATACTGCACTAATAAGATCACACTTGGAATACTGCATCCAGTTCTGGTCACTATGATACAAAAAATGTTGAGGCTCCAGAAAGAACACAGAAAAGAGCAATAAAAACGATTGGTGGTCTAGAGGCTAAGCTTTACTATGAACAGTTGAAGGATCTAAATACAGTAGGTCTAGTCTAGCAAAGAGAAGGACTATGGGTGACATGATAGCAGTCAAGATAGCAATATTTGAGGGAATGTCACAGAGAAGAGGAGGTCAACCTATTCTCCAAAGCACCTGAGGATAGAAGAAGAAGCAGATTGAAACTTATTAAAGAAGATCCAACCTAGAATTACATAGAAATTTTCTGACAGTAAGAACAATTAATCAGTGGAATGGCTTGCCACTAGAAGTTGTGGGAACTCCATCACCTGAGATTTTCAAGAAGAGACTGGACAACCATTGTCTGGAATGGTATAGCTCTCCTGCTTGAGCAGAAGATTGGACTAGAAGACCTCCAAAGTCCCTTCCAACTTGGTTATTTTTATTTTATTGTGTTCTATTCTATGACCTTCTCAGAGTTTTGCCCCAAAGAGAAGAAAGAAGGGAGGCTATTTCAATGGTTGCCCTCATTCTGTGAAATAAGCAACCTCCTGAGGTGGGCTTGACTTCTTCTAGTATTCAGAAAGACATTGAAAGACATCTCTGAAAGACATTTAACATCTACCTATGTTTGGTGGCCTTCAGTACATTAAAAATGATTTTATGATTTAAATGGAAATGTTGACAGGTTTTTATGGCAGCTTTTCTTATAATAAAGATATAAATCCCACAAACTAGTGGCCTAAAATGCTATGAAATGAAATAAAGTGAAAACATGTTTCGTTGCTTCTAGTACCAGATACTAATAACTACTGGTATATAATAACTATATTATAATAATAACTCTTTGTCCCCGTCCCCGCATTGGGTTCCTATGAATCAACACAATTCTCAGCTCCAGAGCCTATCTAGGTGGACAAAGAATAGGGGTTTAAAGGACAGCACACATTAATGCTATTAAAATGGATGAGTGAGAAAAGCTGTCTGCAGACATTGCTCTGGCAGCCTTCTCAGATGAGATTCCAAATCTCTCATCTCCCACCCTCCACCAAAAGCAATTGCTCCCATGACAGGCCTTTCCTTCAAATGTCATACAAGCCTTCAATGAAAGAATGCAGCTGTCAGTGGGAGATAGCAATTTAAAATGCCGGGTGGAAAGGCAGAGACCGGGTTGAAGGGAAAGGCTTCTTTGTTTTGCTGGTCTGGAAATACATCTGAATTAGATCGAGCACAGCCAGGGAACGTACTTTTAACTCTAGAAAGGAGCACTTAGATGTAACTATCTGTGGCCATGCAAAACTGAGATCCCCATAATTCCACTTTTTCCATTGGCAGCATTTGAATTTTTCTAAAGCCACGTGGGAAGGCCTAAGGACACTCCCCATTTGTGTTTATTTCCATATTACTTCTGAGCCTGGAGAATGTGGCAAATCCAATAACTAATAAAAGAAATATGTATGTAAAACGTAAAATCAAGATTATATAAAAAAAATATCTCAAGCATACATGGCAAATTGGTTTCCGGGCCTTAAGCACTGAGTTCAAAGCAAACATCATAATAATGAA
This sequence comes from Thamnophis elegans, assembly GCF_009769535.1. Lineage (NCBI taxonomy): Eukaryota > Metazoa > Chordata > Lepidosauria > Squamata > Natricidae > Thamnophis > Thamnophis elegans. The sequence goes on from NC_045545.1 coordinate 45,880,559, forward strand.
TTATGGTCGGGCACACAGCCAAATGATTAGACTTAATTTGGCATTTTTATTAATCTATTGAGTCCTTCAAAACCTGGGATAAGCAGATGTTGTTGTTTGATGGTGTTAAATGTGTCACTGCAAGATGTAAGCTGTTCCTAGTACAGCTGCCTCCTGCAATTGACTGATGATTTTGCCAATGCTGATGATGTTTATGTTGTGCTCCAATCATTTTGGGATTGCATCCAGAAAGTTATCATTATCGGTACTATCTTTGTCATGACATTGGAACTGCTGGCCAGAAATGGTCTGCATTCTGGTGGTTCAAACCTGGCTCCGTGAGATGGGGTGAGTGCCTGTCACTCAGTGGTGGGTTGCAGGCGAGGCCAGAGAAGAAGTGTAGAAGAGCCAGCAACCTGAACGCCACTAGTTAAGTACTGGTAGTCCCTGCAGTACATGAAGGATAGGCACACAAGTGCTGAACAGAATGAGCTAGCAATTTAGGCTGTCAGAACTGCATTGTGTCTAGCATGTGTAGATTTCCCTGACACTGTATGCCATACACTAAATAAATGCTTTCTTTTGTTACAGTCATTCTACTTCTATTTGCAGGACTATGTATTTTATGATTTTTTTTCCTGTTATTATTTAATTATTAATAACTATTCAGGATAATGCTTGAACCAGGATAGTAAGAAATCATCAGACAAGCTTGGCAGAAGAGCTCTGCTGGGAAGCTCACTTGACTTTTACCAAGAAAGAAAACAGATGGTCAAGGAAAGGAAGGAATAATTAGTAAGATGTTAAACTAAGTAGCTTTCTTCTGAGTTGAAAGGACCTTAAGGAAAAAATTGGTCAATGAGAAGACTGAATGAGATGAAACATGTTGAATTACTAATGTGAAAAAGGTAACAGGAGAATGAGTTTCAAGAAAAAGAAGAATATAACAAACTTACCAATATATTTCAGAGAATGTATGCTAGTTTCCAAAAATCATTCAAGGTCTTCTTTAATATTGAATAAATCTAAGAAATTTCTTTACCTTTCAATGAATCTACGTCTTCCAGGATTCCTTCTGAGAAATTAATGGATTAACAACCCAAATTGGTTGTTAAGTGCTCTGAATGTGCTTGGACTGATTTCTAGATTCTCGTGCCTCTCAAAACCCACAAACTAAGCTCTGATGGATTCTTTGGTGATTGGATATTTGCATATGGAGAATGTGGGATTTTTATGGGCCAAAAATGGCTGGTAGATCCATCAGCTAAAATACTCTTGGCTGCAAACAATGAGATCACCACCCAACATCTAAACAAAAGCCAGGCTACCCCTGAAGAGTGTCCGAAGACTACAGCTGGTCCAGAATGCAGCCGCGCGAGCGATAATGTTACACCTATCCTCCGCGAGCTGCACTGGCTTCCCATTGCTCTCCGGACCCGCTTCAAGGTGCTAGTCGTTACTTTTAAAGCCCTACATGGTATTGGACCTGGCTACCTGAGAGACCACCTCCTGCCATTTACCTCCCAACGACCAATAAGATCACACAGGTTGGGCCTCCTCCGGGTGCCGTCGACCGGACAATGCCTGCTGGCGGCTCCCCGAGGGAGGGCCTTCTCTGTAGCTGCACTGGCCTTGTGGAATGAGCTACCTGCAGAGATCCAGACCCTCACCACTCTCCCGGCCTTCCGTAAAGCGACCAAGATCTGGCTGTTCCGGCAGGCCTGGGGCTGTTGATTAATTTCCAGCCCCACTTGATGGAATGGATGTTGTATTGATTTTAACTCTGTATTTTTAAAAATATTTTAAATGTTTTTACTTGTTGTAAGCCGCCCAGAGTCCCTAGGGAGTGGGCGGCATACAAATCCTATTAAACTTTAAAGTTAAAGTTTAAAGCTCTCAGCAATATATAGAAAATAACAACAACAAAGCAGTAGCAAAGGGTGGAAATACCCTTCAGACTTGGCACACTGTAAGGGTGGCAGAAATTCAGAACACCTATGCACACATCACCTGAAAAGTACTTGAAAAGTAGAGGATTGCAAAACAGTCTGATCAAGACTTTGCTTCCAGGTGATCATGAAATTATGACTGTTGTTATTTAGGGAAGGGAGCATTTTTAACACGAGTCTCCACAATGCAACATTATCCTTCTCATTGCCAGATGCATTACTAATCCAGATGCATTATGATAAAATAAAATATGGTTAGCACTTTAACTAAACTATCTATTTATACAGGTAGTCCTCGACTAGGACATTTAGTGACATTTCAAAGCTACGACGGCATTGAAAAAAATGACTTATGACCATTTTTCACACAACCGTTGCAGCATCCCCATGGTCACACGATCAAAATTCAGATGCTTGGCAACTGGTTCATATTTGTGACAGTTGTGGTGCCCTGGGGTCACGTGATTACCTTTTGCAACCTTCTGATCAGCAAAGTCAACGGAGAATCTGGATTCACTTAACAACCATCTTACTAAGTTAACAAATGTAATGATTCACAGAACAACTGTGGCAAGGAAAAAAAATGTAAAATGGGGCTAAACTCCCTTAACAAATGTTTCCCTTAGCAATATAAATTTTGGGCTCAGTTGTGGTTGCAACTTGAGGACTATCTGTACTTCTAAGTGTGACTAAACAAGTTAGTGATCCTTCAGGTAAAGCACATCTCCAAGTTTCGCAAAACCAAGTTTCAACACACAAATATGCACCCTAGGGAAGACCATCTATTAAATGCATTTGTTAGGAAAAGTTGCAGTGTTGCAAATGGATGTGAAAACTGATGCCTGGGAAACTTGAACAAAAGAGACATTTGATTAACTAGATGATAAATTACATGGACTGAATATAAATGATTTTTCTTGTGAGAACGGGCTGTGATGACTCAGTATTTGGCAGGCAAAAGGCATTCTGCCTGAGACAAAAGTATATCAGCAAAACAAAATCTCTCCAAGGTGTTTGAGCTTCTTTCTTCAAAATGACTTTGGACTTTTAGAAGGTTTTCTTCATTTTTTTTCTGTTGCAGCTTGCAAGAGAAATAGGAAGTAATAAAGCTATATTATATAAGATGAACACAGAAAATAGTGATAACTAAGCCTCTCCTAATTTACCTTATTCCTTTTTTTAACCCGTCTTCAATCTTTTATTAGCTTAGGCTTGTTTTATCTAAGCTAAGTTGTTATTCTTAGGTCTAATAAATTAGGCACTGGACCAAAAGCTCTGTTTTATATCCTCTTACACATTGCTTTTGTTTGCATATTTTGACATTGATTTTATATCTTGAAGCTTAGTAACACCAGACCAAAAACCCTTTTTAGCAGGCATTCTCTATTCATGGCAAAAATTAAATCCAACCTTGAATATTTTCAGAAGCTTTTTTTAATGTTCTTGTGTAACAGTTCCACTTTCTAAAACATAGATAATTTGCTCACCACAGTTGGGCATGGATTTCAGATCTTCTGTACCCAACAATTTTCTTTCCAGTGGTCATTTGAATAATTTATCAATAATGCAACGTCTGATGGTGCAAATAAGCACAATTTCAAATCAGGAGGCAGAGCCATTTGTTATACTGACATAATCAGGGGAATCTTATCTGTTTCTCTTTCCATTTTTATTATCATAAAATCCCACGCGTTAAACTTTCTGAAAAGAGGGTGGACAAAATGTGATGACAAATATGACATTATCGAGATGTATCTGATATGTCCAGGGGTTTAATTGTATGAGTGGCAGGCATATGTGAAGCTTTAAATCCTAAATAGCTCAATTGCTGCTCTTCTGTGGCATTTTAGAGTTGTTTATTTGGCAAGAAAATAGCAAATAACTAGTTTATGTTAGAGAGCTGCAGCATCTTTTTTGATCAGTTCGAATCACACTGATACAGGCTAAACTTCATATTGAAACAAAAAGGAGAATATTTCCCAGAAAGTGTAACATTTCATCAGGAGGTTTACAAGTACTCCTTGACCTAAAATTGTAATGGAGCCGAACCCAATTTTATGACTTTTTTTGGTGGCAGTCTTTAAGTGAATTACCATGGTCATTAAATAAATCTGTGGTAATTAAGTGAACATCATGGCTGTTATGTAAACACATTGTTCACTAGGGAACGCTTTTGCTAAAAACCAGGGAAAAAACCTGTTTTTTGGCAAAAACATTGTAAATTGTGGTCACATGACTCTGGGATGCTAGAAATGGCCATAAATGCAGGCTAGTTGCTGAACAACCAAAATGTGATCATGTGATTACAAGGGGCCACAGCCATCAGAATTTTGGAATCGAGTTGTGAATACTTTTGTGGGGGGAAGGAATCTGTTGTAACTTCAAACAGTCACTAAATAACCCAAAGTAAGTCAAGGACTGCTTATATACTATTTAGGCATTCTCAAAGTAGAAGTCCAATTAGTACCAGCAGTGGGATTACTTACCTTCCCTACTGATTTGCAAATGTGAGCATGAGTGCACTTTGGTTGCATGTGCCGTGTCTGCGATGCGCACCGCATTCTGTGCATGCACAGTGCTCATGCATTACATCAGGGCAGGTGGGCGGAGGCTCCCACAGATGCCACTACCGATTCGTTCAAACCGGAGAGAACTGGCTGAATACCACCTCTGCCAATTACCATCACTCGCTAAAATCAAACTCTTATGTGCCTAGTCCTTAACATTTTGCCACCAGCCCAGTGCCTCATGGTGTTAGTTAAATCTTTATCATCCATCTCTAATACTACAACATAATTTTACAATGAAATGCAAGAATCACTTATTGCATACCCATGTCACGTCAAACCAGGATAATAAACCATTACTGGAACAAGAGTCATGTTGGTGCAACAGCTGGATCCCTTCTGTTTGCTTCTTCTCTTTGGAGGAATAAAGGAAGCAAAGAGAAGTTTATATGGGAGCCATTGTTTGATCTTGGGACCACAACTACAGTGATGCCAATGATGTGATCAGAGGGTCCTGGGATAAAAAAAAATCTTGGCTTGTTTTCTTTTCTTTTGTGTGTGTGTGGATTGGACTGGAAATGGGAGCATTTCACAAAACTACAACTTTATCCTTGCTTTCCCATCTCTCAGCTGTTTTTGCAACCGAAAATCTTTGGCCATTTCAATGCCAACTTTTGGCAGCATGATTTGGATCTATCTTCTGAGGATTTTGAAGAATTTCAACAGGACATGTTTCGCTTCCTGGAGACTTGGGGAACATTCCCACTGCTTCTTTAGATATTTTCATACTTAAAATCATAAACATTATCATTTTGACACACTGTTTTGGCAGGAGGAATTTTTGGACATTTTAGAGGCTATAAATGAAGTGCCAGACTTACTAAATCTGTAGCTGGCTGTAGCTTGCCACTGAGGAACATTTGAACCTAGAATTAAAATTATGCATTCTCAAACAAATCAGAGTTCATAAACTAATAATGAACCTTGCTTTATAGCTTTAAAAGTAAGCTAGCATTATCTGGACATTTAAAACATAATTCTGATGTTGGGGTTAATCATACTAAGAAGGCTATGCCTTCTTCAAGATCTTGAAAAGGGAATAACAAACTAAAAGTAGTCAATTGCATAATTTATTTATTTATTTGTTTGTTTTGGCTGAAGTACAATTCCCTCCTAATTAGGCTATAGCACACGTAGGTTGGTAGGAATATGTATACCTATCAACAGTCTTTCCCAAGATGTCTGGATTAAACTTCAGTGTTTTAGCAGGAGAGATGACTTACCCTCCTTTGATGTAATCTAGAAACGTATGTTCTGATTCTGTGGCAAATGACAGCAATGTTACCTTGAAAAGGAAGAAACAGGATGTATGTCACATAAGGACCAATGAAATAATTGTTACTGCAGCAGGAGCATCTGTTGTTAATGATGATTTGCAGTCATGTCCAAGGCCATCCCATCTTCAGTCTACTCTCAGTCCAATAGGTTACCACAACTCTGTTTTTTTTAAGATTATCAGATTTGGGTTGCAAAAATCCAGAAGGAACATTCATTTCTTTACTGGAGATTTGAACTCAGACTCACAAGAACAGTCACAACAGTTGCCTAGTAAAGTCTCACTCTGGTGGAGAATCTCTCACAAATACCCTGACCATAATTTTTTGGTGGGGAGGCGGAATCTAAAGGACAAACCTGAAAAAGGGACAAATCTGAAAGACATACACAAGGAAAATACAATTGTTTATAACTTTATTTTACAAAGGAAATTTCAAGAATTTTTCTGCTTTAAAAATGTATTTTCTAATAAAAATATCTAAAACGAAACAGTACAGTATATGTACATTTGTTTTAAAAAGACAATTCAATTTTCATATTTTTCACACAAATGTGAAAAACTGTATATTAAATGGTATCATTTCTAGAGTAAAACTTAAATATCCAAAATAAATGTCACCAAAAGTGACTTTTTGAAAATAAATGAATCTAAAAAGACAACTCTTTAAAATAAAGATTGTCCTTTATAATAAAGGCGATATGGTCACTGTACTCGTAAGGAACTGAGTGAGTTAGATCTTTTAATTAAAGAATACTGTTATTAACAGTGGGTTACCAGTATTTCAAACAAGAATCTCCCTGGTGCCCAGGTTCATACTGGGAACTAAAGCATACTTTTAGTATGGAATCTATGGCTCTTCCTTATATATGTAACAATTTAATCATTTTCTCCTACGGACAAGGAACAAAGGGCAAGCTACCATAATAAATCATGCCAGAGGCATGAGCCAGATTTACCAATTACCAGCAAAATAATCTGAATTTATCTGGCAAATATATCAATCAGCCCAAACGCTTGCATTTTTCTTTGCATGCAGGGATTAACATTAATTCAAAACACTTTCTACATTTAGTCTGTGCTGAAATATTTATCAGCTCTGTCTGCCTTTAATTCAAATCAGATTGCGCTATTTTCTACTACGGTATTTTAATTGTGGAATCCTGGATACAGGACTGAAAGCCACCTGTTTTTATTGGCCATTCCTCTGGCTGGTATTTATAAAACACAACTGCTGGGGAAAACAACACTGACAGTCATGCATTATTTGCTGCTCACTCTACATCAAGACATGCAATTTTCTGCCTTTTTCCTATTGTTGAGGCTCAAATAAGAAAGAAATCCCAACTTCAAAATTACTCAGATGGCATGTTGGGGAAATATTTCAATACACCAAGTACATTTATAATAATGTTACTCACTGTTCCTGAATTAGAGTATTTCTTTTTCTTCATTTTCTTTTTGGGATTTACCACCTGAGAGAAAGAAGAAAAATGATGCTAATATAAACATCCCTGTGAGACATCTGGTCTGGCCAAGCCTGTAATGTACACTAGAAGCAGTAGATGTACTCTTGGTATTTACTTATACTAATCCCATCTCTGTACATGACACTTTGTAAAGGGATATTGGAAAACAAAATAAAAGATGTGATGCTGCCCCAAGGAATTTACTAATTCTAGTTAAACAAAAAGGAAGTCTAAGGCTGAAGAGGCAAGTGGGGAAAGGAGGCTCAGAGAACAAAATGCAGATATGCTGTAAACAATTTCATTTGCAAATCATCTGGCTTCTGCTTTAGTTATATGTGCTAGGGTTTTATTTCAGCAGTGCAGAGAGCAGGGACTTAAGCTAAAGCCTTCCACAAACAAACAGACAAAAGACTCTTGAGAAGGACTATGATGAGTTCAGCCTTCCTTGTTCTTATCCTTGCAACTATCCCACAAGATGCTCATTATTATTCATTATGTACCAATGAGAATGAAAACTGAAAGACCAATTAAACTTCTACAGGCAAGGAGGTGGCGAATCAGTGCCTCCTGGGCTCCCAAACAGATCAATCAACAGATCTTTCTGAAAAGGCAAATGGTCCCCCTTAATCCAGGCTAACGTTAATTAGTATACACTTCTTTTCCACCACACAGGCAAAAATAAGATTTTCTTTTAATATTACACCAAAACCAACGTATACTGTTCTTGCTCTGTGAAGCAGGTATCTTTTAAAGGGTTGGGGTGGGGGATTGTATTAAAGTGGAGGTATTTTACCACAATATCAATGGAATTTAAACTTGTCTCCTATCCTAAATAAAAGCTTCTTTGTACCAATAAAATAAAATAATAAAGAATGGTAGCAGGCGTAATTCCTAGCATGCCAAATATAAAACAGGAAATAAATCAGTTGGTAATATAGGTAGGTGTTCTGACCCCCACCTTGCCCATTCAAAAACTACAGCCAAACAGAACTTCAAAGGAAATATTTTTATCAGTCCCGTCTTTTGCTGGCTGCGAGCCCAAAATAAACACAGATAAATTCTCTGGCAAAAAGTTAAACAGCAAATGCAAAAACAAACTCTTGCAGCAAACCACTTCTCCAAGTTGGTTTCTCTGAATCATGAACACGAACGGGGAACCTTGACTAGAACAGGAAAGGAATGAACTAACATTGACTTCTGCAACTAGGGCGTGGCACCATCAGTCTTTTATCCGCAGTAGGAGATCCTTAACGAGCCACAACTGCTTGTTATCTTCTCCTGTGAGCATCCTGAAACCACTCACAGGAGGTTTCTGTGTCAGAGTCTGATAGCAGCTCCAAAGGCTCCTACCAAGCCACAACAGGTAGGTATATGTTCTATTCCACTGCAATACAATGAACTTGGTACCTATGACTATCCAGTCCTTAATTGCACTCACACTGGATATATTTCCTCAATGTTTTTATTCCATGACTGACCCCAGATTTTAGTCTTATCAAACATCCATAATATCTAACAATGCACCAGTGGTGGGTTTCAAATTTTTTTTGAACCTCTTCTGTAGGTGTGGCCTGCTTTGTGGGAGTGGCTTGCCGGCCATGTGACTGGGTGGCAGTGGCTTGCCAGTCATGTGACTGAGTGGGTGTGGCCAACTTGTAAAATGTGGTGAAACTCACTTAACAGCGCTCTTTCTTAGTAACCAAAATGTTGCCTCAGAAACTCTGGCATTTGAAGCACGCAAGTCTTAAAGCTGTTAAGTTACAAGACCCTTGCACCCCTAACCATTTAGAAAAAAAAAACCCAGGGGTGTTCAAACTTGACAGCTTTAAGACTTGTGAACTTCAATTTCCAGAATTCTTCCTCCAGTCATGTTGGCTCAGGAACTCTGGCATTGAAGTGTGCAAGTCTTAAAGCTGTCAAGTTACAAGATCCTTGCACCCCTAACCCTTTAGAAAAAAAAACCCAGGGGTGTTCAAACTTGAGAGCTTTAAGACTTGTGGACTTCAACTCCCAGAATTCCTCCTCTTCTTCTTCATCTTGATGATGTCCAGACGGGTGGGGGGAGGGAGCTGGAACTGGTTCTAAACAGCACTGTAGATTTGTGGAACCTCTTCTATAGAACCCACCCCTGCAATGCACTCTGCATCACGACTGCCATCATATGCTGCAGTATCAGTGCATTCTGACACCCTTTCCTCCACCGTAGGCTGCTGCAGATCAAGTTACATGTGTGCCACACTGCCTTACAAAAATATTAGTACAGAATTAAAATTCTTCTTCTATGATTATTTCTTTTTATCTTAACCAAAGGCATATTTACAGAGCAGGTTTCCTACTAATTTTTAGCCCATGCCTATTAAATCATAGTAGCTAGTAATGCAGCTGCATAAGGCTTCCAGGGCAATAGTGGGTTGCTCTTACCATCGCACCGGTACACTGATTGTGGTCTGCTCATGCATGCACCGGACATGCACATGCGCAATCCACTCCCCCTGTGACATCCAGCTGATTGTTGGGGGCTCATGCAGGCACCGCATACTGTGTGCATGTGCACAGTGTGCCTTTTGGCATAAATACAGCTATAGAGCACAGGCGGGCGGGTGGGCCAAACGAGCCACTGTACTGATAGCTCTCAGCTGCTCCGGTATGGGCGTACTGGTCCGAACTGGTAGCAACCCACCACTGTTCCAGAGGTTGGGAATGAGGTTAAAGTACCCTGCTTATCCTCTTCTCAAAGCCAGAATGAATTCTTCAATGCAGTAAAAAGTAAAGGAAGAAAAGGAAGTGTATAATTTATTCATATTGGGAAACTCAGATTTCCTTGCTAAAAGATTTGGGCTATTCTGCAGCAAAAGGATCATTTTTAGCATGATATACAAACCAGACTCATCAGTTATGGCACTATTCTGGAGGCCATGCAGTCCTTCTACTTCCTTAAACAGATCATCAATCTGTTGAAATTACTAGATGCTTTGATGCAAGATTCTACATTCAAACAAACAGGGTGTTTCCTTCTGTTTCAAATCAGAAATGTCTCCTGGGACATAATCCATGCAAAAAAAAATTATTTTAAAGAAAAGGAACTGAAAATGCAAAGTAAGCATACAGTGTAATCTAGTGCTGTAAATGACCATAGGAAGGGTACAAATCTGACTTCTTTCAAATAGAAGATTAGTAAAATATGACAGTTCTAAATGTAAAAGAAAATATTTCTGAATGAAGCTCTAATTCCAAAGGTCAAATTCTAAATTAACCGTCCTAAGGTATTTTTTTCCACTTAGTATACAATATTTCAATAAATGAGAATAGACTTGAAGTTGGAAACACCAATGTAAGATAAATCTGGTTCTGATAGATTTTTAGAAAGAAATTTGAAAATAAAGTTGTCATCATAACTTTTTATACCAATTTATGACACAGCTGTAATTGAAATTTGTATGTGTTAAGACACATATTCACTGCATATTCGGGCTGTGCCAATCATTTGAAAGGGGTGGTTTTACAAGCCACTTTGGTGCCAGTAAAATATCCCTCTTCCAAGCATTAAAATGGATGCAAGCTTTAAAAGGTTTATGTGGCTACTTTGAAGGCTCACTGCAGCACAAATACATCCATGTACAGTCACCCCACTTCAGTGAAAATCCCAGTAGGTCACAGTCTGCATACAAATGCATACAGACAGACAACTGGGAAAAGACCTAAAGCTTTTATATGAAACTTTTAAGTAATGCGACTTTTCCAAAACTTGGGCGAAGAATGCTTCATTCATATCTGAATTTTTTTGAAGTGCTCATTCCCAAAGTTTTATACAGGCCTATTTGACATCAGAAAAGGTGTAGCAGATCGGTGTGAGAGTCAAAGCTATTCAATGGAAGTATCCTTCCATAATGCATAGACTCTCTTCACTAATTCACTAATTCACATACAACAGTGACTAGGTAATTTTAAATGGGGATAGGGAAAAAGAATGGAAGTATTGTGAATAGGCAGACTAAAATATGGCATTCACAGGTGACCAGCCTCACATCAGATAGTTAATCCACATCCACAAATGAGGCATGATTCTTGGCTACATTCAAAATTAAACAGAGTCCCTCTCTCTTCTAAAGACAAAATGATTTTTTTTCAAGCACAGTTTGTAGTTAAACAAGGGAGAAGGTTGAGAGTTCATTACAAACAAAGCAATCTTTCTAAAAATAAGAATTTAAAATTGGATGTGTCTCATATAGGTTGGATTACAACAAGAAATGTTGTAGTGACAGGCCCTAAGAAAGGGCCACACATGAGGGACAGTTGGGTCACTGCAAAATCAGTAAACATATAACCTTCTAGAACAGGGGTATCAAACTCAAGGCCCGGGCCCGCGTCTGGCCCCTGGGGTGCTTAGATCTGGCTCGCAGGGCCGCCCTGGAAACAGTGAAAGATCAGCCCACAGTGCCTCTGCCAGCAAAACGGAGCCCAGGAGGGTTGTGTGCATCCATTTTGAGCTCTGTTTTCACTGGCAGAGGGTTGCAGGAGGCTGTTGCAGCCGAAAACGGAACTTGGGAGCCCATTTTCGCTGGCAGAGTGCTCAGGCCACCACAAATGCCCTCGACATGAGTGATGTTGAGCTGGCCACGCCCACTCTGACTATACCCCCCCCTGCCCCCCCAAAAGATCAAACATAACTGTGATGTGGCCCTCAATGAAATTGAGTTCGACACCTTTGTTCTAGAAGCACTTGCTAAATTTTAACAACCAGTAATCTCAGCCAGCATAGCCAGTGGTGAGGGCTATAAGGATTTACAGTAAGGTGACCAGACGTCCCGCATTTGGCGGGACAGGAACGCCTTTTCATAAATTTTCCCGCGTCCCAAGCCGTTCTTAAAAAAACACGCTTTTTTTGGCACTCGCAGCTCCCTCGCTCCCCCGCCCATCAGCTGCTAGCTCGCTGGGCTGGCTCATCATTCCGTTCTATCCTACAAATTTAAGCCAGCCCAGCCTGCCACTCACTGATTGGACTGGCCTAGACTCCAGCCAATCAGTGAGCTGGCTGGGATGGAAAATTTTCAGCACGCTGCGTGCTGGAAATTTTCCATCCCAACCAGCTCACTGATTGGCTGGACTCCGCTTAGCTGAGCACGCCTGCGCGAGTCTCCATTTCATTTCATCTTTTGGGGTTGCAGCTGCGCTTACTCACTGGTGAGTAATCATGTTATGGATTGGTACCAGTGGAAATCGGGAGGCGCTGGGGGGAGGAGACAGCCCTCCTCTCCTCCTTCTCCCCCTTTGCGGAGTTCATTTCACCTCCTCGCGTCACAGCCAGCCTGTGCTGCGCTGCCAGCAGAAACTCCGTGACCGAGTGGAAGTTCTCTGCGCGAGTGAAACAGCTGCCGCCGCTCGCACAAAAAACTTCCACTCGGTCACGGACTCACGGAGCTTCTGCCGGTGTGGTGGCGCCTGTGCTGCGTGGTTCCCAGCGACCACGCTGCGAGTCTGCGAGGTGTGGTCGCGTCCTGCTGCCCTCCCCTGTGGCTCTCCTGTGGCAGCGGCCGTTTCAGTCACGCAGAGAACTTCCACTCAGTTCCGGGGCTTCTGCCGCCCGGAACTGAGTGGAAGTTCTCTGCGTGAGGTGAAATGGGCGCCCGCCGCCTCGCTCTCCTGCCGCAGCATCCGTTTCAGTCGCGCAGAGAACTTCCACCCACTTCCGGGGCTGCCGCCGCCCGGCAAAAACCCCGGAACCGAGTGGAAGTTCTCTGCGCGAGGTGAAACGGCATGCCGCCGCCTTGCTCTCCTGCCGCAGCTTCCGTTTCAGTCGCTTCCCTCGTCCGTCTTGACTGCTGGAAGCAGTAACAAATGGCGCGTCCGTTCCACCATCAGCGCCCTGACAGCCACCCCCGCCGGCGGCTACCGGGCCTCGCTGGAGTCAATTGCAAAACCGCGTTCAGCGCTTTGAGGACCTGAGGCATCTTGGGAAATGCAGTTCCCTATCAGAAAAAATGGAGTAGCTGCGAATTTGTAACAACAACAGAAGATAATAACTTGGTGCTTCGCAGGTTACGAAAATCTCGTTTGATTTGCACTGTTTTTTAAAAGATAGATAAGGAAATTAGGCTGTGAAAGCGACTAGAAAGCCCCCCCTCCCCTTCCTGTGTGCGAGAAAGGGAAGGAGAGGAAGGAAGGAGGGAGGGGGGAAGGAAAAGAAGAAGGGAGGGGGGGAGAAGATGGAAGGAGAAAAGATGGATGGAAGGAGAAAGAATGGAAGGAGAAGGAGGAAGATGGAAGAAGAAAGGAAGAAAAAGAAGAAGGGAGGGAGAAAAGAGGGAAGGAGGTAGGAAGAAAAGGGGAAGAGAGGGAAAGAGCAGAAAGACAAAGAGGATGAAGTTGATAGGCAAGAGGAAGGAGGAAGGAAGGAAAAAAGAAAAAGAGGGAGAGAGGAAAGAAGAAAAGATGGAACTAGAAAGGAAAGAAGGGAGGGAGGGAGGAAAGGGAAAGACAGGGAAAGAGCAGAAAGACAGAGAAGGTGAAGGTAGATAGGCAGAAGGAAGGAAGAAGGAAGAAATAGGAAAGGAGGGAAGGAGGAAGGAACAGAAGCGAAGAGGAAGAGAGAAATGGAAAGAGCAGAAAGACAGAGAAGGTAGATAGGCAAAAGAAATGAAGCTGAAAGAATGGAAGGAGGAAGGAAGAGAAAAGGAGGAAGGGAGTGAGTGAGGAAAGAAGAGAGGATGGAAGGAGAAAGGAAGGAAGAGAGGGAAAGAGCAGAAGACAGATAAGGTGAAGGTAGATAAGCAAGAGGAATGAAGGAAGAAGTGAGGTGTCTCGAGGAGGGGGAAAACATTTAGTGACCAAAGTTACAATGGCATTGAAACAAGTGACTGATGACCATTTTTCACACTTAGCGACCGTTGCGACCATTTTTCACACTTAGCGACCATTGCAGCATCCTCGTGGTCACGTGATCAAAATTTTGTTTGGCAACAGATTCGTATTTATGCTGGTTTCAGTGTCCTGGGGTGACCTTTTGACAAAATATAAAATTTTTAATCAAGCCCCCCCCCCCCCCCCCGGTCAATGGTGTCCCTCTTTACCAATCTGATAATCTGGTCACCTTAATTTACAGTTAAGCAATATTTGAAGAATCACAATTAGTGGCTTAAGAATAATCTTACATATGGGCTCCTTCATTCCTTTGAAAGGGAATAAAACAAATATCAGATTATTATGAAAAACAGAAATTTAGATTCCTTCTCCTATTTCATGGCATTCTGTTATCTAGAAGAGCAAAGTTTGTGAATTATATAAACTATGCAAATTTCTCATCTCTATTTTCTCCTCCTCCTCCTCCTCCTCCTCCTCCTCCTCCTCCTCCTCTCAATTTCCCCCTTATTGAGGAAAGAGACTCGGTTCTTTGAGAGGAGCAGCTGGGATCTCCCTATGCCTAGTCAGGCCAGTCATATGAGAAATTGCCCTAGAACTGTCACATTAGATACTATGATAGCAAAACTACTGAGCATAAGACATTAATATGCAAAAAATGATTGATAATAACAGGACCCTCAGGGTCTGAAGTAACGGGCCACATATGTGGGCAACTGGGCATGCACACTGCGGCAACTTTTTCTTCCCAGCTTCAGATGGGCTTTGTCATCTGTTGGTGAAGGCAGATCTTCAGTTTAAGAGGAAAGGAACCAGTGGTGGGTTCCTACCGGTTTGGCTGAACTGGTAGTGATATGGCGGCCTGGGTCACTGGACCCAGCAGCGACCCAGGCCTGCCACACCCCAAACTGGTTCCCTGGTTGCCGCCGTCACCGCCACCTTGTTTTTGAATTCTGCGCATGCGCAGAACAATTTTAATTGAACTTTGCAAAGCGAGTGCATGAGCGAACCGGCAGTAAAGCCAGCTGGACCCCCCTCCCCCGAAAGGCACCATTGATGCATATTACAACTAGAACTAGTGACAGGCCCCCAACTCTATTGGTTAAGATCACATGCCATGCCAAGACATGATTTTTAAATCATGTTTTATTTTTATTTTTTAAAAAATAGCTTGGATTTATATTTAATATTAAATTGTTCATCATGGTTTAAAAGGTACTATGGCAGATTCAATGGTGGTTTAGCTCACCATATGTAGGGAGCACGGAAGATGATCCTGGTAGAGATACTGAAAAACTGTAACCTAGGTAAAAGGGGCTGAAACATTTTTAAGTCTAGAATATCCAGATAGCATTCAGAAGTGGCTATACTATAGCTCTTGATACTATAGCTCTTGAATTCACTGAACTATAAGAAGGAGGATGAAGTACAGCACACCTAGAGTTGCAAGATTCTGTTATAGCAATCACTTTCAATAAAAGCAGTGTTTGTCATCTTACAAAATTGATTTCATGGTCTGGTCTGCTTAAGTGGGGCTGAAATTATGTGAAGTCAGTCAAATCTAGTTTTAGCCTCTTGGCACTTGTTCAGTGCTATTTGAAGCTCAATATTAACATTACATGTTAGTAGTCTCAAGAGGTATGTAGATATGCATGAGCATCTGTGCATATCATGACGCTATCACAAATTTTATGCCAATTATATAACATTATCAGAGCTTTTGCCAAATGGTGTACACAGATAAGAGAAATATATATTCTTCAACTTGGAAACAGTGAAAAGCTTTTTCAAGGGACTCCTATGATAACCTATACGTTATCTCTGAGGATCCAGATTATTGGGGGAAGTATGCTGATTCTTAAACTGCTTAGAGAGGGCTGTAAAGCACCGTGAAGCGGTATAGAAATGAAACTGCTATTGCTATCTCATTAAAAAAAAAGAACTTTTGTGCATGACATGGAATTGAGTACATATAGTTTTCACAATGGAACAAGTGGTTACCTCCCCACTTCTGTCCCACATACCTCTTCCCTCGTGTTTTGCATTTTATTCATCAATTATTTGGAGTCAGGAAACAAGCCCTAAGGATGCCATGTTTGTAGAGGACACTAAATTATTCAAGATAGTGAAAATACAATTTGATAAATGTCAAAGCAACTTCTTCAAACTGGATTAGGAAAACAAGAGTTCTTTGCCACAAGGTGCACTATATTTACTGCTTGCTGCACACCTTAATGGCGGAAAGACTGGTTTTTGCACAAAAATGAAAAAATAAGGAGACTCCCTTGGAACAAGAAATAATAAATAAGATACTGACGTGCACAGAGATGGACAGACTAACTCTAGAGCTTAAAGACAAGGGTGACACAGAATATCATGAAATCTGGGACAAATGGTAATGATGGCTAGAAATGAGGGCAAAAGGCCGGGACAGAAAAACACAAACAAGTTAAGAATGGAAAAATATGGTATTAAGAATGTGTGATAGGTAGGAATTGGATATGTATTTGTATGATTAGTAATTATATAAAAGAAAGGATCAAAGGACAGGTAATTGGACTGACTACATACACCTATGTAATGGATATAAAATGTAATTGTTGCAAGATCAGTACCATTTTCTACACTATATGGAAACGTTTATGCCAGAAATGTTGTACTATGTCCAATGTTTTTAATTTTTATCTAATAAAAAACTTTTAAAAAAAGAATTCTTTGCCATATGTATAGGTAGCCTAAGCTTTAATGATTCAACAGAAAAGAGATATTTTGGTTGTGGTGGATAGGTTAAAAAAAAAAACCCTCATCATTTCAGCATGCAGTCGCAGAAATGAAAAAGGCAAACACTGTGTTTGGGAAGATCAGGAAATAGGTTAAAAATAGAACAGCCAGTGTTATAATGCTTTTATATAACTCAGTGGGGAGAGTGCAACTGAACTGTTGCATAAAGCTCAGGTAGTCCCATTCCAAACAATGGGATGTTCAGGCTGAAAGTTTTTAGGTTTGAAAAAGAACGGTAAATGGGGAAACATCATTGAGACTTTACAATAATTACTGTCTTTCAAATGGTTTTCCCTAAAGGAGGAATAGGGTAGAAAGACTGGTAATCATATAGCTGGAGTGGATAATAGTCAAGCTACTGATTCACTCCAATTAGGATACTGCACATAATCCGGCTGAAATTATTTATCTCCACTCTGGTTTTGGCAATCCCTTATTTATGTTTTTATTGAGATCTGAAATTAGCACAGTACTGTGGTTGCCAAGCCCTATCAATGGTTTTGTCCTACAACTGCATTTATTAAATTAGCTGTAGAGCAGATTATACCTCTTGGTATTTTAGTAGCAGAAGGGCTTTATTGTAAAAATGTAAGTCATGCTCAAAAATTATTGTTCATTTTTAGTCTAATGTATTGTCATGTAAAATGACAGGTATATACTTCAGAGAGTATTCTCCTTGTAAACACCTGACTGTAAATATTTTATTCATTCCTGCCTATAGGACTGTGAAAGCTGCTAATGTAGTTTATGGAAGCAGTGGTCTGAAACTGGTCTAAATAGGAAGATTTGGGATAATTTGAAGGGTTTGTTTCTCTCAACTGAAAAATGGGAAAAATATTGCTTCTATAAATACAAGAAATGTGTGCATAGATTTTTAGAAGCCTAGTGCAATTGATAAAGCAGAACATTTCTTTTCTTTTAGGACAACAATTCTGGAAGCATCAAATTTATAAAATCTGGTTATTGTACCATCCTTGCTGAACATTACCTCTCTTATGGGGACTAGAATTTGGCCAATAGCCTTTGGAAAATACTGAAGCATATAGCAATATGAAATATATTTATACAGCATTACTCCATTGGCTTAGAGCCTCAATATTTCAGGAGTATAGATGGTTTTTGAAAGATTTATATTTAGAAAAAAAAAATCCCTAGCAGAGGAGAAAATTACATTGATGCATTGAAAAAGAAATGATGGTTGTGGTCTAAAACTAGTCTTAAAATAGACTGATTGTGAGAAGTAAGACATTATTTCTACCTGTGTTGTGATTCAGATTTTATTCAATGAGAGAGAAGAATTCCTGCTACCCAGGAATCCAGAGGAATCAGTGGTAACTAAAAAAACTATTGTATAATATTAATGAAAGCCAGTTTGGTGTAGTAGTTAAGGCATCAGGCTAGAAACAGGGAGAGTGTGAATTCTAGTCCCACCATAAGCACAAAGCTTGCTATGTGATCTTGGACCAGAAAGGAGGTAGAGGCAAATCACTTCCGAAAAACCTTGCCAGAAAAACGGCAGGAACTTGTCCAACCAGTCTCAGAGAATTGGCACGATTGAACAGAATAGGAAAAAAAGAGGAAAGAATGTTAATAGATCATCCTCCCACAGTCAGTCTAATTCTTTCCTTGCAACTGCCATCATTTCCAACCTGCATTATTCCCAGCCAGGAATCACACTGGCAGGATTAATGGGTGTTGAAGTTCAAACGCTTTGGAGGGTTCGAACTGAGAAAGGATGAAATGAAACCTCAATGGGACAGTATTTCCTGACCGGGGCAGCAATACTATTATGAACTTCGAAGCAACTGCCTCCGGCTGAGTGTCATAAAAGTGTTGGAAACTATTCTTATTTGCTTTGTATTTTATCTGCTTGGGAGAAAGATCACCTTTGATCTTTCCTTCCCTTACAGTAATAAAATATTATACCAGGCTTTGGATACAGCTTCTTATAACTTGGGATAGCTAAAGCGTACCATTTGCTGAGCAATTATTTTTTTAAAGATATTTCAGATCACAGTCTACAGAAACCTTATTGAATTAATAGTGGTCTTATGTAACTCCTACTCATTTTAATTAAACTTAGGCTGGAATTTCCTAACACAAACTTCCCCAAGCAGCTGCCCAACAAATGTGTTGCGCTAAAGTCCCTTTAAGAATATGGAGCATGGGACTAATCCAATGTATGTTGAAAACACTAAACTGAGGAACAGATGCTCCAGTGGGACTCCCCACCACCCAACAGAACTATGCTTTGGAAAAGCCTTAGGGAGACTGCCACAAAGCCCAGGAAAAAGTGGTATAATTCATCAAGAAGATGGGCAAAGTTGATAACTAAAGTATTGAATTTGAGAAAGGAGGATTTTTGCTTTGCCTCTCTAAAAAATTAAGTTAAGCTTATTTTGAGGTTTACAGTACCATTTCCTACAATTTCACACCTTAAATGACAAAACACCATTCAGCTCAATTTAGTTATTTTGATGGGAAAGGTTGTAATAACTACAAAAGTATGGTTTAAGGAGAGCATGTAACTATTGTGAATGAGATGGAATAGAATAGAATATTTTTTAATTGGCCAAGAGTGATTGGACACACAAGAAATTTGTCTCTCATGCATAAGCTCGTAGTGTACATAAAGTATAAACAGCAAGTAATTGGTCATAAATCATAGTTACAATCATTAATCATAAGTTACAAACAATAATTGATAAATTGTAAGAAACCAATAGGAGAAGATAGTAAGAAAGATGAGAAGACGAGAAAAGATGAGAAATGAGACAGTGCTGGGGGAATTAAGTGTTCAGCAGAGTAATGGCACAGGGTGAGAAACCATAGTTTTAATCAAATCACCACAGAATGTAGGGGTCTTAATAGAATGGACTATATGGGTCATAAAATCTGACTGCTTGCTCAAGGCAACAATTTGTTAAACCATTTCAATCATTTTTTTCAATCATCAATCAATATCAACTAACTTTGAATGCTGATATTAAGGGGCAGTTCAAGAAGCTACTCACCTCGTAGACATTAAACTGGCTTTGTCCTCGTGCCAGTTCTCTATAGCTGGTTGTAAACTCTCCAATGAAATCATGGCTGTTAACAGGAAATAAGATTGTGAGAAGCGATATACAACAAAGAATCCTATTTCTTTATATCTTGATGGTCCAAGATGAGGAATAATAAAACATCATAGCCAATCAGTGGTAATTCTGCCTATTCCTTACTTCCTTAATTTGTGTATTTTTGGTCCAGCTACCAATATATGGAGTTCTAATCTAGTCTACTTTTGATTCTTCTCTTGTCATTTACTTAGACAATGGACTATATTTTAAATAAAGTGATTCATAAGGCAAAGCCGGCCTTTCCAAATCTGAGGGCTGTGAGATGTGTTTGGATTTATAATTCTCATCATTTTCAACATCACAGCTGGAATTCTAGTCTCAATACATGCGGAAGACTTTGGATGCCAAATCTTTTCTCTTTTGTGTTGAAGACAGGACTTTTTGCCTCAAGCTCCATAAATCCAATTATGCTATGTGCTCTTGTTACATTTTCTTTTCATTTAATTTTCATCAATGTAGTTTTTTTTTTTTTTTTTTAAATGACTAAGTGCAAGGAACTAAATGTTACTTACCTGCCATCTCGATCCCAGTCATACACCTCTACTTTTATGGTTCTGCAAAAGATGACATTAGTGGTCAAGTTGCAATTCTTATTACAGTTTTCTTCTGAGAAAACCACTGGCATGAAAAAAAAGTCAAGCTGTGCATTAGAGATAACATTCTTTCTTTCAAGAAAGCTGAGCAAGTAAGCCTGGTGGGATTTAGGGGATATTAAGACTATTCCAGCTACCCTACATAGGACAAAATCTCCTAAGTAGGCCTACAACTGCCCTTCTAGCCTTTCCTGGATAAGCATCTCGGAACCGATGTATTAAATAAGCACATGTTTACATCAAGGTCTCTTGCCATGTAGTGAAAATGGAATTGCCAGGAGGTGAATCTACATTGAATCTTTATTCTGATTCAAACAGAAGATAGGATTGAGCAAAGAAGTTGCTAGCCATGTAGTAAATAGGCTGTAAGGATGCAATTTTTTTTAAGGTGAGCCTTTTTTGCTGCCTCTGGACCATTCTACTTGGCCAATTAAAATATCTCCTTTATCACACAGTTCTATTGGGAAAATGGCTGCCCACAATATGCTTGAAGGCAATCATTAAAAGCTTACAGTAATTTAGACAAGGCAGAGGATTTCTCTTTTTCTTTCTTTCTTTTTCTTCCTCTCTCTCCTTCCTTCCTTCTTTCTGGCTGGTGGTTAGTTTTGTTAATAGGGGGAGAGTTATTGCATTCTTCGATAGGGTCTCCCCTATTTGAAATTAAACACAGTTTGGGAGTTCTCTTGGTTATTAATTAATGTTCAGATAACAGCTGTAGCCAAAAAGTTTCAGATGTGGAAACGCAACAAAGTAGGTATATTACCCCCATTTCAAAAGAGGAAATGAAAATAAAAAAGCACTGTTAGCAATATTCATCTAGGCAGAAATCAAAATAATTTTCTTTTAAACCCAGGCTCTACCCAGGCTGTGTCCTAGTGTCTTTGGATCACTTTCCTGCCAATACATAAAACTGGAAAGTTATTTTTCTGTGTTCCAAGATGAATAGGTGCAAATTAATCAGCAAAAGTGATGTATCATTTTTGTGATGGCGCCCCAAAATACTCCAAGGAAGCATTTCTCTTTCTCTGAAAGTCTGATTTCCTGTCTTTTTTAGCTTTTTCTGGCAAGTGAAGACAACATCAGACAGAATTTTGATCAGCTTTGGTATTTTGCACTGCATCTCAATTCTCAAATTTTAGTTACATGTGATCTTTTTATATCTGTTATCAGCTATTTTTTAGTTTTCTTTTTTTGTAATATTTTAATTACTTATTTTTCTCTGTGAAGTTGAATGATGAGATACATATTATTCTAATAAATGCATACAAACTGTGGTTTGTCTTTAAAGTATGAGGAAGAAGGGAGGTTGCCACAAATGTGTTTCATCTATTTTTCCTGGGTTACATTGGAAAGATGTGAACCATTTAAATGTTGATAAACAGACAGTCTTCTGAGACAAAATTTGCCAATATCTGGTAGATATTATTTAACCCTAACAGTTTAATATATGCTTTACAAGGATGCCAGAGATATTTGTTGTTCCCAAGTAGACAGTGGGGGACACTGGCACTTTTACCCTTAACTCCAATGCAATTTTCAATGTCAGGCACTGATTATTCTCAGTAAATACTCCAGGCTAGTGGCTTCTTAAACTCTTGTTAGCAAAATGACAGTGATTAAATTGCCTGTGGCTGTATGTATGCTGACATGTGACATTTGAATTCTCAGAGGTAGAGGAATGAGTGGCGATGTCAGAGCAGACTTGAGTTCCATTTGGAGCTAATTTACAGAGACTCTGCCACATCCCCTCACCCACTTCTGTGACTTGAGAATTGCTTTCTCGATATTTTCAGTGCTTTTTTAAGTCAACCAAACTTCCAAACTATTGCACACACCAGCAATTTAAAAAGAAGGCCCATGTTATAAAAGCAAAGCAAAACAGAAGAATGGCAAACAAACCCAATATTTCAACTACATTATAATAGATGAGCAGGGATGGGCAACAATGAAAAAAATTCTTGTAGGAGGCAAAACATATTCACTGAAACCAATAAACACAACTGATGAGAAGTATTCTATCAATCATAGAAGCAGATCTCATACACAAATGCTCTAAAAATGGCAAGTCACACTTTGGTGGAAACTAACATTCAAGAAGAGTGTCCTTTTATTTAGAACAGTGGTCTCCAACCTTGGCAACTTTAAGACCTGTGGACTTCAACTCCCAGAGTTCCTCAGCCAGCAAAGCTCTGGGAGTTGAAGTCCACAGGTCTTAAAGTTGCCAAGGTTGGAGACCACTGATTTAGAGCATTCCTGCCTGATGACTGATCCCAATGTTTTTCATACAATAAATGCATTCTACAAAATGTGCTTGGAGTGACTGATAGCTTGAGTTTTATTCCCTCCTTTCCAAAAATGGAGAATAATCCTTTAAAAAAAACAAGCCTGAGGTGATTTTGTTGGTAAACAGCAATTCTGAGAGATCAAGTGAAGAATTTGCTGAGTTCCACTAAAGGTTCTTTTCTAAACAGTCATGATGGGATTGGCAATCTTTTCTTGGGTTGCTTATGAGTGAATGTTGAGTTTTATTGTCTAATTTACTTTGTGCACATTTCTTTTTGGTATTGTCCTACACCCCCCTTCCTTTTTGATTGTAAGCCGCCCTGAGTCCCCTCAGGGAAAAGGGCGGCCTATAAATAAATAAATCTACAAATCTACAAATCTATTAAATGCATGCATGTTTACTTTTAAGTTTTGAAATCTGGGGAGATTTTGAAGAAAGCAATTTATTGTGAATAGTGTAGAATGCACAGATTGGAACTATGTTCAGTACATTTGATACTGGACAGAAAAAACCCCAAACCTTCAGAAAGTCAGGAATTCAGATCTATCTTTGTTTATTCTTCATTTTCTTGATACATTTGGCTGGCAAATTTTGCAACCAAATCTTACACATACCAAACTCATTTATACTCATGTATTGTGTGCACATGATTAAGGCAATTGTCACATGGGTGGGACATAAAAGCCAGGTTTCACTTATATCCAGGCTTTTGTACAGGATCGCAAGATGATTTGCATTGCACTCGGTCCTATTTTCCTCACACTAGTTTATGAAGTTCATGAAGTAGGTTGAGTTGAGAATAATTTTCAAGGAGCTTTCATGGCTGAGGGGGAACTAGAATTTAAATTTCCCAGCTCCTGGTTCAGTACCTTAACCACTACAAAATATTCACTGACTTTCTGGATTTGCCTCTGGAAACTCTTCAATTTCTTTCTCCCAATTTTATATCTACAGGTGGTCCTCAAAGTCCCATGATGATGATAGGAAAAGTGGCTTATTACCAGTCCTTGAACATACAACTGTTGCAGCAACCTTGCAGTCACATAACCATTATCCAGATACTTGGCATCTGGCTTGTTCTTAACAATCACATGTTGCTTCACTTAATGCACCACTGCACCACAATGAATTTTTTGGTCCCTATTGTGACTGTAAGTCCAGGACTACCTACATTAATAGTTGAATTAGATCTTTTTTGTCGTTTTCATCCATTTTTTTCTTTTTGCAGGTTGCCCCCCCCCCCAATCAATACATGTCTTTTAGGGGTGGTAATAGTTATAGAATGGAAAATAAATGAAAATAAAAGGCTTCCAGATTAGATAAGTATGCAAAAGAGAGCCTATCAAGAAACTGCATTAGGACTGCAGTTTTGTTTTATTTCAAATGTTGATAAGTTGCCAATATCAATTTACTCAGGGTGGTAACATCAAAAAAGGATTAGAGAGAGCTTTCAAAAAAATGCCCCCTTCAGTGAATGGGGTTTAAATTGAGACTCCAGTTCAATGTAAACAGGTGCAAAGCAATGGCATCCTGTTGCAACACCTCCTGCCCTCAGATTTCATGCATAAAGAAGAGGGGGCTGAGTTGGCAGTAACTGATCGGAAAAGATAAAGAAAGGGAATTTGGAATCAACAGTTCCATGAAAATGTCAACCCACATTAATCCTTGAAATCATTAGGAAGAAAACAGAAAATAAAACTGCCAATATAAAAAACCAAGTGAGTGCTCTCAAAAAGCCTTGGGCTGAGACAGCACTCAAAACAAGCGTCCAGTTGTGTTCATTGCACCTCACAAAGGACGTTGTAAATCTGGAAAAAATATAAGAAAAGCAACCAATATTATAAAGAGCCCAAGGAGCAATTGTTGGAACTGCTAACAAGCCCAATGAAGGAAACCACAAACATGGGAAACAGCATATATAATTTTGATTTTACACAGAAGGGAATGATCTGGAAAAAACAGTCATAAAGATGTTTGGGATGAACCAGACTATAATTTTTATAACAATATTAGGCATGGGAAATATGATGGTGATATATACCATTTTATACTATGCAAAAATTGTCACAGTTTCTCTAACAATATTAGATCCCAGAATGATCTAATTAATGTTACCACAGGAGGAATTCAAGACTTTTCTCAATAAAAGGAAGTAACAATTTACCCAATGAATAGATATGCCTACTGGCATTGAATTAACTGGTTTTCAAAGGAGAGAAAACCATTCATGGAGGATTGGGCAATGAATAGCTACACATGTTAATGCATCTGCAGATTGTTTCCTTGAACAACAGGGAGCATTCTTTTAGTACAGTATCAGCCAAGGAACAATAGTGGAATAGGGCATCATCCCCATATTTTGCTTGTGAGCTTTTAGGATACCCTTGGTTGTAACACAGAATGCTAGGGTAGGGGAGCCTTTAGCCCTAAGCCTGGTGGTGTGATTGTGTTGCTCTGGTTACAGAGAGGGACTGGGGCTCAGATGATAAGGAACATATTTCAGAGCATGGCACACAGGAGAATATGCCAAATAAAGGTAGAATAATTCCTCCTACTTTTATAAACATCGACTCTTCAGATAGCAAGGATTCGTAGCAGTTTTATAATTCATCCACTGGACTAGGAAAAGGTTAATATTTTAAAGCATACTTTCAATCAGGAAACAGAATGAGACTATTGCGTCTGTTGTCTTGATCTGTGACTAGCTTGGTCCCAATGTCATACGTTTCCATAGCAACAAAAGCTAAAAATATACCATCTAAAATGGGGGAAAGGCCCACGCAGCAGTCAAAACAAACTAAATAAAGATCAAATTGCAATCATAATGGGGAAAAAAGTAATTTTAATAATTTCTCTGGACTTGCTCAGGAGGTGATGAAACAAGATGGAAGAAAACAACAGATTCTGGAGATAGAAAGCTCACAGTTCCATTAACCACTGTGGAAAGGAGGCTCAGCTGTGTTGGAAAATGGTATTCCTCAGGTCGCTTTCCATATGAGTGTGATCAAGTGAAAAAGCTTTTACTTCTCCAATAGTGATTTTTGGTTTAAGATATCTGGCACTGTGCAGCAGACAGTGGTCCAGATTAGGAGCCTCGTATGGTCCAAATTCAATGACTGAACAGATTACGAAGTATAATTATAAATAGACCCATAGTTATATACATAGAGAGACACATACGCACACTTTACTTTAGCAAATAGTTAAAAATGATTCCACTTGTACTTTTTATATCTCCGGGATACTGTATCAAACACCAAGAGGCAGAAAAACGTAAATTTAAGATGAAAAAGTATTGGGTGTTAAAAGTAAACTTTGGCAATAATATTACAACAGTTAAGGATAATATGATATTGGTATCACAATAGGCTATCCAAAAGCTATCTTGATATTTGTTATCTTAATAATTGATAAGAGCAATATGAAGAAACCTGAGAATTTGTTTCATGGTCAAGAGAACTAAGAAATTATTGAGCTTTACATTCACATGAGATATTTCTTCTTTGAAAAGAATCATATTATTCCACTGTCATATATGTTTTGCAGGAATAATAAAGAGTTATTTTGCAGCATTGGTATAAAGATTACAGTAATACAATAAACATGTATAATGTTTTCAGCTTCCTAAATTATTCCATGCAATCACATATTTTGACTATATACATCTAGTTAAGTGTCAAACTTAATGTATCAACTTACAAAGACTCACATTCAAGTCTCTACCAATCCCTTGTGGGCCATTTGTTCTCTTACTCCAATCTACACTCAATGATGAAAAGGGAGCATGCACACATGCGCACGGTCGTCTGGGACACAACCCAGAAGGAGAGTTGCCCAGGGGGCATGCACATGCTGGAAAATGCACTCCCACTTTTGGGTGTGTGCATGTGCAGTGGCCAGCTAGTCTTCCAGTTACTGGCATGCATGCACATGTGACAATCAGTTGGCCGGTGCACATGCTCATTCCAGAAAACGGAAGACCAGCTCTCCCAGTTTCGGCATTGCCACACGCATGAAGGCAAGCCGATTGTCACGTGCACATGTGCACCATAAACCTGGAAGAGGAATGGGCGACACTGCACGTGCCAGCCAGGCAACATGACTTTGTGTGCCACTTTGGGCACGCGTGCCATAGGTTTGCCATCACAGGTCTAAGTTAATATCCTTATAACAAAGTATAGAAAAAGTATACTGGGAATTACAAAGACTGAAGCTGTTGTTCTTAAACTCCCCGCAATGAGGTATGATCAAGGAATGTCCACCAGTTTCTAAATTTTTCCAAACCTTACTTTGGAATTGCAATTGGAAGCCAAAACTGAAGCAACTTTTTTCATCAAGTCATTGTCCCCAAATAGATCATTTTAGCTGAGGCAACATTACCAAAAGGCATTCTTTCATTCAGAACCTTAAGAGGCATGTTCACATCTGTATATATTTGCGTCTCTCTATACACACATACAGTATGTACGTATGTATATACAATATATACACTAAAATGTAAGTGCAGTAATCAGGCAAACAGCTTTTCAATCTCTGTTCTCACTTCATGGATGTAGCCACCGAGGTGAATTAGGAAACCACAACAGATTCTGAATTTCTCCAAGAGATGGGAATGAAAGTGGATGGAACTGCTGAGCTGGTGACAATAATTAAGGCTGATCAAGACTTTTGTAGCCATCAAAGGGCCTCTCATCTCTACTCTAAGCAAAATAGGACAGGGATCAGGCAGCATCAAAAATAAGCTTAATAAAATAGGCTGCTACATTTATGGTACCATTTTTCTAGCCTATCATTTGGGAATAACCTTTTATCTCACGAAGGAATAATATTAGTGATGCTGGTTTCATCTTTCATAAATCTGTAGCTAGAAAATTAGTGGCAGGAATTCTATACGTTCAGGAAGATTGCAGAAGCTTTGCAATGACTTTGATCCGCATCTTATCAGAGCATAGTATCAAACTCCTTTATTTCTATTCTTGGAGGATATACCTTAATTAGCAAATAAAATAAGGAAATACAAATAAAAGTCTTGGGAAACGTCAATGACCTCCATTAAAAGTATAACAATGATATTTGGACTAACGGCATTTTCTTTTAATTTATTATTTTCATATAGCTAAGAACTTTCCATTGCTTTATTTATTCAACACACATTTATTCAAGAAAATTAGGAGGTGCACCTTTATTTAGCATTATGGTCAAGAGCAGAACAAAGTTATCATGAACTTGGTTTAATACAATCCTTTATTCAATAAGAACAACCCTGCCAGTGAGTAGTGACACTTTCCATTAAAAATTATCTATTATTTTGTGTGTAGTAGTAGTCATAGATTAAAATCTGTCAGTTATGAAAATAGCCTTCAAGCCGTGGGTTATAAATTAGGTTGTTTTAACTAACTTAAGTTTATTTTACACTAGAGAGCTGCATGACAGCCTGAAGCTCACATATACTGCTTCCCAGTATATGTGAGCTCTAAATTATGGTTTAATATTACATCCTAACTGAGCCGATTAGTATTACTGCCCAGTTACTACATTCCAGAGCAAACATTCCCCAATCTTGTACAAATCAGACAGTATTATGGAAGAAAAAGCAGCTTTTTTGCATAAACAATATTATTTCCCTTCTAAATGGCTCCCAGAAAAACCTGTTATATCAGCACCCTTTAATCAACTTAAAGAGAGCTAAATATCAATTATCTAGTTTTATTTGGATTTTCTTTTAATGATCTCAAACAGACGCGTTTGAGAACATTACCACTATATGACTAACTACCACTATATAACCGACCACTGAGTCCCTGAAATCATTACAAAATGAATAATTTTCAAACTTTAAAAAATGGATCCAATCTAACAGAGATCAGCACATTATGCATGTTTACTCAGAATAAATTCCATTAAGCTGGACATGTCTTAATACCAGTGTATATACAGTATTCATCCATATTACTTCTCTACAGTGACGTGCGGTGAGGTTTATGGCTGTTGAGGCAGTCCTCCCCCCCCGACACCACACTGACTAAAGCACTTTCTTTTGCCTGCCTGTGCTCGCAGCAGCCCGCCTGAGCTCTGCCACAAGCACAGGCAGGCGAAAGAAAGTGATCTTCGCCTGCCTGTGCTGGCGGGCTGCTGCAGGTACAGGCAGTGGAAAGAAAGTGACTTTCGCCTGCCTGTGCTGCCGGACTGCCACAGGCACAGGCGGGGGAAAGAAAATAACTTTCACTCGCTTGTGCTGGCGGGCTGCTGTTGACACAGGTGGGCGAAAGAAAGTGACTTTCGCTTGCCTGTGCTGGCGGGTTGCCGCGGACGAAAGAAAGCACTTTAGGCTCAGGTGGGCGAAAGAAAGTGCTTCACTGAATAAAGTGCTTTCTTTCACCCGCCAGAGCTGCGCAGCATGTGTGCTTGTTGTGTGAGGGCAGCGCAGGTGGGGCGTGGATGGAGCGGAGGAAATATCTCCCCCCCTTCCCCCACCCTCTGCTGCCCGGGCAACCTGGCCAGCCTCTCTCGCGGCGGCTCTCTGCGGCCCCGAGCCTGGAAGTCCCTGGAGGAGCTGGCAGGGGCTGCAAGAGCCGCAGGCTGGACTGAAGCCGGAGGTGATGCCCCTTCAGCTGAGTAAGGCAGGCTGCCCTCCCTGCCTCTCCTACCCCCTTCCCTCTCTTCACTCAAACAAACTCTCTCTCAAACAAACAAACAAACACACACACACAGTTGCACCAGGAGGATGAAGTTTGAATTCCTCCCCCTCCTATTGACCCACACGTACCTTTTCCAGCTGTTTCAGAGAGGATTTCAACTCTGCTCTTGCCTGCCATCATGAAAAGAAAAACAATGTAAAAGGAAAAAGGCAAGAACTGAGGTCAGGCTGGACTAGTTGCTGCCAGAGTCGCTGTGGATGACTCTGCTTAACTGTTTAAAAAAGCCTCTAAAAAAATGTCCTCTACAGAAGGAGGCAGGAGAACGATGTGCTTCATCTAGGTCAGGAATTTTTCGGCTTTTAACCCTTGCTTAACTCTGCTCGAATAATCATAAAGTCAGACTAGATGAGGCACGTGGTTCTCCTGCCTCCTCCTGTAGAGAGCGCTTTTTAGAAGCTTTTTTAAACAGTTAAACATTAAGCAGAGTCTTCCACTGTGACTCTGGCAGCAACTAGCTCAGCCTTTTTCCTTTTACAATTTTTTTCTTTTCAGGATGACAGTGGTGAGGCTCTGCCTCCCCTGTCTCCCCTGCCTGCACGTCCCTGCTTCTCTGGGAGTAAATTCCACTGAACTCAGAGAATAGTCAACTTCACTATTTCAGTTTTAAAGAGACATATTCAGATTGCAGCTACATATCTTATTGCCTTCAGTAAAAAAGAATATTAAAAATAGGAATCTCACATGGATTTTACAAAAGAGAACTTTAACAATGTAGTCTTTTGGTAAGGCTGCGTGTATTCAGCAGTGGTGAGATTCAAATTTTTTTTTTACTACTGGTTCTGTGGGCATGGTTTGGTGGGCATGGCAGGGGAAGGATACTGTAAAATCTTCATTCCCTCACTACTCTAGGGGAAGGTTACTGCAAAATCTCCATTCCCTCCCGATCAGCTGGGACTCGGGAAGTAGAGAATAGATGGGGTGGGACTAGTGAGAGCTGGTATTTACCAGTTCTCTGAACTACTCAAAATTTCCGCTACCGGTTCTCCAGAACTGATCAGAACTTGCTGAATACCATACCTCTGGTATTCAGATGTTTAGAAGCTAAAAAGAAAGTATCAGATGAAATAAAATGAACACTTTCCAAATCATTCTCTGATAGCAAATATTTGAAAAGATAATTTAAGGTTAAAAAAATGGACTAACACATTCTTATTTGTTTCTTAATCTAACAACATAAAGAGAGCTATATCATAAGATCAGTGAATACTTTGAAATCTGAGATCCAACTGGCTTTAATTAAGCAGTTATCGCTTTTCACAAAAAATAAAAAATGTTGGATTAGCATTGGGAAATGCCTGTCACCTTGCTGGATGATTAACAATTACTTCAGAATTTGAGTTTGAAGAAAGTCAAGATGATAGATGAAACTTTCTTCCTTTGCATGTACTATAAAAGCTTCAACTGAATGCACACTTCCTATTTTTCCAGCGAGGCTTATTTCCAATAAAAATATAGAGAACTGCAAGAGTTCTTTAAGAGTTTACTTTGGAATCATATGTATATATAGCAATGAAGAACTGTAAGAAGAATTGGGGTCCGAAACCAACCTACTGCAGCCAATAGGGAGGTTAAAGGTCTTTTCCTATGCCATCTTTCCTCCACATTTCTGTGCCTGGCACTTAAAAGATTTACGAAACATAAATATGGTTGCTAATTACTTCATTAGTGTAATGTGTAGTTTTGTTTTCTGTGTGGGCTCATATTTCTGAAGGCTGTTTATCTCCTGGAAAATACTACCACAAAGATCTAATTCAGATAGCTTTTGTGCAACGATTGTGGTTAAATATTTTGCGTACTTAAACAAGCTCCATAGTATCTTGGAAAAATGCTGGCACTACTGGAGGAATGTTCTGAGCAACAATTTTTTGGCATGAACCCAGAAACCTCCCCTGGCAAATATTCTGATTTATTTTCTTTCAGTAAGTATTTCGGGATTGCATGTTTGTTTAGCACTTTATGGCTTTATTCACACGGCACATTTACCCAATGATACCTGAGCCATGGTTTATTCAATTCACTCAATGTTCTGATTTTCATAAATCACTGAATTAGAGGCTAACCACATAAGGTGGATTAACTCACCTCAAGGCTGGATTATTGCAACGCGCTCTACATGGGGCTACCCTCGAAAAGTGTTCGGAGACTGCAGTTAGTCCAGAATGTGGCCGCGCGAGCGATACTGGGTGCACCGAGGTACACCCATGTTACACCTGTCCTCCCCAAGCTGCACTGGCTTCCAATTGGCCTCCGGACGCAATTCAAGGTGTTGGTTATTACCTTTAAAGCCCTACATGGCTTAGGGCCAGTGTACCTTCGAGACCGCCTACTGCCACATACCTCCCAGCAGCCAGTAAGATCCCACAGATTGGGCCTCCTTCAGATGCCATTAGCCAGACAGTGTCGGCTGGCAGGCCCCCAGAGGAGAGCCTTCTCTGTGGCTGCTCCGACTCTTTGGAATCAGCTACCCCCAGAGATCCGGACTATACCCACTCTCATGACCTTCAGGAAAGCTGTAAAAACCTGGATGTTCTGGCAGGCCTGGGGCTGTTGACCTCACTGTTGAGGTCCAGCCCCGATTAGAATGAATGTATGTAGTGTTGTGATTTTAAACCGTTTTTTTTCTCTCTCTCTTTTTTCTCTTTTTTTTCCTCTTTTTTGTAAGCCGCCCGGAGTCCTTCGGGATTGGGCGGCATATAAATTTTATTTATAAATAAATAAATAAATAAATAAATAAATAAATAAATAAATAAATAAATAACCCAACATGCGCCTGATTAATCTGTGATCTTTTTAGTCATGAGAACCCAATTTAAGGGTGAAATGCCAGCGAAAAAAATTCAAGTCAGATATTCTCAGTCTGACTCTCACCTTCATCATGAACACACCAGGTAGATTTAGCAAGCCACTTTCAGTTACAATGCACCTATCTGAAATATCAGTAGATAATATTACTAATGCTCTAATTTAGTGACTTGAGTCATAGTGGTGCAGTGGTTAGAGTTGACTCCTGGCTGCCTGCAATTTGGCAGTTCAAATCTCACCAGGCTCAAGGTTGACTCAGCCTTCCATCCTTCCGAGGTGAGTAAAATGAGGACCCAGATTGTTGGGGGGGGGGGCAATAGGCCGACTCTGTAAACTGCTAAGAAAGGCCTGCAAAGCACTGTAAAGTGGTATATAAGTTTAAGTGCTATTGCTATTGTTGCTAGAACATAACCAGATAATGTAGTTTATGTACTAGAGATGTTTGAAACTTCATTAAAATATTCATAATCATTTCTAATAGTTTAACAATGGTGTGTAGTGGGGGGGGGAGATGGGCAGTTAAGAAATATAAAAATAAATAAAGTCGGCTATACTGTTATCAATAAATGGAACCCACAAAGGGTGAGAGCAGAACACATCCTTCTCCTGGCTTACTATGCTCCACTGGTTTAAATTGCCCTTCATATCAGCTCTGCTAATAGGAAGGGTACAGGCAGGGTAAAAAAGCCAAGATGGTGTCCACAATTGTGTCCACACTTTTTAATGTTATCTGCATGAAAGAGGAATGAAACGTCAATCTTGCAGTTGCGGTTGCCATCTTGAATGTTTACCTAATACATGCGCGCGTGCGCGCGCGCACACACACACACACACACACACACACACAATGACCCTGTACAGGAAGTTGAATGATCAGGGGGAAACAATCATCAAGCAATGAAGGATGGAGAAAAAGCAGATTTAGTCCCCATTCTTCAAAGTTCCACTTTGTAAATAAGGCAGATTCTTGACCACTTTATAACTAAATTAATGACTGCAATTTTGTACTCTTTCTCACCCTTAAAACCCTCACAGCCACCCCAAATAGTTCTAAGTGTGTCAACAACATTTAGCAATTGATCTGCTAAGTTTCAAGAACAATTTTTTCAGGACACTTAGGGAGGTATGGAAGGGGGGGAGAAGGGGAAATGGGAATACTTTGCTTCCCAAAGATCTCCCATTCCCCTTTCCAAGGTTAAATCTCCACCCACCCCCAGGAAAAGACTGGGAAAGTCCATGGACACTAACTGCAGCCCTCTTTCGTCCATCTCACACAAAGTTGCCCATCAACATGGCTTAGTCCAATACGTGACCCAGTCTTACTCAAATCAGTTACAAACAAAGTTTCATGCTCCACATGACACATTTGCCAGCATAAACACAGCTGGTGCGAAGATGCAGCACAGAGCCCAATTTTGCCAAGCCACTGGATTACTTAATAAGGTATTCTAATTACTTATGGAAGGAAGTCTTAGGGACAGAAGGTTTAAATTCTTAACACTTTTAACTTTTGCCAGTTCAAAATGCTATTCTGAATACACACAGAGTTGGCAGGTAAATTAAATCCTCACTGTTCAAGTTTAGCGCCATTAGGTGAACATAGCAGTAGAAGCCAGCAAAAATGTCAGACCTCGCGTAACTAAAGGACTACTTTAAGCCAGTCTCTGCAGCAGTTGAGAATCATCTAAAAGTGCACCTAGGGCATTTTAAGAAAATAAAATCTATTAAGAGTAAATAGATTTTCTATTCATTTTATATATTTACATATTTGTTAGATCTATGTTTGCCTTCTCTCAGGAGCTCAAGGTGGTGTATGTAGCATTGCATCCTCTTATTTCTCCCTGTAACCATCCTGTAGGTAAGGCTTCAAATCATCCAGTCAATTTCCAAGGTGGAGAGTGGATTTAAACCAGGGACTCATCAACCCCAGCTCAACCCCTTCACCAGAACACAACCCTGACATTTGTATGAAATTAATTAAGGGATGAATGTTATTTGCTTTCATCTCTTCAAAATAATATCTGAAGTCTTTTAAGAAAAATTTACAGGAACTAAAAAAAAAGATGCTTCTTCTTTTTTTTTTTTTTTTTTTTTACAAAATGAATTTAAATTAAAGCCAGTGTAGCTTATAAAATGTTTTACTTTCCTCCTGGAAAAGTCAGAGAACATTTTTCGCTTTTCATTCATACAGAGCTTTCTCAGAATGAAGTTGTATTCTATTAACAGAAAGCATTGATGTGAAAGCATCGATTTGTGTAGCAGGGCTGAACTGCTAATCAACAGAAAATATGCTGATAAAAGCTACAATTAATGCACAGCTCTCAAATGAACCCAGATGCAGAGAATCAATTGTGATATAGGAAATCATAAAGCTAAGTGAAGAGTATATTGCCCTGATAATGGAGCCAATCATCTTTTTGGGTGCTCTTGAAGATGTCCCTCATCAGCAAGACTCTCATTTTTTATTTATTGATTTATTCATTCATTCATTCATTCATTCATTTACTTACTTATTTCATCAAGTATGAATTAGATAACAGATATAAGTATAGACATGATTATGAATACATGAAATGAATACGAATACAAGGTAACATTGTGACAGGGATGATAGGCATGCTGGAGCGCTTATGCACGCTCCTTAAAGACCTCTTAAGAATGGGGTGAGGTCAACAGTAGACAGTCTAAGGTTAAAGTTTTGGGGGGTTGGGGGAAGAAACCACAGTGTCAGGTAGTGCATTCCAGGCATTGACAACTCTGTTACTGAAGTCATATTTTCTGCAATCAAGTTTAGAGCATTTTACCATAGGTTTGTGTCTATTATGAGCTCCTGTGTTGTTGCAGTTGAAGCTGAAGTAGTCATTGACAGGTAGGACATTGTAGCAGATAATTTCTGAATTGAAACAGACCTTTGCTGTGGACTGATAGCAGTGACAGTTTTTATCAATGTAGTAGTATTCTATTGCCAGTGTTTCTCCCAACAAACCTTTTCTACTTTTTCGGTTCATTCCCATCCATTCATCACTCCCTAAGTACATTTCAGTTCCATCTGTGAAGCGGGGAAACAGCCTTCCCAAGGGAGCCCTCCCAGCTGCACCCCCCTTTTGTCTTTTCACTAATGCTGACAGAATAACAGCTCCCTAATTTAGAACAGCTCTGAGGGCTGTCAGTGTTTTTTTAAGCCCCCTTAAAAATCTTAAGGGAGGAAAAGTCTTTTGTATCACTAAATTCTGGGATGTGACAGCTTCTGCCACATTCGGTGCAAATTCATGGTGCCATGGAAATTGCTGAGTTTAATATTTAAAATATATAATGTGAAATATTAAACCTGTATCTTTTGCTCTTCTGTACCTATAATAAAGTGAACCTCAGTCGGGACAATTCTTACCTATCCAAGCTATCTTTGCAGAATCTCTTTACTTCCCATTAATTCTTTCTACAACCAGGTTTAATAAATTCATCCTAGGTGCAGGGTCACTGCGTAGCAGTCTTCAGCCCGCCACTGAGGCTGATGATCCGGTTGGTGGCGTGGTTGAGGCTGGGGAGAGGCAGCCAGCTGCAGGAAGGAGGGAGCAGGCAGCGAGGCACGGCAGACCTGTGCTAGGTGGCTTTTCTTGCCGCAATGATGGCAGATGGAGCCCTTGAAGGGGCAAGTGGAGCGGTTGTGCCTGCCTCCGCAGCCCACACAAGCAGACACAGCAGGAACGGCTGGCTGAGGCGGAGGACGCCGAGGCTGAGCACAGAGCTGGGCCACTTGTTCGAAGTCGGGCTCATCGAGTGGCACTAGCTCATTGACGAGACAGGCACGAGCAGCCAGAGGAGGGAGAGGAGGAGGGAGAGGAGGAGGAAGAGACTGAAGCCTCTGCATGTCGGCCGTGGACTATTCCGAGAGCTCGGCGGCTCTGGCTTTGTCCACGGCCTGCTGCAGGGTGATCTCCAGGTGCGCTAAGAGACGGTGTCTGAGACGAATGTCCTTGACGCCACAGACAAACTGCTCCACAAGGTTGTCTTCCAAGTCCCCAAAGTCACATTGAATCACCGCTACGTGCAATGATTACAGGAATTGGCTGACCGATTCTGCCGGTTTCTGCACACATTGGCAGAAGGCGTATCGGCAGGCGATTTGCGATGGGGTGGGAGCGTAATGATTTTTCAGTTTGGCCATCAGCGTCTCCCAGTTAAGCTGGTAAACTGGCCGAGGAGAGGCCAGGGCCCTTGCTGAGGTGAACATAGCCAGGCCACAGCAGCTGAGGAAGAAACTGCACTTCTCCTCCAGAGGCAGGTTGTGATTTTTTGAGACTATGGGGTAGCACTCAAAGCGCTCGAGGAACCCGGCCCACGACTCGCCGGAGGTTCAGAACGGGGCGAATGGTGGCAGAGCTGCCATCTCTAGGTTGAGAAGCGTGAGGTGAAGTAAAAATTTGCGGAATGAAGAGCCGACGGAAGCTCCGCGGATTGTGGGGCTTTGCGGCTGATGGTCTTCTTGTTCGTCCTAGGCACCGATCACTGGAATCACCGTGATCCCACCTTCGTCACCAGTTTGGTGGATCGGCGGAAGGACGAGACTGGAGCCAGAACTGCCAGAACGAGAACGGTTTATTTAAGGTAACTATTTACAGGCGATTCAGCACCTTCCCTGCTTGACAGCTATTTATATGGAGCTGTCAAGCAGGGAAAGCCAATGAGCGCACCCCTAGCGGCCCGCGCTCAGCCAAGCTGTGCCTTAGCCAATCAGGGTGCGGTTTGGCTGGTTGCTAGCCGCCAGGTCGTAAGTCAAGGACTTTCCGAGTCCTCAATACCTTTCTTTGTGGATTTTTAAGTTGTCCAAGTTTGCTAATGAGTGCTTATACGTGACTGTAGTACATTTTGGGCATGCATGACAGACTTGAATTTTCATCTAAAAATAGATGGCAAGACCTAGCTGACTTTGGCTGATCTAGAAGTCTAAACACAGCTGGCTCTAGTTTGTTCCAGATGGCTGAGGAACATCTGGAAAATCTAGGGATATAGGCTAAACTGAGGGGGGTTGTAATTCATTTCTTCTAACCTGATCTTTGCCAAACTGGTCCCACTAGGTATGTTGGGATTACAATTCTTAAACCTCCAGCCTATCCTAGGAACTAACAACTGTGATGGTAATTTGGTGGACATCAGTTCTAACCACTTTTAATGAACAAATCATGCCAGATGTTAACACAAATTCTGTAAAACTTGTACCTGTCATAGTCTCCATTACACAAGGCTCGCACAGGGATAGCGAATGACTGCCATACTGGATTCAGTGTGTTCTTCACCACTTCAGTTTTATGACAAATGGTAAATCTAGCAAGATACAGAATGTCTGTTTAGTTATAGGTTAATTCTCAGAAACTGAAGAATGCCTTGGGTTAGACAACAACAGAGAAGCAAGAAAAATCTGATTCTTTTTGTTTTTGAAATATGCTTCTCCAAATCACCATGAACGATGAAAATTGGCACTGGGTTGGATCAAGATAAAAATGGATTACTTTAATAGCTGTAAACACTGGCATTCTCCAAGCACTTGCAGCAGAAATAAGCCCCAACCTCATGCAATATTAGCTAACATTTTTCACAGAGGATATAAATATTATCTATTAAAATTATACTTTTATTAGAACAAGTAGTGCAATATCCATTCCCACAGAGAGCAAACTTGCTGAAAGCAGAACAAACTATATTGGAAACCAGCAATAAGCAATAACCAGCAAGATATGGCAATGTCTCTAGAAAGGAGAAGTTCATATTCTCTCAAACAAGGGAGGGAGGATTTTTTTTCCAGGCAGGCCCTGTGTTTTAAAGAAATAATCTGCTGGGAGCCATGTTCCAGTAATGAGCAGAGCTAAAATTGGGCAAATCACTCTTTTCTTCCCTTTTTCTATTAGCTCAACTTCCCATGATGTCTATCCTTGCTCCCACCCAACCTACTGTTGGAAGAAGGACAGATTCTTGCTACAGATTTAAAGTGATCCTTTTGCAAAGATCCTCTGATAATTAAGGCTACATGACTCATAGACATGAATTATTCAAATCTAGCATTCTGACCATCCTTGCTGTAATTTGGTTGGGACATTTCAATGAGAAAGAGTTGGCCTAGCACAGCGGTAGCCTATCTAAGCTCCAGTCTACTCAACCTATCAGATTTTGATTTTGGGAATATGGATCTCCACCCTGCTCACATAAAAAAAAAAATTAGGGTTTGAGCCTGGTAATTTGGATGCAAAGCAATATTTTATTTCAGCACCAGCCTTGCAGTTTGAAAATTGAGGAAAATGTTCTCAATTTCAAGGAGATCTGACTTTCATTTACCTATTTAATTATTCAGAATGGTCAGTTGGGAATTGTCTTTTTGTTAGTTAACTTTTGCCCAGACCCTTTTCTATTAAACACAACATCTCATTTCACATCTTGCTGGCTTAGTGAAGAACATCAGGAATATTCATAAATCATCTTTTAAAATGATCCTGAAAGTTGAAAACTTAGCATACTTGAGCCTTTTTACTTTCTCCTGTATATCAGTTAAAAAATTAATCAAAGCAGTTTTTTACTTGAAATGGTCCGAAAAAATCTTTCCAACTCACAAGAAAGGTATGTCCAATTGACATGGTGGCCATCATAGTATGATCACACATCAGAACATGTAAAGCTTAAATAACACAATCATAGCCATCATCTTGATTTTTTTAAACCACATCCTATAGCAGTGATGGCTAACCCCTTTCTCCTCACTTGCTGAAATTGTGCTTGTGTGCGCTATCACGTGTGCATGTACTATCGCACGTGTGTGCCCAAACCCACAATGCAATGTGCCCGCCCTCCTGTGGATGCGTGTGGGACCCCCCCTACTCGGCGTCCTGCATCATGGTAGGAAGAATATGTTTTCACTCTCCCCAGGCTTTGGAGGTTTTTCTCAAGCCTCCGGGAGGGCGAAAATGGCTTCCCCTGGACTCCAGAGGCCCTTCGGCGGCCAGAAACAGTCCAGTTTCCAGACTTCCGGTAATTCCAGTAGGCCTGTTTTTCGCCCTTCCCAGGCTCCAGAGAATTTCCTTGAGCCTTTGGAAGAGCAAAATGGTCTCCCTCAGTCTCCAGAGGCCCTCCCTAAAGCCTTCTGTAACCAAAAGTGGAGCATGGTGGGGGTTACAATAGCCCTGTCCATGACAGACATTAGCCTGAACAAGTTCTTTATATGAAGCTTTTAAAAGTTTTAAACTTTGAAAGTTTAAAAGTAAGTTTGCTTACTAAGAAAGTCTGAGCAGGAAGCAGCAACCAGCTACACTAATTGACTTCAACAAAGCCTGTTGGATCTGACTGGTATTTGAAATCACAAACAAAATTCCAGAATGACCAGCAAAGTATCAATGGAAAATTTCACTGTGTGCTAGTGAAGAGCCAGTTAAAATTGAAGCAAATCTGCTCCTAGGAAGAAGAAAAAAACTTCTACTCACGTTCCATCTTCATTACTTCTGAAGAATACCATGAAAGGGTCTGATTTCCCAAAGAAGTCTTTCTTGTCCAGCTTGTTGGCACAGAACTGCATTGTGGCTACATCCTTGGAATTAGAAGCAGAAAACACATTGTCTAACAGCATTGCTGCTGAGCTAACAGAGCAATTTTAAGAAGTTGTATGGGAAAGTGGTATAGTAAAGTACTAAACATAAACAACAGTTTGCAATTGTCCCAATAGGAAATGGAAAAAAGAAAGACTGAGGCTAATCACTGAAATAAATTCTAATCCAGTGTGTAATTGAAAAGACTATAACCTTTTTCAAGGTTTGAAAAATCTGGGAAAGTTTGGCATCAATAAGGATTCTGCACCTACAACTAAGACTTTTTACTCATAGACGTTGGTACTTGGGTATTTTCTTTTCCCATCAGTCTCTGGAATATGCACTGAAGCATGTTAAACTGAACTCTTTATAGAAGAGTTACAGTTTGTCATTTTCATAGTACATAAATTATCCACTACACTTTTTCACTTCCTGGCATTTAAATCAATCCAGGCCCTTAGGATTATAGTGGAACTAGCTACTTTTGTGAATTAGGAAAATATAAACAACTTCATGCATTTATTAAAGCATCACTCCTGCTCTGTGAACACAAACACAAAAATCTTGTTAGGATTGGCATTTCATAAATACAATAAACTTATTTCACTTGCTAAAATATCCCCTGATTCTTCTATAAGTTGCATTTTGACTTGCAAGAATGTGTGGATTTTATATAAAATTTCCTGTGCTGTGCTTCTTATGCATATTTCTTTCCTAATGTAGACAAATCGCTTCTGGAGCACTCCTAAATCCTCTGTACATTGCTGCTAAATCAAGTCTCCCTAATTTCTTACCTATTTACCCAGTTCAACATCATCCTATGGGTTAGGTCCAATGCTCAATCTTATCAAACTAGCTGTGATTTTGTGTTCTGAGGTATTTCTCAATTAGCTCCATATCATCTACAGATTTGATAAGTATGTCTTCCCCTGCATTTCTAGGCTATTTATCTAGATACTGAGCAGGGGTGGGTTCCTGCCAGTTCTAACCTCTTCTATAGAAGAGGTACCATAAATCTACAGTGCTGTTTAGAACCGGTTCCAGCTCCCTCCCCCTGCCCATCCGCACATTATCAAGATGAAGAGCGAGAGGAGGAATTATGGGAGTTGAAGTCCACAAGTCTTTGAACACTCTGGTTTTTTTTTTAAAGGTTTAGGGGTGCAAGGGTCTTGTAACTTGACAGCTTAAGACTTGCGTGCTTCAAATGCTAGAGTTTCTGAGCCAACGTTTGGGTTGCTAAGTAAGAGCGTTGTTAAGTGAGTTTCACCACATTTTACAAGTTGGCCACGCCCACCCAGTTACATGGCTAGCAAGCCACTCCCACAAAGCAGGCCACACCTACAGAAGAGGTTCTAAAAATTTTTGAAACCCACCACTGATACTGAGTAGCAGAAGGCCAAGGATAGAGTCCTGGGGAATTTCATGTAATCCTTCCCACCAGAATAATACAGAACTACTCACAAACTCCCTTTGGGTGTGATTGTTCAACCAGTTACAAATCTAACAGACCACAGTATCATCTGGCCCACATTTATCCTTTCTGTCCACAAAAAATATCATGAGCATCCTTGACAAATGCTTTTCCAGGATCAAAGTATATTACATCTACATTGCATCCTCAGTCTTTTAAACTATTCGTGTTTCATGAATAGAGGAAAAACCAGACCAGTATTTCTCTACCTTGGCAATTTGAAGGTATGTGGACTTCAACTCCCAGAGTTGAATTGAATACAACTTCAACTTGGAATAGAAAGACAACACACAACTAACAATCACAGTTAGCTCCTGGTAATGGTAACTTTCTTTTTTTTAAATGCTCATAGCCACACTGACTGACAATTTATTCAGCAGAAATGCTAAATAATAGGTGCATATTTCTCAGGTGTTCCCTCTACCATTTTGGATATTGGTTGCTCTTATCCAGTCTTCCAGCACCAGCAGGAGTTTTGAAAAATCACAATCAGTCAGCAGGAATTCACGTATAATACATTTTTTTTATTTCATGCTCGCCAGGACCAACCATTTGGTTTGAACTATCTACAGATACATTATAAGATATTCCTATGTTAAGGAAATAATAGCCTTGCTGTTGTAAGCCAAATGTTTCAAGCTGTAAAGCATTGAAGATCATACTGTGTCTTGAAGTGTCATGTTAGAGATGAAAAGTCAGCTTGATGAGACTTTTTCTACCAGTAGGGATGCATGAAAGGAAGCCAGAAGAGATTAGTACCCTACTTATCAATCCTTTCTGATTCTAACTCAGGGCATTTTCGTTCTGCAAAATTCTCTGCCAGTGCTGCTGGAGGCAGTCAGCAGTGGTTATTTTCCAGGAGAAAATGAGTGAATTACTATGTGTGCATTAACACTGAATTTTTCCAAAGGTATATTTTAACTGGGAAGGGGAAAAAAGGAATAGAGCATGCAGGGTAAAATAAAAAGAGGACAGTCTTTGATTCTTTGAAGAGTTGTTATTATCTAGTAAGGCATTTCTAATTTTCTGTTTAAAATTTTTTTAATTTACTAATCTGGACTTCATAGTTTATAAACAAATATCCAGGGTTGCTTGAAGCTTTAAGGTGCGGAAACAAACAAAAAAAAAAAATCACAGATCAGAAATGTAGATTGTAGAGTTCAAAAGAAGCAAAAATCCAGGGCAGGTTGACTTATGAGAACATGAGCAAGCTTCCTTATCTCTGCTTGTGGTATATGATTCCATGCTTCCTAAGAATTTTGAAAGCATTAAAGAAATGGAATATCACTGCTATTTCTGGTTAATGTACCTTGCAAATCATACAGGAAAATGCGTAAGGAATGAAGCATTGAACTTGCGCAACAGGGTGACAAATAACATTCATAAAAGATATATCTCAGGAGTTCATATCTCAGGAGCAATGATATATGAATAAGCACCCAGGATGCAAGAATACACAAAATGCCCTTTTCCATTTAAGAAAGCTGCACTTCAACCTAAAAATATCCCTGGGGATTAGAGATGGAAGAGAATCTTGATCAATTTGCATTTGGAGATAAATGAAATATATTTACCCTTCCTAAATCAATATGGAACTGGGATCTAATTACCATATTTTTTGGAGTACACACACACACACACACACACACACATGTTTTCGTAGATTTTCACAGGTGTAGGTATGCTGGTCTTGTTCTATTCGGGTCTTTTCCCGTGTAAGATTGAGATTGTCTTGGCAAAATTTCAGGCTGGTGTTTTCGGCTTAAAGTGTGATCGGAGCTGCTGTCTTTCTATAAATCTTGGGGAGGGTGTGTGGAGTGCAGGCGTTGTTTCAGTAAGTGGATTGATTGGATGTGTGGCCGTATCATGATTGGTAGATTGGTGCTGATTGGTGCTGGCTGTGTGTCCATTGTTGTTTTGTGTTGTAACGGTCTGGGTGGGGGGTGGGGCTCGTTTGTTGACAAGGGCTGATTTCCAGATGTCTGGGAGGTGGGAGGTATCATCACGTTTATTCATGTTGTGGGGGTGTTTCTCTATTTCGATAGCTTCCATAATTATTCTCTTGTTGAAGTGTTCGGTTTTGGAGATTAACCTGGTTCCTTCAAAGTTAATTTCATGTCCTGTAGCTTTAAGGTGCTGGAAAAGGGAGGAAGTTTTTTTTCTTTTTTCTTACTGCGTTCTTGTGTCTTGCGATGCGTGCATTTATTCTCCTGTTCATTTGTCCTATGTATGTTGCAGGGCAGATTTTGCATGGTATTTCATAGACTCTTTGGTTTTCTAGCTGGATTTTGTCTTTGGGGTTTCTTAAGATGTTGGCTATTTTTTGGTCAGTGTTGAAGGCTGTCTTGATATTGTGTTTGTGGAGAATTTTGCTGA
The DNA here is from genome assembly GCF_009769535.1 of Thamnophis elegans. NCBI lineage: Eukaryota > Metazoa > Chordata > Lepidosauria > Squamata > Natricidae > Thamnophis > Thamnophis elegans. The sequence goes on from NC_045545.1 coordinate 45,924,340, forward strand.
TTTTATCTGTAGTTCCTTTGATGTAACGGAGGAGGGCGATACCGTCCTGTGTCTCGGTTTTTGGGGGGAGTCTCCCTTTGAATTAGGTTGGTAATTGTTTTTCTTTGGAATCTGTTGGAGATTAATTCGTTTGTGAGAGTGTGTAATTCAGTTTTCAGGTGGCTTTGTCGGCTAGGCGTTTGGTTCTGGAGATGAGGGTCTTGGCTACAGACTTGATCTGTGCAGGGTGGTGATGGGATTGTGCATTTAAGTAGCGGTTGGTGTGTGTTTTTTTTCCAGTAGATGGTCCTAGGGAGCCATTGGGTTTTTTGTAGATTAGAAAAGGGAAGTTGGTTGTTTGCTTCTATTTCCATAGTGAATTGTATTTTGGGGTGTAGGCTGTTGAGATGTGTGAGGAAGTTATCCAGTTTTTCTTTCCCATGTAGCCAAATCACAAAAGTGTCATCAACATATCTAAGCCAGAGTTTGGCTTTGTGTTCAGATTTATCTAAGGCGTTAGTTTCAAAATGTTCCATGTATAAGTTTGCGATGATGGGTGAGAGGGGTGATCCCATGGGTGCTCCTTCTATCTGTTTGTATCTTTGTCCATTATGGATGAAGTATGTTTTGGTTAGGCAGTGGTTGGTCAGGACCCTAAGTGTGTGTGTGTGTGTGTGTGTGTGCGCGCGTGCGCGCGCGCGTGCACACACACACACACATATATATATGCTGGTCTTGTATTCAGGTCTTTTCCCATGTAAGATTGAGATTGTTTTGGCAATCTCAATCTTACATGGGAAAAGATCTGAATACAACAAGACCAGCATACCTACACCCGTGAAAATCTACAAAAACAGATAGATAGATAGATAGATGATAGATAGATAGATAGATAGATAGATGATAGATAGACAGAGAGAGAGAGAGAGAGAGAGAGAGAGAGAGAGATACAGTAGGTAGGTAGGGAGAGAGAGAGAGTAGGTAGGTAGGGAGATGTTCCCAGGTGTATTTATCCATGTGCTGGAGAAGGAAATCGCTGACAATCTGCAGCACCTAAGACTTTGTTTCTGCTGGCACAGCACTTGATCAATCTAATTCTCATCAATTACTTTAAATAAAGATCTTTCCAAAAGGGGGAAAAAAGTTTTTGCACTCTGCAAACCTCTCAAAAACGGCCCGTTTTTTGCGAAAACAGGCCCATTCTTTTTCAAAAAAAGAGGCATGAATAGCCTTTGGGGGGCTTGCAGAGTGCTCCTGGGGGAAGGTGGGGGGGGGGCAAAAACAAGCAAAAAAATGGCCCGTATTTCAAGAAAGCGGGTCCGTTTTTTCCAAGAAAATTGCATGCATAGCCTTATGGAGGCTTATAGAGTGCTCCTGGAGGCTGGTGGGCAAAATTGAGCAAAAAACAGCCCATTTTATGCTTGTTTCTGCCCTTCCCAGCCCCCAGGAGCTCCCTGAAAGCCTTCTACAGGCTCTGCATAGCCATTTTGGTGAAGGGGCGGGGTTTCGGGAGGCAAAAATGCTGTATTCAATGTATAAGACGCACCCAGATTTTCAGCCTCTTTTTTGAGGGAAAAAGGTACGTCTTATACTCCGAAAAATACGGTATCCTATGATATTAACACTTTTCAGAATCTTGCAGTACACTCTCCCACATGAAAATATATATGAAAATGTGTATTTCGGAGGGATATGCATATGCAAAATACCTTTAAGGAAAAAGCCCTATATATATATATAAATGAGCAAATAATAATCAGATCATATCCCTGGAAGTATCCTTGCTTTGTGCTCACTGAAAACAAAAGGTGTCTTAGGGAAGGGCATTAGAGTGACCCCTTAAGGCTGTTGGCTCTCTAATGCAACTATTTCTTCACTGACATTGTTTGAGATCAATGAATATGGATGAATCACATGGGCTTCAGTGGAAGAAGCATCTTGCAACATTATCTAGTCTCCTTAGCAGGTGCAACACAGCAGTTTCTTGTCCATTTGACTGACCTCCTTTTCCGAGCTACAGTCATGAATAGACCTTTGATGTTACAATGAAGTTAGTAAGCCACGGGCAGGAAGATATGGCCTTGGGTGAAGAAATAGATCCCCCTCCTGCTTCCAATCATCTTCTTTGCGCAAGGGAAAGAGTTAAGCCAGCTTCTAGCACAGGCTGCAGGACTGCTCATGTAAAACTAATTGCTTAGGTCTTGGTTTGTTGTGATGGAAAAGGGAGTTAAATTCCCTTTACAGCACAACAGATGGGCTACTTTGAATGCATTCAAGCATACTCCTGAAATTCTGAGTGGATCCTATGTCTAAAGTAGCATGCAATAGCAAAGGTTGTGCATTTTGTGGATTGAAAGAGTAAATGCAAACATGCAAACCTTTCCACATACTTTAGATAATAAACAGGGTGTGTGTATTCAGCCATAAAAAAGCAACAAAGATAAAATACAACAGGCTATAATTCACCTAAACTTTCACCATGTACTGTACCATGGTATGTGTCTCCATTTACACAGATATACACACAAAACACGTGTACATGGATGCATGGGTGAAAAAGTGCTGATCTGCATGCATTTTTGAAGGCATGGGAATTCAACACGAGTATGTCTGGGGACAAAGAATTGCACAAACATGTGTAGGAGATAAATTAGGATTTTATCCCTCTTGTAGACGTCAGACTTGTGGGCGAGATGAGGTGAGATAGTGATATTGTTTGTGTTAACTTCTGTACGTGGGAGAAAAGGAGATTGAAAATGCCTGGTTTTGCTGGAGTTTAGACAGGCTGATCCTTTTCTAGAAAAACAGCCATGGGTTTATTTTGCTCTCTTGGGTGTCAGCAGCAAATTGGTTGTGGTTGTAAAGAGATAGTAAACCTCTACTGGCCCACCAATACTTGACTGTTGGGACCACCCAAGTATTGTCTATTTCTCTTCTTTGTCACCAACACAACTCAGCCCTAACTCTTAAAGCTCCAGATGCTCTGAACCTTTTCCTTGGAAGCATGTTTTTTTCTTCTGTCTTATGGCAAAAACAAGCTTGAGGGCATTTTTTAGGTCAATTTACTGTAATGGAAACGGGCTGTGAAAAAGAGAATCTATAGCAGCTTTTCCCAGATGGGATAAGCTACAACTACATATTCAGCCTAACCAGCTTTCCAAAAAGAGTGTAACTCTGCCTTTTATGATGTGGGTCCACTGAGAATAATTGTTCCAGGTTGATCTTGTGAGCTTCCTAGCTAAGTAGAGAATGAAATCCTGGCCTTTCTATACTTAGTGCAGCACTCCAACACAATCAGTTTGTGTGTGCCTTCCACTCAACACTGATTCCTGCCAATGGCTTGGACTAGTATCTTTTGTGACAAGACTGCAAAGTAGTTTGACTTTGCATATTTCCTAGGGATGAAAGAAAATGACTGGCCCAAAATTACCCAGCTGCCTTTGTGCTGATGGTGGCTGTAAAATTTATGGTCTGCTTGTTTCTAGCCGAGTGCCTTAACTCTTACACCAAATGGGTTTCTCTATTGCCTATCTGTAGTGCAGCTCCCTATATGTCCCCAACATCTTGCAGATATTATTTCATCCAGATAAAGAATGGCTTCACATGAAACATTTGTTCAATATTGGATATATCGCAGCACACCCATTTAACATCACTCTAATATGAGATCTACTAGCTCCCCAGGGACTTCTGGGTGTAATCTTTTTTTTAAATTATTATTTTTATTTTTTAACTTGAACATATCATCTTCCAATAAACAGTGTGTCATCTGGGTACAAATGTCTCTGTACAATTACAATCAAGATTAATCTTACAATATTAATAATTAGCATTATAACTATTCATTTCTCCCTCTTAACATATCTTCTAATGAAAACATAATATTATATTGAATATGGTCATCTTAACAATCATATAGTATAATAATCATCGTATTGTTTACATCTCTATCTTAACATATATTCTTTATTTCACTAGTCACTATTTATTTCTCACTTCTATTTTTATTCTCCAGCCATCCATAAAATAACTCCCATGTCATATAATATTCTGGTTGTACTTTCTATTTTATACAAGGGTTAATCTATTCATTTCTGCACATTCTAATATTTTCCTAATCACATTGTCATCTGTATGACTCTCATTGCTTTTCCAGTTTTGTGCAAATACAATTCTAGCTGCAGTTAATACATGTATAATTAAATATGCATTTCTTTCACTGTAAATTTTGGGCAAAATCCCCAGCAAAAATATTTCTGGTTTTAAATATACTGCATTGCCATCTTTTCCAACCATATTTGTATTTTTGTCCAATACGTTTTGCCTCTACACATGTCCACCACATATAATATGGGTGTAATCTAAGATGCCAACTATTAGCGTTGAAGCCCTACATGGCATGAATCCCAGTTACTTGCAGGATTGGCTATTGCTTTTCATGTCTGTCTGTGTCATCAGATGTGACAAAATAGACATGGTTGGGTTCCCCTTGGTGAAGTAGTGTCATTTGTTGGGACCTAGGGAGCGTGCCTTCTCTGTCATGGGGGCAGTCATATGGAATAACCACTTCATCATGTTTAGATGGCCTAACCACGTGTTCTTCCACAAGAATTAAAGACTTGACTTTTCTACCCTGTGCATTGGGGCTAGGATGTTAGTGAAGTCTCTGTGGGTATATTTATCGTGGGATTAGGATTAGGATAATTTTCATGGGAACCTCAATTAGATTCTTTTAAGTGATTTTATTTGTTTGTTGTGTGGATTTGTATGTATGTGTGTGTTTGCCACTTAGGTATATATATATATAAAGTTGTCAAAAATAGGCTAACTAAATAAACACAACAAAAAGGGGGGTGAGTGAATCCCCCCCACCTCAATGTTCATGCGGTAATGATTCCCACTGCCATGATAACTTGGGATAAGAAATTACACAACTCTATCCCAGACATATCTATTTTTCCTCAAATACCATGTTAGGTATCAAGCCCATAATCTTCATTTCCCCATTTTTTTAGATATTCATCAATTTTTGGTGACCATCTACTATAATCCTTTAAACAACACAAATCTTAGCTCTTAGCTTCCAGCTATAACAATTCTTTAGGTACTAATATTGACTGTAATCTTGGTTCATGTTCCCAGAATTATTATGTGAATTTTTTAGCTAACAATTACAGTAGATTTCCCTCTTGGAGAAGCAGGGTGAAATATCTTGCTGCAGCCTCATGACTCCCGGGAGCTGTCCAGCTAACATTTCTGCATATGATTTACTTCTGCTGATCTACTAGTGAGGGTTCATCTGATTTACTTCAACATGGTACATCCTGCTGAGAGTTCTACTAAGGTCATGTTGCTGGTCACTATCAAAGTATTTAGTTAGGAAAGTATGTTGTATTTCATTTAGAACTAGAACAGGGGTGTCAAACTCAAGGTCCGGGGGCCAGATCCTGCCTGCAGAGTACTTAGATCTGGCCCACAGGGCCACCCTGGAAACAGCAAAGGACCAACCCACAGTGCTTTTGCCAGTGAAAACAGAGCTCAGGAGGGCTGCATGCTGCTCTCTTTTTGTTGGCAGAGGGTTGCAGGAGGCTGTGGCAGCTGAAAAAGGAGCTCAGGATCCCATTTTCACTAGCAGAGTGCCTGGCCCATCACAGGCGCCCCCCACATGAGTGATGTCAAGCTGGCCACATCCACCCCGGTCCCAGGAGGTCAAGCACAACCTTGATGTGGCCCTCAATGAAATCAAGTTTGACACCCCTGAACTAGAAGATGACCTTTTTCTGCTGCAGCCCTGCCTTGTAGAATATTCTCTACTTGAAGACTAGAATAACTCCAAATGCTGTTGGCTTTCTGCAAAGCTTTGAAAACTTGGCTATGTACCCAGGCCAGGGGCTTGGATTGTGTTAAGGGTCCTCTTACTTGGCTTTAGTATTAGTTGATTAACCATTATGGCTGCTGTTTATCCTTAATTATTTTGTAGATGTTTTCATTGTTGTACAGTTTTTAAAATAGTTTAACTGTTTTATAATTGTAGAATTGTAAACTATCCAGAGTCACTTACTTGAATTGAGCAGCTTGAATAAATCAAGAAGTAAATTGCAATGGTTTTACTAAATATCCACAGGTCTGTACATAAAGCTAGCATTTTCCCCTAGAAGGGGAAGAGATCTCCAGTGTACTAGTATTGCAGTTGTGTATGGGTCAGGACATATAATAAAAGCATTTAAGAGTGGCAGTTTTTAGATGGAACCTGCTTAAATATATACCTTATGTGTGGTCCTGCATCAGAAAAAATAATATCAGAGTCTCTTATTATCTTCCTCAACATGATACCTCTGACTCGGATGAAGCATGGCATGTCTGTGTAACTTTAACAAAATAACTTTCTAAACCATCAGGGACTCCCTAGCACTGGGTCTTTTGAATTCAAAGGCTTCCTTTCTTCTTTTGACAAGCTTTTTGAAAGCAAAGACATGAACAGAAATTCAAAGAGAAAAGAATGACTCACCCTACAGTTGCCCAGTTCTTCAGCTGACAGAATGATGGTGCCACATTTTTTCCCCGGAATTCCTCTATAATAAGAGAGAAAATAGTTTACGAAGCGGGTAGAAAAGGGAGGAAAGAGACATTTATCTTTGACCCCAATGCAGAATAATGTCAATTTTTTTTCTGTTCCATTTGCAGCACCTCCTTTTAGGAAACTCCAAAATGTCAGTAACTTTGAGTTTTCCAAACCTGTATCTCCTTTTCTACATCCTGCAGTGGAGTAGAATGAAGAAGGGATAGATTTTTTTTGAAAAACATTTATTTTTATTTCTCATATATACCTTCACAAATATACAATCTCATAACTATTATTAGTAATGTGTGTTATCTTTTAACAATTATAAAAATTTCTCTCTCCCTACAATTAACAATATAATCGAGATTGCTTTTCTACCATCCCACATACCCATCTTATTTTACAACAACCCTACTTCTGGAAGAAGGGATAACTTTGAGGGACAGGAAAAAAAGCCTCTACCAAGGCAAAGGCGGGGTAGAGGATGAGTCAAAGGCTGGAATGTAATGTGAGTAAACAAACCCATAGTTCACATGAAGATACAGGGAGGGAAGTGTGTTCAAACTTGCACAAATCTTGTCATTAGGGCTGACAATGCTGTGCTTTGATTAAGGCTTTGATAAAGTGCACTTTCAATGCAGCTCCATGAAGCATAAAGGTGCCCTGTGTTTGGTGCTGTGTGAAAACAACCTGTGAAATCAGCCCCAGAAAATCTCTGATGAATGTGTGGGTATGCCTAGAAGATATACAGTATTTGCCAAAGCAAAGCAGCTGGGCTAAGCAAGATGGTCCAACATAGAGGTGAAATGTTTGACTTTTCCCTGTCAAGACACTGCCTTAAAGCCCAAAGCTCCATTTCCATAAAGTAAAGCAGGGCCACATAACTCAATTTTGGTTTGACTATTAAGTGCCTATGTTAGATGGGGATACTAGGTTTCATACATAGTGATAAGCAAGTTCTTTTGTGTTCTATTTATTAATTATTTTACTATTGTATTGTTTGGATTCTCTTATAAAATGTCTCAGTAACCCTGTACTTCTTTCAGGGAATTCTGGTAAGTGGATTAAATAAACGAAGACATCCAAAGTCTTTAGCTTTTTCAAGCATTGGACCTATTCTTAGCCCCTCTTTGAAATATTGGAGGCTTTTCTAGGGCTTTTAATTATTCTACTATTGATGGTTGACTTTATGTGTGTGGAATTGGTTGTTGGCTTTCTGCAAGCTATCGTGGACATGATGCCCACAGTTGACATTGTAAAAGTATCTTAAATATTACAAATTAAAATGAGTTCTTTCAAACATTAAATATGTTCAAAGAGGGTATAAAAATTGAGAATGAAAGAAAGATTTTTTTCCAAATTAAAACCATATTAGAGTTTGGAGCAAATTAAACCACTGCCTGAATGTGTAGCAACAAAACTGAAATATTTATTTGAATGCTCATATCAAGTTAATTATTGAGAGATATAACTCAAGAACAAAGCTGTGAAGAAAGGCAGTTTACCTGAAACTCCCTTTTTTCTTTTTTTCATTTAAGTATCAATTTTATAGATTTTGTCCATTTAATTCCACACAGACAGATGATGTCTTGGATAATGATGGCTCAAAATGGATTTAATCTTCAGAGCTGATGACAAGTCTATTTGTTCATAGAGTTTGGAAATTAGAAGTATGACTGTGAATAACTAATATGATCTTTTTCAGGCCAGAAATATAAATCACATAAAGCCCTAAATCATATCAAAAAGATTACCCTACTTATGACTCCTATTATTTTCATTCACCAGTAGATGAAATAAGGATTGGGTTTATAAAAATGATATAGTTATACATACAGAGTCAGATCATAATGAATGGAAATATGAAAATATTCTAATTCTTGTTCTATGTAGCGATTGATACCTAATAATTACAGTTCCAAACTCTAAACTCTCTTCATAGTCATTGTTAGAACTAAGGTGGTCACTGTAATCAATTTGCATTACTTTCATAGGCAAGGTTTGGTTTTACATATCATCCCTCAGATAAATGGCAAATGGACTCAAAATCCTGGTTTGTGGCAATGGCCACCAACTGTGATGAGTTTTCCCCATGTATCAATTTGAATGTGGCCCAGCAGGTGGCAGCACATAGCCAGATTTGGTTAATCTCAAACCAAGAAGAACTGGATGCAATTAATTCTTGGATGGGAGACCACTAGACTGTTTTGAGATCCCAGGAAAGATTGGAAAGTCAAAACATTCCTCAAAGGAAACAATGGGTTCTATACAGAAAGAAACTATCTGGACTATCAACTATCTTGTCCATGTGGTAATATGACCTTAAGCAAAACAAGGCAACCCTAGTATTGCGTGCTTGTTGGTGCAATAGATGTTGCAATAATTTTTGCTAAGATTTTGGATATTATTCCTTATAGGTTGTTATTGTTTACTTTCTGTCTTGTGTTTCATCTATGTTTCTTTTCACCACCACTTTTCTTTAAACGGCAATCTTTTAATCTGGAGCTGTCCCATTCAAAGTTCCTCAGAAAGATGGGAAGAGCCTTTTTGCTCATTCATTCATATTATAGGGTTGCCATTCGTCTGGTGACTCTGGTGTCTGTGTGCATGCTAAGCTTGTGTTATACTGTATTTCCATATCATAGAAAACACTGTCATACAGTTGTATGGATGTAGTTGGACATATTATATATTTGAAGGGAAGCCAGTATCAATCAGCCTATCCACACATATCAGCAGGGGTGACTTCTAATCAGAATGGGATAACGCAGCCAACTTGCCACAGTCAACTCGCCACAGTCAACTCACCATGGCCAATTCACCACAGCCAAGTCACCATGGCCAATTCACCACAGCCAAGTCACCATGGCCAATTCACCACAGCCAGGTCACCATGGCCAATTCACCACAGCCAGGTCACCATGGCCAATTCACCACAGCCAAGTCACCATGGCCAATTCACCACAGCCAGGTCACCATGGCCAATTCACCACAGCCAGGTCACCATGGCCAATTCACTACAGCCAGGTCACCATGGCCAATTCACTACAGCCAGGTCACCATGGGACAACTCGTTGCATGACAATTAAACAATTCAATTTAATTATTTAAAATAACTAATACATTATTTTAATTTTCATCATTCACATTTTATTATGTCCCTTCCTTGCCATTCTTTCTTTAATGATTCTATTCCACTATTTCTTCAACATTAATGTAACTCTTGTCTGCATTGAATTTGTCAGCGACAAATTGTCCCATGCCGAGTTGGCCACTGCAGGTTGGCTGGCCATGGTGATTTGTTGTAGACCTGGCTTTTTCCTTAGAAGAAAGATTCAAGAAATATCCATGTTTGTTTACTATATTTCAACTTTCTTGCACATTTAACAAAAGAACAATTCAAGACCACAAGGAATTCTAAATCAACCTTAGAAGATATTTTGTTAATGTTATTGTCTGGCAAAAATGCTCACCTCTGAAATTTATTTTAGACAACACATATCTAGAACTGGTCACATGCTTAACAATTCACTTATTTGCCAAATATGCGTGATTATCCAGACAATTTTGTGAACAGACATATTTAAATACAGATGACGCAATATTCAAGATCCAAGCTCAATAAAGAACCACACTGGATGTTATATATTCAGGAAGGAGAAGAAGCCCAACAGATTTGACATTACCTGCTTTGAATATTAAATAGGAATGGTTCTCTCCACAGTTTATCAATTGAGTTATAAGAACAAATGAGACAAGAGTTGTTGAGTTCTCACTAAAAATGAAAAGAATGATAGAAAGAGCTAACAATAATAGGCTGAGCTTGCCAAGATCACATCTAAACAGTTGTGGACTTGACCACATTGATGATAACTGAGTTCTATTACATTATGTTGTTGTGTGTAAATTCTCCATTAAAGCATAATTGAAGCATTCCATCAGCAAAATTAGATTACTTTATTTTTATTAATATTAATGTTAGGCTCAGGATAACACTGTAGGATCTTTTTAAAAGAAAAATTAAGTGAATATCTCATAATTCAGTAAGAAAGACTTTAGCTCTTCATGCAGTTTATATTGATAATTTGAAGGGGTGGAATGCACCAGTCCTCTGTTTTCTAATCTGTAGGAGAACTTAATGACTTACCCATTGGAGACAGATGGCATAGGCTTCCCAGTTTTGGAATGTAATGTAAATGCTCCCATCCTGAAAAATAAATAAATAAAACAGATGTAAACTTATAATTTATTTATGTTATTCAATATATATGGCTGCATATCTCACATAAGTCACTCTGGGGGTGAACACAGTTAAATATGTTAATATACTAATGCAAGATGAACATGAAAAACAGTATAAAACAAAAAAGTAGTATTAATTTCCACAAATATCACTTTTGCTCTTTTCACTCCATAACACCTTGCATAATCCCCCCCCCCCCACTTCTCAACTAATGCATTATCACAACCCCGGGCTGGTTTGTTTTGCACAAAGCACTGAAGTAATAAACAGTCAGCAATAAGATCACATATAATTCAAGACTATAAATCAGAGATTGTCAACTTCTTTTGAACTAACAGGCATCTCTAACATCCCAAGAGCCTGTCATGGGTGCTATCCTAAAATGGCAGTTGCAAAATGGTAAATTATCAAATGTGAATTATAGGTCCTCAATTGACAACTATAATTGAGCCCAAAATTTATGTTGCTAAATGAGAAAGTTGTTAAGTGAGTTTTGTCCCATTTTATGACTTTTGTTGCCACATTTGTTAAGTGAATTAGTTAAACCAGGAACTCATCACCTGCAACAGAAATCCAGAAGTGAAGTTCCCTTATTGGATCAATAACATCTCCCAGTGTGCAATTATATGAGGAATGAGGAAGGAGACTCTTCTGGCCATGGTGCCCTGAGACCTGTTTTTGATCATGAGCACTCACCCTTCCAGATTCCCCTTCTTTGCAAAGATCGCCTGAGATCACATGCAGCACAGAGATATGATAATTGTAGAATCTGCCTGCGTGCCAATGCTTAATACACAATCTTGTATTGCATGACCTTGACAAAAAGTCTTGGCTCTAGAAGGTAAGTTAGCAATGCTGGGCATTTTGCACACAGCAGGGAATTAATGTTGCCAGTCCCATTAAACCATTCAGCTATTCTGTATTCCCCTCTTTGATGGATGTCTTAAAGAAGAAAAAGTAGATTAGATGCTGCAATGGCACTTCCATCTTCCCAATAAATTGCACCGTAGAAAACCCTTGCAAGAAGCACCCCTAATTCTTATGTATACGGGGTGGGGGAAGATGATATCTACAATAGGGCCTGAATCCCCCCCCCCCAGCGTCTCCCTTGAGAGCAACAATGATACCTTCTAAATTTCCTTGGCATGGGGCCACAGCTACAGAGACAGTGACTAATTCCCTCCTTTCATTGATACAGTTTCCTTGACAATATTTATAGAACTTGACTGAGGTTTTCTCCCCCTCTCCTGGAATGTTCAACAGTTAAAGAGTTTTCTCTCTGGCTGCCTCTGCTCATATATTCGATTGAATGGGAAGCAACTGGAAGAAAAAGTAGTATCTACAGTCAGTGGGAGTGTCTTCCATCCCTTTTATTCATTTGCAGGATTGGTCCAGTAAATAGTATTGCACTGGAACTGACTGAACAATTGTTTTCTTCTAATGGTCAATTTTAATCAATAGATATGAGGTACTAGTACAGGGGTGTCAAACTCAAGGCCTGTGGGCCGCATCCGGCCCGTGGGGTGTTTAGATCTGGCCAATGGGGCCACCCTGGAAACAGTGAGGGAGCGGCCTGCAGTGCCTCTGTCAATGAAAAGAGGCTCCCGAGCTCCGTTTCTGGCTGTGATGGTCTCCTGCAACCCTCTGCCAGTGAAAGCGCCTCCCAAGCTCTGTTTTTGCTGACAGAAGGTTGCAGGAGCCATTGCAGCCGGAAACGGAGCCCAGGAGCCCATTTTCTCTGGCAGAGTGCTTGGGTTGCCACAGACGCCCCCGACATGACTGATATCGAACAGGCCACATCCACTCTGGCCACACTCGGACCTCTGAGGCCAAACACAACCCTGATGCATCCCTCAATGAAATAGAGTTTGACACCCCTGTACTGGTAGATAGGTACTACCTGGTAGGTGGCAGTCTCTGCAGCTAGCTACTAGGAACCCCTGCCTTTAGGTTTATTATATTCCTAAGCTGTGGTTTCTCCAGAAGCTCAAGACAAGTATTATGCCTATAGTATTTCTCCTTCCCCAACTTTATACTCACAATAGCAACCCTTTAAGGTAGGCTAAGCTGAGATAATACCTGCCCCAAAGTCACTTAATGAGCTTCCATAGCTAAGGGCAGACTTGAATTTGGATCTCCCTAGTCTCAAGGCTATTTCATGCAATCTGCAAAACTATCCAGCTGTTTACTTCTCCCCTTCCTCTTTTGTTCTGCTCCTTCAGTGGCATAACCTAGTAGTACTCAATGTTTCTCTCTCTCTCCCTCTCCCTCCCCCCTCCCGCTTATTTTACACATAATGTAAAATATTGCCAGCTGAAGGCCTTGTCCTTCAGATGTGCTGAATTATCATTTCCAGAATTCACAGCCCACCTGACCAGTGGACGTATTGATTTCCAACACATCTAGATAACACCAAATTGTGGACATGCTCTGAATCAAAGCTTTGTAAGCTTTAAGTCCCATCCTATTTCCGGTGGGGCAATGAGATGGAGAACAGTAGAAGCGACCCCTTCTATATAAATGCTCTAAAAAAAGTTTACTGAGCAGAAACTATGGTTTGTTCAGACATATCATTAACTTTTGCCTAAATAAATAAATCTTCTCCAACTTGGGCATCTTTCAAATTGGGGTGAGGGACTTCAGTTCTAGGAATTTATTCCAGTGGCAATGCTGTCTACAGAAAATTTCAGAAGCTAAAGTCCACAAATCAGAGTGCTGTCAGTGTTGTTACCGGATTCTGAGCCCAGCAATAAGGAGCCCAAGTTAGATGTATCTCAGATACCCCAATGACTGATAGGCAGCCTCTGCAAAATAAGCAATGTGGCTTTCCCCATATAACACTAAACCCTTATTTAACAATATGGGTGCAAATTCACTGAGGTTAGTTCCTGTTACTGAGCCTTGGAGAGGTTTTCTGAGCTTCTTATTAAGACTGTGATCACCATGCTGCCTGAGTAACGGCAGTGGCAAACGAGCAGAGATGACAGATTGCCCTAGCTGCAGTTACTTGACAGTGAAGCGTGGCAACCTTTCTCCTACCAGCTGGAGAGCACTGACTAACAAATTGCAGAGACAAAGGACATGGCTTTGCCAGCTGCCATTTCTCTAGCAAAAACTGAAAATTTATCCAGACCTTGCCATTAACTCATAAGGCTCAAACCAATTAGTCTTCAGTCGCACTGAAGGAACTGCTGAGAAAATGACTGGTCTACCGAACATCTCCCCAATTACCCACATCAGCTTTCCTCAAACAGATGCCATCCAAGTGGGTTGAACTTCAACCCACCCATAATCACCCAGCCCGACTCCAGAAAGTTGTCCTACCCTGGGATAAATGAGTCTATTTGGGAAAGCAAATTCTGCCTGCCTTGTTACAAATGTGTACATATTAAGGGTCTTGTGAACTGTACGTGCAGGAGCAAGGCCAAAGAAGCTCATCTTAACTGCAGTCAGACTTCCTGCAGAACTGGGCTCAGGAAAGAAGAAAGGAACCGGTTCTGTAACACAAAAGTAGGGAAATGGCTAACTCTAAAAAAGGGGAAAGAAAAGAAAGAAGCATATTTGCAAAAGATGTATAACAAACAATTTCAGGTGCAACAAGATAAGCTATGTGAAAATGGCTGGCCAGAATCTTCCTAGGCTTCCTTTTTCACGGACTGTAAGGACAGGATAAATTTAATAAGTCAAGACAGAGGAAATCAGTCACAGCTTGTCTTTTTGCAGATCAGCAAACTGGGACAAAGATTCCTGATAATGCACTGAATGCTTTCAAATTTCCAATGGTCGCCATACAAAGGGTCACTTAAAAACAGAACCCCATCACTATGGAAGTAAGCTGGCAGGGACAGCAAAGAACGATTATCCTTTATGATAAATGGAATTTTCCCTGCTTGCTCCACATTTTTATTGAGCAGTCAGTGCAGGCTTAAGGGTTGCTTCCTTCAGCTGTTTTTCTCTCTCATACATAAACAGATGGTTTAAGAAATCGTTCTCTGGATTTCATATTCTTTTCTCATTTTGGCCACAGTCATAGACTTGATTCTGTCTTGGCCATTGTTAAAAGAACCTCTCATCAGTGGATTTCCCTGTTTCATCCTCCTACCAATCCCAGGAAAGCATGAGCTACCGAAATTGCTTTTATGGCTCTTCTAGCCACTTGGGCTAAAACAAGAAACTTAGCAAAATCTTGTCAATTTTATTTGGGAGGAAGGGAAAGAAGGAAGGCCAGCACTTCACTAATCAACCTTTGAACCTGTAAAAAATGAAAGAAAACCCCCACCCCCCGTGTTAAGCTTTTCAAGGGAGGCATCCCTATGAAAAATAGGTATTGAAACCCTGGTGGTTCAGTGGTCAGAATTCAGTATTGCAGGCTAACTCTGCCCACAGTCTGGAGTTCAATCCTGATTGGCTCAAGGTTGACTCAGCCTTTCATCCTTCCAAGGTTGGTAAAATGAAGACCCAGATTGTTGGGGTCAAGATGCTGACATCTTAATACAATACAATAGCAGAGTTGGAAGGGACCTTGGAGGTCTTCTAGTCCAACCCCCTGTCTAGGCAGGAAACCCTATACCATTTCAGACAAATGGCTATCCAACATCTTCTTAAAGACTTCCAGTGTTGGGGCATTCACAACTTCTGGAGGCAAGCTGTTCCACTGATTAATTGTTCTAACTGCCAGGAAATTTCTCCTCAGTTTTAAGTTGCTTCTCTCCTTGATGAGTTTCCACACATTGTTTCTTGTTCTACCGTCAGGTGCCCTGGAGAATAGTTTGACTCCCTCTTCTCTGTGGCAACCCCTGAGATATTGGAACACTGCTATCATGTCTCCCCTAGTCCTTCTTTTCATTAAACTAGACACACCCAGTTCCTGCAACCATTCTTCATATGTTTTAATCTCCAGTCCCCTAATCATCTTTGTTGCTCTTCTCTTTCTAGAGTCTCCACATCTTTTCTACATTGTGGTGACCAAAACTGAATGCAGTATTCCAGGTGTGGCCTTACCAAGGCATTATAAAGTGGTATTAACACTTCATGTGATCTTGATTCAATCCCTCTGTTTATGTAGCCTAGAACTGTGTTGGCTTTTTTGGCAGCTGCTGCACACTGCTGGATTATATTTAAATGTTTGTCCACAAGGACTCCAAGATCCCTCTCACTGTTACTACTATTGAGCAAGGTACCACCTATACTGTACCTGTGCATTTTGTTTTTCTTGTGTAAATGTAGAACCTTACTCTTTTCACCATTGAATTTCATTTTATTAGATAGTGCCCAATATTCAAGTTTGTCAAGATCCTTCTGTATCTTAAACCTATCTTCTGGAGTGTTGGCTATTCCTGCCAGCTTGGTGTCATCTGCAAATTTGATGAGTTCCCCATTTATTCCCTCCTCCAGATCATTGATGAAGATGTTGAAGAGTACTGGGCCTAAAACAGAGCCTTGGGGTACTCCACTGCATACTTCCCTCCATGTAGATGCAGTTCCATTGAGGACTACATGTTGAGTGCAGTTGGTCAGCCAGTTACGAATCCATCTGGTGGTGATGCTGTCTAACCCACATTCTTCTACTTTATCTTAGAGTAGGTCTACCTTATCAAATGCCTTACTGAAGTCCAAGTAAACTATATTGATGGCATTCCTCTGGTCTACTAATTTTGTCACTTTGTCAAAGAATGCAATAAGGTTATTCTGGCATAATCTGTTTTTGACAAACCCATGTTGGCTTTTGGCTATTACTTTGTTTACTTCTAGGTGTTCGCTAATTTATTGATTATCTTTTCCAGAATCTTTCCAGGTATTGAGGTCAGGCTGATAGGTCTATAATTTCCTGGATCTATTTTTTCCCCTTTTTTGAAGATGGGAACCACATCAGCTCTTTTCCAGTCCTCTGGCAGTTCCCCAGTATTCCAGGATCTCTGAAAGATATAGTTCAGTGGTTCTGAGATCTCGTCTGCCAGTTCATTCAGAATCCTGGGGTGCAATCCATCCAGTCCTGGTGATTTGAACTTGTCTCGGGTAGACAGGTGCTCACTTACCATTTTCCCCCTATTTCAATTTGTGTTCCTAATCTGTTTTTTTGTGGTGCTGTTTTTGATAGGTTGGACTGTTTTATCCTTTTGTGTAAACACAGATGCAAAAAAATGAATTAAATAGTTCTGCTTTTTCCCTGTTGCTTGTCACCTTCTTGCCACTTTCTCCCAGCAATGGACCAATTGTTTCCTTAACTTTTTTCTTGTTTTTAACATGTTGGAAGAAGCTTTTTATTATTATTTTTTTTTGCTTTTGTGGCAAGCCTTTCTTCATTGTGAGCCTTAGCTTTCCTTACTTCATCTTTACAGGCTCGGGCTATTTGCTGATATTCTGCCTTAGTTATGTCCCCCTCTTCCCACTTTTTATACTTATCTTTTTTGTCTTTCCATTTGTCAGAGAGTTCTTTATGTAGCCATGCTGGGTTTTTTTGGGAGATGTTATTTTTCTTCTTCATTGGTATTGTGCTAGACTGGGTTTTCGTAATCTCATTTTTCAAAATTTCCCAAGCTTCTTGAGTTGTTTTCCCCTTGAGGATTCTCATCCATGGAATTCTTCCCAAGCTCTCTCAGTTTATTGAAATTAGCTGTCTTAAAGTCCAAGACTCTAGTTTGACTTTGTTCTACTACTTGTGTTTGCATAATGTTGAATTCCAATTCTTTACAGCACAGAAAGTGCTGTAAAGCACTATGGAGCGGTATATCAGTCTAAGGGCTATTGCTACTATAGAGCAGGCTCATGGAAAAATATTCCCCAGAACACACACAGTCAATTGGAACAGATACATTTGTGCACAATGAAATGAAGTATAGCAGGTCAATCAGAAGACTTGTGCCAGCAGAAGACTATGAACACCTCTGGTGGTTGCTGATTGTCCAGCAACCTAGGGTAGGTCAAGGTTATCTTCCACTTATACCATTTGACACAATTGGTAGCCCAGCCTCATGCTGGAGCAAGCATAAATTGTGAATCAGCCCTATGCAGCCATTATTGTATGAAATAAATATGAAGTTCAGAGAGATTTGTCCGTCTCCTATCAAAAGATTCAAGATTCACTAGTATGTTAAGATCTGGCTTGCATGAAGGAGAAAAAAATAAAGAATCTAAACATCTGCACTAGAAAAAGCTAATGAAGGAGATCCCACATCATCATATTTCATATGGGAACCTGCTACAGAAGCAACTTGAATTATCTCCCCTTTTCTGATTGCCTAAATAGGAGCTGACAGATCGATTCCATGTCTACCTTCATCTTCAAGACAACCTGCAAAATTAGCCCTGAGGCTGAACTGCGCCCCCATCCCACATGGCCCTTTTGTAGCCTTCATGAATATGGCTTCTTTCACTTTGAATAATGGGAGGCTTTCACAACTACATCTGAATTCAGTGGACATGAACATTGCACAGGGCAGCAATCAGCTAATAATCAAGGATAATTCTGTGAAGAATTATCTGCATAATGAAACTGAGGTTCCAATAACAAATAACTGCTCTGCAGAGAAGATGTGTTTTGTATGTATATGTTGTGCGTGAAAGAGATGTGGAAGGAGAGAAATGAACAGTTGAAGGGATAAATTTAAGGGGTGGTTTCAAAAGGTTAATTAAAAAAAGGAAACTTTAAAAAATAATAATCTTATGAGGAAATAATCTTGAATTAACTTAGCCCAAACCATACTTAAGAAATCTGCTGCCTTCAGGGCATCATTTTATTAGTAAAGCCTGTTGGAATTATATTGAGAGACATAATTCTAGGGGGGAAATGCCATTTTCACTATCAGCAGGTCTTCTGTGGCTATCAGAGAAAGGGATAAATGAAAAAATAAAATCCATCAAGAACCAGTGAGCCCCACAATAAGTAAAATACCTCCAGGTCATGCAGTTTCTTTTGTGGAGATGCTCTGACCTTCTGATCTAATACCAAAGAACCTGTTCAGCCAGGAGCTGAACAGCCTCCTAATTCCAAAGCCTCCTAATTCTTAAATAATAATAATTAACTGCAACCCATAAAAATGTACATGGTTGTTTTTTCCCCTAAGGAGGAAGGAACTTAAGTGTTCTGCTTCATCTTCCCAAGTCTATGGGACTTCTGTGATGGAGTTGTAAATTAGCACACTGACGTCCTTGTCCTGTGTTGCCCTGTTACTTTTACTGAAGCAAGTAGCAGACAGATGTTTGGAACGAGAAATCCAAGCAGGTCTTAGCAGGCTCTCCAGGTCCTCCATATGGTCCAATGTTATCATGCCAGATTCTTGAAGTGAAACGTGAAGAAGCAGGAGCACTGACAGGAGAAAATGCTGGAGTTGCAGCTGTGCTTGAAAGGCCTACTCACACCTCCAGGAAATCGAACAGAACGTAAATTGTGACGATATACAGTCAGCTCTGTAGCTTCCATCTATGCTTCTTATTAAATCAATACTGTTTTGATTTTGCTTTGAGAAACCTCAGCTTCCCAGCTATGGCTCTTGTGGCGCAATCAAACAGTCCATGCTGAGATCAAACTAATTGGGTCCTATGAACTGGGAAGTAAAAAACATTAGTCTACTGTCACGCCTGGAAGCTATCTTTTGCATTGGGCCTTCAGGCATGCCACATTTAGTGCTGTGGGAAAATGGGAGTGGGGATTATATGGAGTATGGGAGATATGTATATAGTCATAATAATATTCCTTTCTCAGAGAATCAGGGACATCTTGCCCTGCACCTGGAGAAGTATGACTGAGAGGCATCTCCAGTTGGGACGGTGCCTGATTGGGCCACGTGACAGACATGTGGGTGCTGGGCAGGGGCTTGGACTTTCATTTGGGTGGGGAAAAATTGGAAGCTTTCCACATGTGCCAATATGACACCTCTAATAAAATGGAACTTTGAGGAACTTCAAGCCTTGGAATCCTCTTTCATTGGGTGTGTTACTTGGAACCCTGACATCTACACTGGTCCCTTGGAAGGCTGCTTCTAATGTCATCTATTCATTAGGATCCACAAGTGAGAGACTTAAGGAGGTCAAAGACTTCAGGCTACAACAACAAGTTCCAGATGATACCACATTCTGCAGGTGACTCATCTGACATTTTCTCTTTATTATATTTGTAGAGGGGTATACTGTCCTTTAGACAGACACTCAAGCACTCATCACTTCATGATTGGATAACTGTAATGTGCACTACATGGCACTGTATTGAATATCATCCAGAAGCTACAACTGGTTCAGAATTTGGCAGTGTGGATGGCAATAAGAATAATGCATTATACTCATGCGAGCCCAGTTCTCCATGAGCTGCACTGATTACCAGTTGGCTTCTGGGTAATTATCATGGCAGAACTCCTGTCTTTCTGAGGGATCACTTATTTCTGATTAATTTGGGCTATCCAGTGAGACAGCAAATGCGCTCCAGGTCCCATTGATTAAACAGTGTCATCTTACAGAACTCAGGAGGAATGCTTTCTCTGTTGCCAACCTGCAAACTCCCCATCCCCCCCAGATCCATACATTTCTCACCCTTTTGAAAATCATTAAAAACTTGGCTGTTTGCCCAGACCTTTGGAAACTATAATTGTGGAATCTCTACAAGTTGGATTTCCCCCCCCCCTGTTCTGTTATAAAATTACTCTTTTGGTCAGCTACACCTTTTTTTTCTACATGTATTGTTTTCTTTCTTTTTTATTGTAAGCCACCCAAAGTTGCTAAAGTGCTTGGATTCAAGTTGAATTGATTAAATTGTTATTTAACCAAGTTTATTTTTCTCTCATAATAGCAATTCAGTGAAGTAGCTTGGTCTGAGAGAGAATAACTGAGCCCAAATCATCTAAAGAGAGTCTAATGGCTTCAGGGGGACCTCTATGGCTAATGGTTTCTGTGAGCCTAATTTAAGACTTTCACCAATACACTACATTGATTTTGGAATCCCTGAGAACAATTCCTTAGGTAATCATCTAAGATATATTCATAACAGGGCAGATTTTTTTTTAAATGTAACAAATGAATATTGTCTGCAGTTGCCACAGTATGACATCTAGGCTGAGATCAATGTATAGCTGTGATGGTGAACCTATGGCACATGTGCCACAGGTGCCATGCAGAGCCATTTCTGAGAGCACACGAGGCATTGCCCTGTCAGCTCCAGCACGTATGCATGCGCTGGCCAGCTGATTTTCGGCCTTGATTTTTTGGCTGTTTTTCACTCTCCAGAGGCTTCCTTGAAGCCTTCGGAGGGCAAAAAACCACCCAATGCATAAACTGGAAGTTTGGGAACTGACTTCCAGTTTGCACACTGGGCTGCTTTTTGCCCTTCGGAAACTTCAGGGAAGCCTCCCGAAGCCTCCAGAGGGTGAAAAACTGCCCAGCATACAACATAAATTTCAGGAACAGAAGAAAAGGAGGCTTTTGGCACCCAAGGCAAAAATGGTTCACCATCACTGGAATCAATGATGTTTTGGCAGGTGTTTTACCAGAGCCAAAAAGACTTTCTCACAACAATACCAGAAATCTCCATTGGACAATGGGACCTGGTGTAAGTGGGGGGAGGGAAGACCGGGACTTTAACTATGTGTGTTTGCACGGGAAATAGATCTGGTTTTGCCTCATTTTTGGGGATATGATGTACTCAGTAAAGCTTTGCATTGAGAGATTGGATTGTCTCAGCTGTGCTTCCTTTGGTTGGATTCATCAGTCAGAACATTGACAATATAGTTATTAAAATTACCCGTCTGATATATTGCTGTAGAAATATGCATGCATAGATACGTTATCTTTGGTCATATAAAAATCTTTATGGATTCTGGGGGAGCTGCAGCCAAAATGTTTGGAAGATGCAGGTAGGTTAATCACCTCAAGTAAAGGATCTTTGGTTTTCAAGTTATTGCTAATGAAAGCTGAAAAGGGAGAGGGGGAAAAAGTCTACAATAGATTTTATGGTCATTGTTACCAAGATTTCCAATATATAACTGAGTGACTCAAGGCATATAAATCCTTCCTAACATACAGATCTCAGGAACATTATCAGGAATTTTAATGCAAAGGTGGAAAAGAGAAAAAAAATACTCATTTTACCCATTAATTTAGAACTGTTAAAAAGAAAGCTTTAGGATACAGAAAAAGCACCAGTGCTTCAGAAGATCAATTTCAATGAGCTACCAAAGCAACTCTATTTCTGAACTATTTTAATAATAATGCCAAAGTTGTTGCATGGGTAATTATTATTTTGCAAACTGTGCCTCTACCAGAACACAACTTGCCAAATAATAGAATGTGGACAGTTTAGTTTCAGTAGCTACTTGAATTCCCCAGCTTTGTTCTTAAGAGAGGAATCATCTGGTGATGTTCCATTTCCAAAATATAAACATGTATCCATCCATCCATGTGCCATATTGCTCACCAAATGTATTTCTCCTTCCCGGAACTTTCATTTGTATTAGTCATTTCTACCTGGAAGCCAGTTAATTGTGTTGGAACTAAATCTCAAGAATAATTTGAGGACACTGTAGAGTCCAGAACATTGGGAACATCTTCCCAAAGAAGTGAGGCACATGCTTAGGCATTACTGGAAGGAACACGCTACCTTGCATTGATGAGGGTGTGAAACAGTCAGGAGATCTGAACTAATTATTATATTCTGAAGGACTTCAGGAAAACCAATGCTTGATAAAAGGGACCTCTATGCTTTAGAGTAAACTGCTTGGAACCCCATGTCTTGCAGCTCACTTGCACATCTTAGGTGAGCAGAAAGACAATTCATTTTGAGCAGGCTTCCAAAAAGTTCTGAAACCAATTCATTAATAAAATAATATGTTCTTAACACCCATCAGGACTTAATGCTCATATACTAGCTCATTTTCACAACTGATATTTAAAGTAGCAAAGCCATTTTTTGTTAACTTCTTTCCACGGTATTTATTGTATTCAGAATCTGGAGCTCTCTGCCACTCTTTATTTTTTTTTTCTTCTATCTGCTGCTTCTCCAGGGAGAAGCCTTGGGCTTTGGCTTGTTTCCAAAAACAATGATAATTAATTCCACAGTGGGCTTCTGTAACGCCCCCACCACTTGTACATGCTGCTTTGCACCTTGTATTTACCCTCCCATGGTGCATCTGAATTAATAAGCTGCTTCTCAAAAGACAGTAGAGAGCTTCTCTTTTTCACTATATGTATCTCTCCTTTCCAATTATGGCTGGCAATTGCAAGAGGAGCGTTGGCACCTGCTTCCTTCCAGAGATTCTGGAGCTGTTTTCAGACAACGAGGAAAAAGGTGTTATTTGCTGGGCCTGGAAGCTGCATGCATACTGCTGTATTAGTGATGTTTTGCACTCTTAATATCAATTTCTGAGCAAGGATTTGATGAGATTTGACTCAGCCCAGTATAAGAAGTTGGGATCTTCCTCAAGGATCTCTGCTCAGAGGAGAACAGCATGATAATATATCCATAACAAAATCATTATACAAATGCTATAAACTGAGTATATGAATCAAACATCAGGATACCATTACATAATAGAGACATTTGTATGATGATGTCATATTTCATATGTAACTTTGGCATTGTTGTGGGGTCAGGGTTCCAAGTAATACACCCAAAGCTGGCCTGACTGAGGCCATCTTGGAGGCTTCAGCATTGCCCCATGGTTTGCCTTGGATGTCACTGATCCCACTTTGTTTCTCCTAAAAATACTAGTGGTTTTGACCCAACATATTGGTATTATAAAGGACTCATAATGATAAATCTGAGCTGGCAACAGACTGTTCCCTAGATATTGTCAACCCCAGATGACATAGTCAATTGTGAAAGATGTAGCCTAAAATCTCTGCTGTATCCTTTTTTCCTAAGGGATTCCAAGTTCAAATTTTTAAAGACATTCTAAACTTTACAGACAACTGTACAAATGGAAAAATTCCTTCCAGTGGAAATGGTTTTTACTTACTGCATGTTGGCATGATGAATGATAGCAACAGGTAGCAAGTACAGAATGCTATGTGTTCAAAACGTATTATATTTATTTGTTAAGCAGAGTCTTGACTGTCCTTCAAATCTAACAGCTCCCAATTTGCAAAACAAATTAAAAAGGATCCACAGTAAAACCAATCAAATCTAAAAATAAATCCAAAACTCCAGCAAGCAATGAAACTAAAGAGAAGCATCAGGAGTGCAATCAAAACAGAACATCAGAATAAGCAAAACAAGGAGCAAAAGTAAATTGCTTAAGGTTACACTAGATATGACTTCAGGCTTTTTCAGAATACTGCCTGCATCTTAAAGATGTGGCCCGCAATCCATATTATACATAGCAGGAGAACTGACTTTTCTTCACACTGTTTTCTCCCAGAAAATGGCTCCATCTTACTTCTGTCTCACATTTAAAAATAATCTACTACAAGTAGTACTCAATTTACAGCCATTTGTATAGCAATGCTTCAAAGTTGCAAAATGGTACTGAAAAAAGTGACTTACACGTATGACCATTGCACATCCTCATGGTAAAAATGTTCCCCTCGTACATATGTGCTAGCCATTCCTGACTCTAGGGGGCGATGCTCATCTCCATTTCAAAGCCAAAGAGCCAGCGCTGTCCGAAGACGTCTCCATGGTCATGTGGCCTGCATGACTTAACGCCAAAGGTGCAGGGAACGCCGTTACCTTCCCACCAAAGGTATCCCCTATTTTTCTACTTGCATTTTTATGTGCTTTTGAACTGCTAGCTTGGCAGAAGCTGGGACAAGTAACAGGAGCTCACTCTATTATGCAGTGCTAGGGATTTGAACCACCTACCTTTCTGATCGACAAGCTCAGTGTCTTAGCCACTGAGACACCATGTCCCTTCGTAACAATGTTCAAAATCCAAGCACTTGACAACTGGCATGTATTTATGATGGTTGCAGCAGTCCAGAGACATTTAATCACCATTTCTGACTTTTCTAACTAGCTTCCACAAAGGAAAAGTCAATGGGGAAAGCCAGAGTCATTTAATGTCTGTATCAGACACTTAATAATTGCAGTTGATTCGTTTAACAATTGCTTAACAACAGTGGCAAAAAAGGTTGTAAAATTGGGTTCAACTAACTAAATAACCACCTTTTGTTAGGAATGGAAATTCTAGTTCCAATTCTGGTCCTAAGACAAGAACTACTTTTATCTTAAGAAACCATGTATTCTCCAAGCCACTGTTCAACATATTTGGATGCCACTACAAAGACCAATTTGTTATAAATCACACAGCCATCACTTTCAGGCTTCTGTTCCTTTTCTTTGGGAGATCGTAAGCCAAAGCTTCCTGTTAATGTTCTGGCTACAGAAGGAGGCAGTATACAGTTTTAAAACGTGCCAAAAATTGAAACTGGAATTAGCTGTGAATCCATTTGACCTATAGAATCAGCACTAAAAATAATTTTTCAAAAGTGGAGTGCTATACTGTATTAAAAAAAAACAATCATGTTTCTCTACTAAATGAAGAAAAAGTATCTAACAGAGCTAGTTCTAAAACAAGCTAATGCAGATGGTAAATTCAGTAAAAGGCAGATGTCCTTGAATGTTAATGCATTTGAGAGGGAATATAAAAAGTTATAAAATATGCCAATTACATATATGAGGAATAGGAGAGAAGATTCAAGATATAGATCTTCTCTGAGGCTCATATATGTGAACTCAAATTCACTAGAGATAAAAATAGATTTTTGTATTTATTATTTTTAAACATGCTTATATGACTAAATTGTTTTGGTGACTTTATTTTCAGTGGGTCTAGGTTTAGAACAAAATATTACACACTGATTTCCAGAAACTTGAGAAGAATTTATGACATGTGGGCTTGATATTTTGCTCTTCTCCATGCATCAGTGACCCAGGCTCATCTAGAGAGAGGATCAGGTTGGGGAAAGCTGACATAGACATAATAACTGGAACCAAAAAGAAGCTAATATCTGGTTGCTGGTTTTGCCCAAAGTTAAATTAATCTTTGGTCTATATTTCTGTGAAATAAAGATTCCCCTTTGATCGGATGTATCTAAACATGTATGCTTTATACATCGCTAGGTGTAGCAAAATGAACCCTCAGAAGAAGAAGAAGAAGAAGAAGAAGAAGAAGAAGAAGAAGAAGAAGAAGAAGAAGAAGAAGAAGAAGAAGAAAGAGGAAGAGGAAGAGGAAGAGGAGGAGGAACTCAAAGTCCCACTAATGACATCACAAATGACAAATGACATCACAAATGACAGTGACTCACATCAAAGGCTTCTCCAAGCGACTTCCTGGTGATCCAACAATCTCTCCCAGAGTGCAGAATGTTTGACCAAGGAAATCCTGATGAAAGAAATTGACATGAATGTTATGAAACTTCTCCTCCTAGCAGGGTTTCCCCCCTCTTTCTAAAGTTCCTAGAGCCGTGATGGCGAACCTATAGCACACGTGCCTAAGGTGGCACATGAAGCCATGTCGCCTGGCACACATGGCAATGACCGTTACTCTTCCGGGTTTCTGGTACATATGCGCATGTGACAATCAGCTGGCCTTTGTATGTGTGTGTGTGGTAGTGGCAAAAACCGGAAGAGCTGGTCTTTGAGTATGTGCGCTGGTTAGCTGATTGGCACGTGTGTATGAGCCTGCCGGAAACCAGAAGTAAATTTTTCAACGCGCGCATGACCCTGGGCAACTCCTCTTCCTGGTCACACCCCAGATAAACATGCATGCGAAGTGCTCCCTTTTCAGCACTTGGTGCCAAAAAGGTTCACCATCACTGTCCTAGAGAGCTAAAGCAAGGCATTATTAAAAACTTAACTTCTGCTCTGGTTAATTTATAGAGAAGAACAGTCCTTTGGTCAACTCGTGTAGCTCCTTTCTACAGTTCTTACAATACAAGTTTGAGACTAAGTGGCTAGAAAATTATAAATCTGGCCACAGTACATGCATTACATGAATTAAAAACATTGGTTAATTTTTTTAAAAAATCAGGCTGGTGGAAAGGCTGTAGCATCCGGATAATTGCATGAAACAAGATCATCATGCATCAGGCTCAGTGCCTAGTCAGTGTGCCCAGGTGCAATAGCTGCTTCTTCAGCCTCTGACATCCTCGATCCTGTTCTATAGATCCAGAATGCAGCAGAATTGAGATTGTTTTGTCTGTCATATTCTCATAAATTAAATCTGCCACTGTTAACAAAACAGTAGATTAAAAAAAAAATAGGCTGGCATTTTTTTTCTCCAGCATATCTTGACTGTATCTGTTTCCTCAAATCATGCCAATTTATTATAATGTCACCCCATAAGCCTACACTTTGCAATGAGTACCTATCAAAATTACTTATGCATGCTTTAACTAGTTAGCAAAAATAAGAACTTGAGATTCACTATATACTTCTTTGCAGTTTTTTATTTACTTGAAATGTAAAACATTATAATAATTCAGGATAAAGCAAAAGAATGAATCAAAATATGTGTTGGAAGGCAGAAATAAAATGCAGTTTTAGTAATATTTCACAACTTAGAAAAATCTTTATTCAATGGATTACCCTACATAGACTGCATCCTGAAAGACCCAGATTCAGTCCCTCTTACTGTAAGCATAGAAGTCCCTGCAATATATCTTTATGGCATTTGTGGTGCCCCACAATTAAATACAATATTTTAAAATGAGTCTATTAAAATAATTCTTAACATTAATCTTTTGGTTTGTTGTTCTTACATAAATTCTTATAGAGTTTGAAACAAGGATGTTGACATTTGAATTTTTCCTCTGGAAGAAGGCTAAGATTTTAGGTTTCTTGAGGGAGATCTCTAGGTGAGACTGGCAAAATCTTTTTACGATTTGTCTATTTTGCAATATTTCAGCTATTTTATATGCTTTCACATGTAGTTATTTAATTTATTAATTAATTTTGGGGCATCTGCAACTATATGTTGCAGATGCCCCACACCTGAAACAATCACAACTCCGTAACAATCTAACTTAGTACCTTTAGTTTAGCTGAGTCTGATAGCAACCAATGACAAACATCTCTGGCAATGTTCATAGTCAATTGCATTAAATCACAATTAGTGTTATTACCCAATGCATAATAGATAAATAGATTAACCCAATATCAGGACGCTTTCACATGGCAAGTTAAAATTGTAAAGAAGTTTAACTTAGTAAGTATCATGCTCATACCCAATTCATAATCACACTTGGCTCCCGTTCTTAATGAAACCTGGTTTATTTAGAGATAAATGTGAACCAAGGTTGATTTATTTCTGGAAAAACAGAATCAGAAGCTAAGAGGAAACCATAATTCTAGACCCTAGCTTGTAAGAGAAGAACAAATCAGAAATCTTGATTTGCACATAACTCTAAGCAAAACACAGATAAAGGGATCCAGACTTATTTTGGCACACTCAATGAAAGGTACAGTTAAGGGAAAACAACTAAAAGCCTGTATGACATCTATCATATGAGTGATCAATCCAAAGTTTTTTTTCCCAATTCTGTCTTATTGCATTACGTGAATATAATGTACTGAAATATAGGCAATAAAAATTGGATCAAAGAGTAAGTATCTCAAAAACAGCATGAAAATGAAGAAGAAAATGTGGACTTACGTGTTTGGACAGGTCAGGACTCTTGGAATCTACATCATAACTGCAGGGAAGAAGAAGCAGAGATCACACACTGGCATTTCAATCATGTAGAATCTTGTCATTTTTCTTTTGCAAAACCTACACAACAGGGACATTGTACAATATCTACGAAGAAGGAAAAAGAGGGTGGGAAAAGCAAGATTTTTTTCTTCTGTGTGGGTTTGTGAGGTTTTTGATGTTAAAGCAGAATCCTTTTCCTGTCCATTACTTAAAATAGTGTTTTCCAAATCATTTGTAGACCTCGTCTCCCATAGCCACATCCAAAAGATAATATTGCTGGATTATTATGCCAGCTGAAGTCTAATGCATCTGGAAGAAGTAGATTAGGGGGAAATGGCAAAACAACAAATGTAAACAAGAGCACAGTTGATGGAATATGACAAAGACTGTAATACAGGTAGTCCTGGATTTATTACCACAATTGAGCCAAGCTTTCTGTTGCTAAGCAGGGCATTTGTTGTGAGTTTTGCTCCACTTTACAACTTTTCTTGCCAAAATTGTTAAGTGAATCACTAAAGTTATTAAGTTAGTAACATGGATATTAAGTGAAATTGATTTCCCCATTGATAAGTCACTGTTTTCAGTGTTGTTGTAACTTTGAACAGTCATTAAACAAATGGTTGTAAATTGAGGACTACCCGTATACAGGTTAAGGAAGCTTCATTTTTCTAGTAATATTTAGTGGGGAGGAAATACAGAATATTATTTTACATTCAAATACACTACTCCTAATTGTTCATCCTAAAGATGAAACTAATAATTTTCAAACAAATGTATTTTTTTCTGAATGTCTTAACATCAAAAGCTAAATTCATACGCGAATTTTGAAAAGTTAAACAGAGAAAGGTTGATGTGGTAAGAACTATTAATATCCCCTGATTGGTGTTAATGAAGATTCTCAGTCATGGCAAGAGTTGTCTGGAAATTGAGTCATGGCATCTGGACTTCTTTTCTTGTTGGTTTGAAATGTTTAGCTTGTCCGAGTAGTTTCTTCAATCTGAGCGTGTTGGTTAGGAGGATCCCAGATAAGTCCTCCAAGGAGGTTTCATTTCTCACCTAATCTGGATAGGCTCTTGGGATATGAATGCTCCAACTCCTAAATATTCTACATGGGCTGTTAAGTGTGGACATCCTCGTGAAACTGTGATGTGGTTTTGATCTTTTTTGGGACTGATGAAAAAGTGGAATAAAAAATTGGGAACAGGCTGTTTTCTGAGGCCTCCACTCCTATCTCCTGATTGATGTTGAGAAATTGTGAGCTATCATTCTATATTAACAACAAGTTATCTAGACACTTAATACTTTTCATGTAATTCCATTATCTTTTTAATTATCAAATGCTATTTATTATAAATACTATTATATGCGACTCATTTAACAAATATACAAGTCTATAGACTTCCAAATATTCTCTTGAGGACTCTGAGTTTGAGAAACTTTCAGAAGCTGAGCATAGGATGTGTTTTGGGATGAATCTTTCTTTGTTTAGACCAGGGGTGTCAAACTCAAGGCCTGGGGGCCGGCCCATGGGGCACTTAGACCTGACCTACAGAGCCACCCTGGAAACAATGAAGGACTGGCCCATGATGTCTCTGGCAGAGTGCTCGGGCTACCACAGGCACCCCCCGACATGAGTGATGTTGAGCTGGTCATATCCACCCTGGCCATGCCCCTCCGAGGTCAAACACAACCCTGATGAGGCCCTCAATGAAATTGAGTTTGACACCCCTCGTTTAGACTGAGTAATGTGGCCAGCATTGTTCTGTATGAAGTAGCTAGGACTGGGAATTTCCCTGAAGACTGAGAGCTCTTATGGTCACTAAGGTAGAAACAGAATATTGAGAAATCTACTTCATAGAAACATTACTGCAAATAATGAAGGTGGTTAAATTTTTCAATATTATTATACGATAAATATTAAATAATAAACTAGCATCTTTCACTAACAGATACTGAAATAAAATATTACTGGATGATAAAATAAAGGACAGTTATTTGGAGGATGTTCATTCCAAGCATACAAGGAGAACAATTTGCCATAAAATTACAAAGGGAATCTCTTTCAGCAATAGTTCACATATATTTACTAAAACTTAAATAATGCCAAGGCATTTTTGCACAAGTTAGGAAGGCATCATTTGTAACAGTCCAAATCTGAGAACTTAGCCATAAGGTATTTATTGCGTCCCTCCGCTCCTATGTTGCTGAATACATGAATACAAAAATCCTTTTTTCATTAAGTTTTCTCCTCTTCTATTTATAACTAAACTTTTGAAGCTAAGTTCAATACTACAGAATGTATAGATTACTTCCTTTATTAAAAGTGGATGCTACAATACTGACAAATCTTTGGCCTATAGGCTATAAGGTATACAAACCTTTGAGACCTCATCTGGGACAATTTGATTTCATTAAAGGATGCCAAGCAACAGACAATATTCAATAATCGGTGGATGTAATTTGTATACAATTAGATATATTGGATTTGATGACACTTGTTTCATCAAATGCCAAGAAAGTTTTTGATATGATGTAGTCCTTGACTTACAACCATTTAACGGTAGTTCAAAGTTACAACAGCATTGAAAAAAAGTGTCTTATGGCCGTTTTCTCCACTTATGACCATTGCAGCATCCTCATGGTCACATGATCAAAATTTGGATGCTTGGTAACTGGTTCATATTTATGACAGTTACAATGTTCTGGGGTCATGTGATCACCTTTTGTGACCCTCTGAGAAGTAAAGTCAATGGGGAAGCCAGATTTATTTAATAACTATGTTACTAATTTAACAACTTCAGTGATTCACTTAACAACTGTGGCAAAGAAGGTCATAAAATGGGGCAAAAGTCACTTAACAACTAGTTTGCTTAGCAATAGAAATGTTGGGCTCGGTTGCAGTAGGAAATTGAGAGCTATCTGTATTTGGTTTTCCCTTCAAATTTTAAAATTTGGAGTAAAGTGTGGTTCTTTAGCCCATTACAAGGGTTATCACAACTGGAATTATTTCTTCATCTATTAAAATACTATGAGGAATTCATCAAGAGTGGGATTCAATTTTTTTTTTACTACCAGTTGTGTGGGTGTGGCTTGGTGGGCATGGTATGGCTTGGTGGGTGTGACAGGGAAGGATATTGCAAAATCTCCATTTCCTCCCGATCAGCTGGGACTTGGGAGGCAGAGAATAGATGGGGGCGGGGCCAGTCAGAGGTGGTATTTACTGGTTCTCCAAACTACCACTACCGGTTCTCCAGAACTGGTCAGAGTCTGCTGAATACCACCTCTGGTGTTAATACATCAAGGGTACTTTAATACTTTTACTTTACTTTTACTTTTATTTAATGTGATGTTGGCACTATTGACCTCTCCATAAGTATCTAAGAATATTTCAGGTATCAAATTAGTGGAAATGGAACATTGTGAAAGAAAGATCTACATTGGGGATGAATAAAAAACTATTAAGGGAGGAGGGGGAAAATCACTTAGAACCAAGAAAGAGGAAAAGTGTGAGAAAGAAACTCCAAAGAACTCTGTCTTGATTTTGGTTGGTATAATATGAGGTAGAAAAACAATTTTTTGGAAAGTTTTCAATATTTTATTATGCTGTCCTACAACAATAAAGACCATTTCTGGAATCTTTGGTGCCCCTGTTTTTTCACCTTTCCCACACCGAAGACATGACAAATATAAATCATTATTACATGCAGATGATGATGTATTCTTTACTGATAACTAAAAATGTTCTTAACTTATATTTATGGATCAATGTTTATAGTACAATACTTTGGTAAACATTTTCAAGTTGCTTCATTAATTAAATGAGATCTAATATACTATTTACTGGTTCTAAGGTGTCAATGAATATTTGAAGAAATACAGCTTCATATTTTGTATGAATTCATTTACATAACTTGGAATAATTATTCTTAGATCCCTTTGTTGAACTAGGTTAATAGTTCCTAGTTGCTTATCTCAGATATAAACAAATAGTGTAAAATCTCCAGGAATCGATGGGGAAGAATAAATGTCAAAATAAAAGTAAGTCCAAAGTTGATGTATATTATTAGAGGAATCCTATGTTAATATTTGTAATGGGTTTTAACCAGACTGATAGGATACTGAAAAACTTTCATGGTATTCTCAGACTCGTAGATATTCTATATTAGAATTACTTTTCTCTGGATTTTAATTTGTCAATTTTCAATTATACCACTGGGCCTTTATTGTCATCTATATTGCTTTGGGAATTCAACTGATTATCTCAAAAATTATTTTGGGAACAATTAGAAAGCTGCTACATTTCCTTCTTGTATTTTGCCAACATTTTGATTTCTAATTGGGTTTCTCATATTAAAAGTTTCAAGATTTGTATATTGGGAAGGAAATTTAAATTTAATCCAACTCTTATGAGAAATTGACATTATGGGAAAATCTAAACTGAAGATTGCTGGTAAATAATTATTATGGAAATTATGGACATTAAAATTTTCTTCAAAAACAGTCCATGTTTGGCAAAAAAAATACATCCCGTTTTGGATTATCTAAGACTGTTTGATAGCTTCTTGTTTGATTAAAATATCTTTTAAAAGTATACTGGGTCTGAAGAAATAGTTGTTTCTGAAGTTCCTAAACTACTGATATTATTACAAATGTTCTCAAAGGTGCTAAACCTATAGTTAATTTATTTATAACTAAAAAGATGTATTAAGATCAATATGGAATAATTTGGAGATAATTTAGAATAATGAGTTGGAATATTTTGTCTTAAGAAATCAATGGGCTACTATTTTATTGTTAAATCAGTATGCAATAATTTGTTAATAAAACAGCATAATATTTCCTATGTCTAGTAGAAGACCCAAAGGATGTCTGGCATGTTGCAAGAGGAGAAGACAGTTAAGGCATCTATATCTGGTTCTATTTTATACTGACGTTATATAAATTTAATATCAGCGTAAAGTAGACCCCAATGTAAGTGTCTTAACTTTCATGTGACGTCTTCCCCTTGCATCATGCAGGTGTTTGAAACGTAACACTATATTAATGGTATTAATACGATATTGGGGAAAAAATAAAGATAAAAATGTTGAATGTAATGTATTATATTCACAATTTTTGGAACATATTGAACAGTGAACTCTGCCTTTAATGTGCGTAGAATTATTGCTGCCCTTGGAGCTCAGAATAAAGAGACCCACTTTGGATCTCATCTCACATCACTGATTTTTTCTTTCAGTGCACCCCCTGTTAAGGCAAATCACTTGCATATTCTTTACAGAATCTCACCAATGACAAGATACAGCCAAATCGAGAAGTCTCATGGGTGCACACTGGTATTCCCTTCACATGCTCACAGTCTTTAGAAGACCAAGAAATATGTCACTCACAGATCAAAGCGCAAATTCTGCTTCTCTTCAAAAAAGTAATCGAGGATGAACTTCCGCACAAAGTCGGGGTTCAAGGTGTTGTCAATGACTTCAGTCCTGCCAAACTGAAAAGGGAAAGGGAACCAAATGAGTGTAGCAAGTGCAAAAGCGTTGTAACTCATTATCAAGAAGACTTGGAAAGAAACAGTATTTTTAATCACACTCCAAACTGATTCTGGGATGAAGGTAGGGTGGATACATTTAAATAAGAGGTGGCATTAAATATCTTTGTTTTATGCTTCTTACAAGCGTCATCAATTGCCTCCTTCCAGTCTTAAGAGCAGGAAATAATTCTTTCATCTCTTCGTCTCCAGAGTGAATAGTAACTTTCAGATGTGCTGACTTCAATTTCTAGCATGCTGAGAAATCGTCTCACTGGCTGGGGAGAGGCTTCTATCAGAAGTCTGATAACTTACAGACAGTTCAGAAATTGGGCTGAGTGCCACAGTTTGCCTAGTTCTGCTTCAGGACAAAAGTTTTACTCTTGGCAGATGAAAAGGAACAACATCAACAGAAGAGAAGAAAGAGGATTTGTTAATTTTCCCTCCTCCTTACCAAAAATCGTTTCCTTGAACTGCATATGGTTCTTTTGCACTTTACATGCGATGGTCAAGATTTAGTTATTAAAGCTGGGTGTACTAGTACTGCTGTTTCTAGTTATGCAGCACAGCAGATAATACACACGAAGGCAGAAACAGGTAACTATGCATCGATTGGCTCAGCAAAGAAACGAAACACAACAAAACAAGAAACAGTATCTAATCAATTGAGTTTCAGCCAAATTATTGTTTTTATAATATATCAAAAATCTGTGCCAACTCCAGCATGTCAGAATTTCCAAGCTCGGCAGCCACAGTTGTTTGATTTGTTTCCAAAAAAGCAAGAGCTCCTCCAAGCCAGCAGGCACATTTGGAAGAAATGCTCCACATTTAGGTGCAAGCTAGAGACATTACAGCAAGTGACGCACATAGAAAGCAGCACACAGTTACATAGGCACAGCTGGGGGGACAGGGCAAAATATACTGGTGATATCAGCAAAGGGGAGGAGAAAAAAATCACTTGCGAAGACAGAAGCTTGTTGCATCAAGAACTGCTAATTTCCTCTTTGCATCACAACAACTAGTAGTCGCCTTGAGACAAAGCTAGCCTAGTGAGAATATCTGAAGGCTACATGACTAAGTCTCCAAGTGCTTCAATTAGTCAGATATTAATTAGAGCCATCATTCCTCACGGGAGTCACACAACAAAGGGGTCAATTTTCAGAACCTCTAACATGTTCTGGAACTAGAGGAATTTCAAGCGTGTATAGCAAATGGCAGCAGAGATGTTCAAGGCCAAGGCAGAACGGAACAAATCCAGATACGTAAGATGACAGGATATGAAATTGTCTTCCCATAAAAGGGGAAATTCTTTAAAAGGCAAAGAAAAGTTAGGAAAAATACTGAAACGGGAGCTTTAAAAAATCTGTTTGTCTTTACAAACCTCATGCTGAATTGCCAGCTTTCCTCTTGCTTTCTGTGATGAATTGTGATGTCAGAAGCAAAAGAAAAGTAAAGAGTTTGATTAAGCTTTTGATGAGTATTTGCCACGCAGAGGATTTTGTGTCCTCAAGCCAGCTTCCCAAAGGGAAAAAGTCCACAAATGGGAGCAAGAAAATGGGGATACCAGCTTTAAACTACTAACATCTAAAAAACCATAAAAGAAAGTATTGTGGAAGAAATAAAGAGAAAGTACTCTGGAAAACTGAACAAAGAGCAGATAGTAATCATTCAAAAACATTCAGGACAGAACTTAAGCTATAACTATATTAATGAAAAGGAAGCCTCTGCTATTAAGCCCAATGTGTCCATCAGGTTGCAGTCACCTGAATATGTTTAAGGATGAACCAAATGCTTATACCGAAAGGAAGAGAATATTCACTCACAAAGGAAGGCAAAAATACGTGTCCCAGGACAATGTTGCAGGATCTAATTTCAATCACGGGGACCAGAGTGTTAGTCTTCTGAGCTTGCTGGAGCCCATCCTCAGGGAATTCCTCTCTCACTGGAATGTGTGAGGGGCACATACTGGTGGGAGAGAAGCTCCCTGAGCTGATGGGCTCCAGCACAAGTCTGAAAGCTCAGAAGACCAGCCCTCTGGTCCCTGTGATCCAAATTGGAACCTGCAGAATATTTACTATTAAAGAACACAAGATAAAAACCTGATACTGCCTAACACTGCTTAGATGTCTTAATTTCATAAACAATGTTGGTGAAGAATGAGAAGTCCTGAGTTCAAATCACTTTTAACTATAGTTACTGAGTGATGTTATGTTGATCTGTGTTAGCCCAGTCTTTCAGTTTTGATGTTGGGGGTGTGGGGGAACTGGAGGCAGGACTTTTTATATTGATTTCTTTAAGCAAAGGTAGGATATAAAATATAGCAAAATAAAAATAAACTGAGTAAACTGACTTTATGCCCTCTCTGGATTCCAGTAGTTCTGATAATGCCAGAAAGGGAAAGAATTAGGGATTGGCATTTAAGATAATTTGCAGCTGGAGGGCAAACAGTGTTTCCAAGAACAACTGATTCATGAACCAAAGTGCTCCTGGGACAATGAATTAGACAAATAAAGCCAGAATGTCAAAAAAAATGATATAGTCCTACAACACTGTAGTAAATGTGCAGATGTCTAGAGCAGATTTTAGCATTCCTGCTCAACACAAGTAGGAACTTCGTCAGGTTTAAGCAAGACAATATGAATATGTGTATATTGATGGAAAGTCTGCAAATCTAGCTTTTCCCTACCCACATGATGTGCAATACTGTGAAATAAGAGGCAGACAAATAGTTCAAAATTAACTGTGCTAGCAAATTATTTTGGTCCTTAGTCCATCATATTCCAGCACAGGCTAGAATTCTCTCTACTTTACTTGTATAATTTATACCGGCAGATACCCCGGTAATAGGAGTACAGCAGCACTTATCTTTTATGACCATTTAAAGAGCAAAGGATAGGAAGTAAAATCAATGGGAACAAGAGCAAGATATAAATTTGCATTAAGAAAATATACCAGGCATGCTATTTACACGTGTGGGCTGGGTTATTTATTATGTGCTGTAGAAAATGTCATCCTGTCGGTTTCTTTCAAAAAGAAAATTGCCTGCATGTTGTAGAATGAACTTTCCTGCTATGCCCAGACACAGTTTGCAATACAAGGGTTATCAGAGCTGAAAATATAACATGGTGCCAACATGATCACTAATAACTTCCTTGATTGCCCTTCACCTGATTTGTGCATTTAAAAAAAACATTCACTGGTATGTTTGTCCTTTATATTAAGACTTTGGTTTAACTTTACTTTCAAGAACTCATATGGGGCCCAACTTTGTCCTATTACTTTTTTTTTTTTTTTAGAAAATAAATATTAGACATGGCTGCTTGTTTCAAATTTGAATCCACTTGCTCACAAAATAGGATGGAGGTGAAACAGAGATAAAAGTTTCTATGATGGCAAACAAGAAGAAATAGCAGGTAGAATTCTGATACCATTTTGAAATTGGGCAAATCCTGCCTGGCCCAGCTTTCAAAAATTCCAAATGTGTTGAAAATCCCAGTTTTCAAAAATTCCAAATGTGCCCACTAGCTTCAAACAGTTAGAGGACTTGTCCTAGGGAAACAAGAGCTACAAGTCAGAAGTTAGGTAGTGAAAAAAATGGCTTTAGAATGATATTCCTTAAGCTGGTGTTTCTCAGACTTGTTAACTTTTAAGATATGATTTCAACTTCTACAATTCCCCAGTGAGTTGAAGACTTAAAATCCATCCATTTTAAAGTTGCCATGTTTGAAAAGCACTCCCTAAACAGTGGCCTTCCAATTTTCTTAAGGCTACCTTTCTGAGTTGAACATACACTGTATTAGTTCAAGAATACCTGGATAGCATTTTTGGGGGAAAGTTGGATCAAAAACAACTTTCTGACATTATTATAAATTTAACCCTAACCCTAACAAGGCTGAAAGAGAGGTTGATATTCCAATATGTGAACATGAGATAGCTAATAATAGGGAGATGGCCTTTTTTATAGTGTTTTGGAACAATTTTCCCTGATAGGTATATTTACTAGGATTATTCTTTTTTTTAAAGTTCTTTTATGTAATTCAGGCAATTTACATTCATATTTTAAAGGATGTACATTTAACATTGTGATTGTTATGAGCTTTGATTTTTATTGTATTTCATATAGCTTTTGATTTTTTCTAAAATTGTTTTTATTAAAAAGATTTTACATGTATAATAAGTACTTTTAAAAAAAGATGTAAATGTGAAAGAGAAAAAGAAAAGACAGGTAAAAAGAGAGGATGTTGAATATGCTGTAATAAATACATATGTGACTCCTGAGATGTGAGAGTGGCTACAATAGATTCCAATAGATCTCAAGAACAATATCAGAGTGCTCTGTCTTTTACACGCTCCCCTTCATCATTTTGTTTATCAAAGAATCCATGTTTATTTATTCAAAATATTTACACTCTGTTGATTGAAGAAGTAGCTAAACACAATATATAATTAAAACTAATTTCCATAGAGTTGGTGTGCTTGCCACGCAGAGATGCTGAACTTCATTACAGTAACTGAGTCACTTTGAGTATGCATCTGTTAGCAGGAAAACACAGAGCTTAAAATAATAGTAATAATATGGGATGTTTTTAGCAAATCCCCCAAACGATCATGTTGCTATGGGCTGAGCATCTGTTATTTTTGGGAAGGCAGAGGCACCGTATGTTGGTCTGAGGATGATTTCTGCAGTTTTAAGCTGATGCTACTTGGGGCATCCTACTTCGGGCAGGTGACTGGATCTAATCTTGAACCGCAACATGATTCACTACCCAGTTTCCATTTCTATGACTGCAGTGAAAATAAAAACACCCTTGAGTCAAGTTTAATTCCTGATGACTTCACAGATCCAACCCTGTATTTCTCTTAGCAACAATGGTTTTCTACTGCCAATGCTTTTTCCACAGATTTGAGGTTTGTGGGGGAAGGGTGCTTCCTCTATTTTACCTACATATCAATTTTGTTTAGGGTTCCCAGGAGTCTCCTTTCTGAGTCCTAACAGGCTTGACCCTCTTTAGTTCCTGAACAAAGACCAAGTTGGCCAAGTCCTGCTATCTGTGGAGGAAAATAAAGTAAATTGATTCCCCTCAGAGGGTTAATATTTGAAGCTTCTTATTTCTTCTTCAAAAAAGGTTAAACCTCTTAGTTTGGCATTCAGTTTCCACCAAACATCCTATTCTATTAAGATGAAAAGAGATGAATTGAGATTATCTGTGACTTCTATAAATGCCACTGAAAGAGCCTCGAAATTGTTCTCAGAGTGAACCTCTTTCATATCTACAAGCTGGCATGTATCTAGTTCCTCGTATTATAATGTATAAGCTACTCTTGGCCAAACTGAACCCTCCAGGTGATTAGAAGCAGAAGTCTCTGCCAATCTGGTCAATGAAATTCAGGAAATGTGGGTTGGAAATTAGGAAAAGGAGTCGGAACAGAATATTTTGAGGATTGTAAAATTGGAAATGGATACTACATAGATAAATATATAAAGGAAGATAAGGGATATGTTAATAAAATTAATGTAGCTATGTACGATAAGTAGAAACTGTTTGTTGTTATGTTAAAATATGAATGGAAATGACAAAGTCAGAAAGGTCACTCTATGTCCAATGTTTTTAATGTTTATTCAATTAAAAAAAAAAGAAATTCAGGAAATGTGGGAACTGCAAAGATAACCAGATTTAGGAAGACTTTGACAATTTTTTACACCACTGACATTGCAGCCTAAGATTAGCAACAGTGAAGAACCAAGCACTAAATTAAAATTTAAGGAAGTAGTAAATCATGATCTCTTCAACGCAAATCTCCCCCTCTCTTCACCAAAGTATTTTCCAGAATCTTTCCAGGGAAGGAAAGGCTTAAATTTCCCCCATCACAATTGCTTTGACAGTTCCTCCTACCCACCAACTGCTATTTGCAATTTTAAAAATATCCACCTTCAATACAGACACATTTAGTTTAACTCTTATTAAGAGGTAACAAATGATCAGTTGGGTTCAGTTCATATGAGGGAAGGACTCTTCCGCCTCTCTGACTTGATATGAAAAACAAGTACAAATATTCTTCACTCTTCTAACAATGGAGATATTTCTGTTTAGCCATCTGGTTAGGCTAAGAGCAAAACTCATGCCAACCATATAAGGCAGTTTTCTATTACTTCTCTACCACATGCCCACAATTCCAAGAATTGCTCTTGATTTCAGGCATTCCCCCATCCTTGTACTAAGCATGTTAAGCTTCATAACTCCAATCTCATAGACATTAGTACCACCACAACCATCATCTCTCCCTCTTTCCATGTATATATGTGTGTGTGTGTGTGTATACACACACATACACACACAAACACACACCTATGTTTCATCTTGCCCAAATCCTACCATTAGTTTGGAAACCAAGGCCAACAAAAGATTTCCTTCCTCCCAGATATTCCAGATACCTAACTAGTATAATATCTCCTGCATCCTCTGTCACCTTAAACTTCAGTTGGCTTCTTTCTATCATTCAGGACAGTGTTTCTCAAGCTTAGCATCTTTTGGTTTGGAATTCTGGGAGCTGAAATCCACACATCTTAAAGTTGATACGGCTGAGAAACACTGATCTATAATAGGAGGCCTTCTGAACTACTGCAGTGGCAAATAAATTATTCTGAATGTCTGCTTATATCTGGGGGGTGTAATTAAGCCAGGGGCATTTGTTCAGGTGCTGAGCAAGCTCAGTTTCTTTAGTTCATTCTCCATGTCCATGGTGGTTATTGTCTTTTCATTCCCCCTCCCAGGCTTTTTTAATGCCTCTGTTGGGAAGTGAGTTGCTGGGGACTCACAAAGAATAGCAATATACACAGATTAGCTATATGGCAGCTGGGAAGGGAAAAATAAGGACAAAATAAGCCTCAAATGTTATCTTCAAATATGAAGCAATACTTTAGGGAGCTATGTCTGTGATGAGTTATAATATTAATAACCATTTCATTTTAGTAATCTATGTCCACAGCAGAGAAATGCAAAAAGCCATAAAACATTCAGACAAGCTGCAGATGAGTTGTTCGGTGTTATGTGTGGAAAGGCTGCATTTAAGAATTAAAGTTAACTTTATACCAATGGAAGTTTGTATTGCAACAGCAGCGTAAAATGACTAAATTCTCAACTTAGAAACATGATGGCAATTCAGCTTTATAGTATTTGATATGAATCAAAGGGAATAATTTTGAATCTAAGAGAAATAATAAGAGAAGATGCCTAATAGGTGATGCCTATCTTTCAGCTAGCTTTGCCCATGTACATGTTGGAGAATCAAGTGATAAAAACTTTTCTGGATCATGTCACTTCAGAGAACAAGCTTGAATATTTCATTTCTAATTTCATCTCATTCACCAAATGAAAAAATGGATATGTTGCAGGAAAAAGTTAACCCCCCCTCTCTCACACACACTATTTTCTATTTGAATAGGGGACTCTACCCTTACAGTTTTTAAGTGGGACAGTCCAGGAGAAGTTTCAGGACCAGAAAGGGATGTATTAATGGGAGAAAGGGGGTGAGGGGTGGGAAGGGAAGGGTAGGGAAGGGAAGGAAACATGTCTATGCAAATATGTTTCAAGTCATGATGTTATTAGTGCAGAACCAAATAACATATAACTCAGGGAATCCAAAACATATTCAGATACAGGGCAGTGCATATTGAATTTTTATCTATGACTAATATGGGAAAAGGTACATCACTTGATTTTGATTGTCCAAAGCATAGCAATGAAAGGACAAACACAGAACAACTGGAGAAAAACAGTACCTTGGCTCTAGGAAAGGGAAAGAATTCCAGAAGGCAGTTTCCACTGGGAAATTGTCCATCTTAATATTCCAGAGGAAATGCAGCAAACTGATCTTGAGCAACAGTTCATCAGCTCAGCTGCTCAGTCAGCAGTGTTGAGGAGATACCTGATTTCAGCTACAGAGATTTTATATCTTTGTATCTTAGTTCAATCCCCTTATATTTCTATTACAAAAGAAGAGAGGGGAGGACTTGCTGAACTCACCCAAGTTAAGATTTGCAGCAAAATCTAAACCAGGGACTTTTTGGTTAAACACCTTGTACTTTTGCTCTCTGTTACTACTTTAAATCTCAGTAAAACAGTAGCCAGTGATATGGTCCAATGATTGCACAGATTGTGACACCAATTTTGAGAGACAATTGTCAGTTGGGGAAAAATGCTGGATGACTAACATACTGCCAACAGCCAGAAAGATTATTTTGGGACTTGGGAATTTGATGATGACAAGGAAATACACACATGTTTATTCTTTGATTACAACTGTTGGCTTCAAATTCTCTAAAGAAGCCTTCTCTAAACAGATGCACTTCATATGTGATATATTAGTTCTAACAACTCCTAGTCAATAATGAGTAAGGATGGTGGCATCTATAGTCAAAAACATTTACAATACTTCAAGCCTGGAAAAGCCATAACAATTGATCTGAAACATTCATCATAAGGCCCATCCAACAGTGAGATATCTGCTCCACTTTTGAAGTTCAGCTTAGTAAAATGAGAGAATCCCAAGATAAAATGGGACACATAGCCTCCATACTGCTTATTGTCCAGATGCAAAAGGAACATATGAGTGAAACTTGCCCTTATAAGTTCCAAAGGAATGGCAAGTTCTTTTGAAATAGGTAAATGATAGACTAGAGATAAGTCCATATTCTAAGAAGCAAGCTTTGCCCAAAATGAGGTACTCCAGATGCATTGCCTTTACTGGCTGAGGGTCCAAAATCTTCAGAAAACAACATTACAAAACCTGACCTGATCTGTTGCTTTGCCCACTGTGATGCAGTTGCTAAGCCAGTCTTAAATGCTTATAGAAAAATCATGGGGCCCTTTTCTTCTGCAGAAAGAATGGAATTACTCCTGAGAAACAAATAACACAGCCTCAGTGGTGCTGTTTCCAAATAGTTAATTTCATAGAACAGAGAGTCTCTCCTTACTGGAAGTGTTTATGGAAAGCACTCAGGAGATGCAACAGTCACATAACTGAGTGAAACAGAGATAGACTTCAACATTATTGGAATGGGATGATGGGGGGAGGGAGAACACCATCTGCTCTTTTTCATATTGTGGCAACACCACACAAATTCCCTTCTTGCTGTTCTATAAAAAGTAACTACATTGGCAATCAGCAAAATTATTGAGGCCTCTCCCATCCCTTTGTAAAATGGGGTAGGAAACCCACTGCTTATAACAGCCATTACATAGAAATACATGCTTCCAAGAATGTATGATTCATAAACCTGTGTTGAACAAAACATACTTGTCAGGAAAAGAGTATTGTATGAATCTAAAAATAGGTTAATTTACTAATCAAATAAGTCTATGCAAACCCAGCTTTTAAGTGCAGATCAGCATTTAA
Source organism: Thamnophis elegans (assembly GCF_009769535.1). NCBI lineage: Eukaryota > Metazoa > Chordata > Lepidosauria > Squamata > Natricidae > Thamnophis > Thamnophis elegans. Next base: position 45,967,662 of record NC_045545.1, read on the forward strand.
TGTGAAGCAATGTCACTTCCCTCCCTCTACCTTAGCAATAGCACTTAGACTTATATACCACTTCACAGTGCTTTGCAGCCCTCTCTCAGCGGTTTACAGAGTCAGCATATTGCTCCTAACAATCTGAGTCCTCATTTTACCGACCTCGGAAGGATGGAAGGCTGAGTCAACCTTGAGCCTGGTGGCATTTGAACTGCCAAATTACAGTCAGCGGGCAGTCAGCAGAAGTAGCCTACAATACTGCACTCTAACAATTGTGCCACCGAGGCTCTTAACTTGAATGGAGAAGCAGTATTTTATTTATTTATTCTATGTTGCTTTTTACCCCATCTTGCCCACAAAGCTTGCAGGTTAGGTCAGTTCAGGATATCAATGTCATAACAAGGTACAAAACAATAAAATAACCATAATGATTCACTAAAGCAAGTTAAGTCCTTAGATAAAGAGGAAAAGTAGTGGGGAATTAGTTAGGCTCCTCCCCCAATGCAACATGGCAGGCATACTCCTGCTAAAAATCTTGCAAAACTGTCCTAAAGGTTCCTATAAGGGCACCAAGTCACTTGGGCATTTCAGCTGCTTATGAGCCGGGGGAGAGGAAAGACCTCGGGGACCAGATATGCTCTCATCAGGAAAATTGTCTTCCACAACCCTCTGCAAGGTCTTAGGGTCTGAAAACTAGTCAACTGTGCAGCAGTTCATGTGTAAGCGTCCGTCTCTTGCAATGATGCCTTCGATAAGTGCCAAGAATGATTTACAGATCCAAAACTAAAATATTTACAGGTTTCTTCTTCATGATTTGAGGTGTGGGAAGGAGACAGAAAAACCTGGGAGGATAATCAGGTTTGTAAACAGAAGGGACCCTTCAGTACAATTTGCATTTAAGAGCAAGTACCTTTATCCTCCACTTCTTTCTCACTCTAATGTTAGATCACCGAGCCAAAGAAATAAGGCATAGGATTCCCCCCAGCACCCACACACCAGCAGTCGTGTGTGAAAATATGAAAAAGTAGGAAGAGAGGAGTAGGAGGTCTTATTTTTAAAAGCAACAAGTTTGTGTTTCAGCGAGAGTTCAGGAGTGGAAACTTGCCCACCCATCTACAGCTTCTATCCCTTCTGTTTCTCATTCCAGGTTTCCTTTTCTCCTCTGATATTTCAATCCCAGAAATAGGGATTAGCAGGAAGTAAAGTTGAGAGTCTGCAGAACAACCACCCACAAATCTTGATAGAGTTTTGCTTTCTCCCCCCCCCCTTTTATGTCTTAAATCCAGCTCCTTAATTTGCCTTCCCATGTGGCTGCTATGTGCTGGTTTTCAACATCCAGATTTACTGTTCTCGTGTCTCACTTTGGCCTTAACTTCTGTCCTTTCTGCACTGTATTTTCAATTCTAGCCATATTCTGTTTCACATCAATTGGATGAATTTCCATCAGCCTATGCAGCTTTATGCCAGCTACCCCAATGCCATATTGCAGTGTTTCTCAACCTTGGTCATTTGAAGACATCTGGACTTCAATTCCCAGAGTTGAAGTCCAGACGTCTTCAAATAGCCAAGATTGAGAAACACTGTCATATTATGCTATGCTAGGACAAGGGAATGCAAAAGCAATCCAATGGACACATACTAAGTGTGAGTGAAGCTTTCAGAGTGAAGCTTTCACACCCTTCAGTGGTGCCACAACAGATAAACAAGGCATCTCAGCCATTTTTAACCAACAGAATTTTCATCAAATGCCTTTAACCTAGTCTGCTTTTCAGATAATAAAGAGGTGCACACACAAACACACACAGACACACACAGACACACACACACCAAGGCACAAGATAATAATGTGACTTGCAAGAGTTGTAATAAGAGGCAGTAAAGCAGAATGAAATCCAGGAGATATGATCTGCTGGAGTTACTATTTTTCTGAGACACAAAATTTTCCATTAACACACAAGTTACATACCTCTCTCCACTGCTTGGTCTCTATGCCCTGAGTATACAGCACACATACTGTAAAGGGAAAAAGAATCAGAAGTTAACTAAGCCACCAGCACAGACTGTATTAGGCAAACTTCACAAGTTTCTGCAAGATCAAAGGCTAAACAAAATCACTGAAGCTTGATGCCCCACTGGTGACGTTGGGGGTGGGGGAGGGAGAGAGACCGAATCCCTGAAAACTGTAAAGCTATGGTGCATTATTTCTTTTTCTGCCCCTTTTTCTTTTTTCTTTTAAAATATTGTTTATTGGTATGTACACAAAAATAGCATCTAAAGTTTTTCTATGTTGCTATTAATGAAAAGCATTTTCCTGCGAACTCAAAAAGGCAAGAATGGGGAAGATTTGATAATGGAAAACTGAAATGGGAACTAGTTGCAACAAATACTAGAACTTGTGATTTGATCAGGTCTTAGATGCAAATCACATTTAAAAAGCTCATGTTGAACTGTTTGACATCTTAAACATCTATCATATTTTTTGTGTGTATTTGTGTTTGATCTTCACAATAGTCTTATGAGGTAAACTGACTGACAGAAACTGGCTAAGAAAGTATCTCAGCTCAGCATCCTAACCATTTTGCTCCATCAGCTCAAAAGAGTGGATCCATTACTTTTACATCTCAGCTCCAATAATCTGAATAACATCAATTTCATGAGTATGACTGATTGCTTTTGTCTTCCCACATAATGGAGTAGCACATTATTTGCCTTAGCTTACATGAGGAAAAAGAGAGGCTGTTTTGAAATCAGAAGTTATATCACATTCAACTGAGAACTACCGCATGCCAAGCCTAGTCCTATACAAAAATTAGCGTCACTAGAATTCTTGTCAGAAAGAACACAAAACACTGCAGCTTAATTCCACCCAAATTCATTAGATTCAATAGGTTTATTCTGTTGAATCAAAGTAGACTTGCCTTGGCAAGATAGGTAGGATAAAACTTTAATAAATAAACAAACATGGGAAATTCAGATTTAATCCCCAGTTCCTCAAAAAAAAAAAAAAAAACCTCAGTAGATGATTTGGGATTCATTGTTTTATCTCAGCTTCAGCTATATATTTTTTGTGAAGACTTCTCAGCTTAACCTATTTTTTGTGACGATAATACAAAGTAGGGGGGAGAACGCTCATGTTTATTACATTGAGTTCATAGAATAAAAATAGAATATAAATAAAAGGAATAACTAAACCAATAGCCTTTGGGTTCTGGCCTTATTTTACTGTCCAAATCCATAAGGAGAATCTTCTGCCATGCTTCTTGGATTGGACTCTCCCTACAACACAATATTTTTCTGTGCTTCTCCTTCTGTATAAGTAGCAATGAAGCAGCTGGGCTATAAAATAGAGAAAGAGCCACAGAAGATGTGCTCAAAAGCTACCCTGTTTTCTTCTACTGAGAGGTGGATACTTCCTTCTACAAATCAAGGCCAAATCTAATGCTTTCATCAAAATAACAAAAGAGACAAGAGACCCAGTGTGGTCTAGTTATTAAGCCCTTAAGCTTAAAAACAAGGAAACTGTGAGTTCTAGTCCCAATTTAGGCATCTAAGACAGCTGGGTGACTTTGGGCCACTCATTCTCTCTTAGCCCAATTCCCTTCACAGGGTTGTTATGGGAGGAAAAATAGGAGGACAAAGAATATTAGGCATGTTTGCTGCCTCGAGTTATTTATACAAATAATAAAGGCAAGATTAAAAAAAAGCAATATCACAAGGTTGTACATGATGTGCATCAAAAAAAAAAAATAACACAACTTGAATTGGGACATAGTGATGCTGTTTTCATCTGATCTCCTTGTGGCTACCTTTGCCAAAGTCTACTCTTCTAGGTACTATGCTAAATGCAGAATCAAGAGAACTGTATCTCCTTCATGATTTAGCATAGAAAAACCAAACAAGACTTTTAAATTGCCCAATAATGTATTTCAATAATGTATTTGGCTCACTTTCAATTGCTCCCCAATACTAAAGCAAACAAATGGGAAAAAATGATTAATGAGATTTTAATGAAGAGAAGCTGACAGAGAGCAAAGGTTCCCCCCCCCCCCAAGGTTCTGCTGGTCTTTTATCTGCCTAAGGATCTATACATACTAGTTGAAACCTCAGTGCTGATCAAAGGAACTAGAACTTCACAAGTTGAATCCACAACGACATGCTACAGTGCAAAGTGCTACTGTTCAGAAACCTAGACTATCACAACATCTTCCACATCTTTTCTAAGCTACTCCACATTATCCCACTATGCTAATTACTGTACATTCTAAGACCACAAACTTTGGCTAATCTTTACTGCAGAGGTGGGGAACCATGGCCCCTTTATGACTTGTGAACTTCAATTCCCAGAATTTCTGAACCAGCATGGCTGGGTCAGGAATTCTGGGGGTTGAGGTCCACAAGCCATAAAAGGGTCACCATTCCCCACCCCTGCTTTACTGGGTCCTATGTGTTGTCTCCCTTCTCACTATTAGAAGATGTTTTTTTTTTAAAAATCTAAATGGCATTTCTGCCAATTTTTCTCATATATTCGTTGGCTTTCTGTTTATTCTGGCACACAAGGTGGTTTAGGTTGAGCTTCTCCAAAACCAGCTCCTTCCCTGCGTCATGCATTCAGATGGTGCTGTTTTGCATATACAAGAATCAGTCTAGGAGAGTCAGTTAACACATATTTGCAATCAATGCATCATTATCTCCATTCTAGTAGGAGAAAGGGTTACAGAGAACTAAAATAAAATAAAATACATAGGGCAACACATATCAGAAGTATAGACAATGTACCATATTTTTTCAGAGTATAAAGCGCACCAAGATTTTGAAGAGGCAAATTAAAAAAAAGGTTTTGCACTCTATAGACTTCCCAAAACCGACCCATTTTTTGCGAAAACCAGCCTGTTTTTTTGTCAAAAAAGGGCATGCATAGCATTTAGGAGCTTATAGAGTGTTTCTGGGGGCTGGAGGCAAAAACAAGCAAAAAATGGCCGTTTTTTTGCTCATTTCTGCGCCCCCCCCCCAGCCTCCAGGAGTACTCTATAAGCCTCCTAAAGGCTCTGCACAGTGATTTTTGTAAAGGGGGTGGGGTTTTTGGAGGCAAAAAATGCTGTATTCAGTGTATAAGATGCACCCAGATTTTCAACCTCTTTTTTGAGGGAAAAGGGTGCGTCTTGTACTCCAAAAATATGGCAATTGTTCAAGTTGAAGAAATGAGGGTCAGAGATAATAAACTATTAATTTAGGTTTTCAAATGTATTAGAAATATATATCAGGAGAAGAAATGTATATATACAGTATAACCTATGCTGGGCTTAATAATTGCTATGTAGGCATAAATATCTACCTTTCAGAGCTGTTTCTGTTTAATACAAGGAGGAACTCATTCTGTCTATGCTCATTTTATACATTGAAAATGAGTCACCTGACTAGTGAAAACTGAAATCATCCATGCACTTAATACATTTCTCTATGTTTACTAATTTGGATTTCTTGACCAGTATAATTATTTTGTATAAATATGTGGGAGCATGAGGTCATTCAACATTATAAAGATGTAAGAATGAAAATTCAAAACCAATAAAAGTAGTAAATATTGTTTATTTTAAACCAGGAATTATTAATTTTGTCTACAATCTGAGATTAGCAAATCCCAGTAATTATACATGTATTATGCTTCTCAGATTTAAATTAATGTTTCTTAAAAATATTTAATTTGGTTTTTAATTTGCATACATTTGCAATACAGAACTTGACAGATCCATAAATTGGGGACAAGAAATGTGATGAACGAAGCCCAAATATTGTAACCAAAACTCTTCTTGAAGAAAAGTGAAAGTTCATGCAACACTTACGTACATGGGTCAGACTTGGAGAATGTATCTTTATCCAAAAGATTCCTGGGAAGGGGAGGTAGGAAAAAATAAAAAGTATTATGTAGGACCAGGATAGATGAGTTTTCAGTTCAGAAATGGAACTGACAAAAAAACTCCCCATTTTTTTGCACCGATTCTCAACTGTTTTTTTTTAAAACAATATTGTATTCTAAATAATTATTCACACCCAGAAATTATTGAACTCTGCTGAAATTGTCAAGGCAGCTATAAATAAATAAATACACCAAAGCCAAGAAGAATTGGTTTTTGCTTACAATGATTCAGTAGCCATGCTGACTCAGCAGGAAAGTCTACAGGATGAGAACATTTGATTGCCCAAGGAGATACTCCACATCATAGTTATTGTGCTTGGCATACAGATGAACTGTATTTGTAACAGAATTTCCAGCTTATATGCTTCCTAACATTAGCCAAGCATTTTATAATTCACTATTGCTTATGAGCAAGTTTTCTCTCTTCAGAAAAAACACTTCCTTACAATCTATTCAGTGCTTCATATCATCTCCCAGGGCTAGTTTAATCACCTTCCCTTAATTGGTACTTCTCAGATAAGCTGGAATACAGCTCTAATAATTTCAATTAGTATTGCCTTTGCCCATTATGGCCAGTGGAAGATGGAAGTTGAAATCTAATACATCTGCAGAACACCAATTCAAATGATGGCCAAAGTGTAGGTATCAATACCAAAGCACATGTAAATGAACACAACTTGAGGAAATGCCATTGACACAATATTAAAGTAGTTGCTTTGCAAAATGAGTCAGCACTGAAAGCACATTAGTTAAGTTGTTTGATTTCCTTTCTGCATTAGCTATTATTCTCTGAAAGAAATTGTCAAGGAATTATTCCAAATTTCATTATAATTGAGAAACCATTAATTCATCCTTAATGGAAATTCACATGTCTCAATCTTCAAAATGTTTACTTCTGACCTTCTAGAACCCAAACTTTAATCAGTCTGAACCAATATGCTTAGTAATCATTCAAGAATAGTTTAAGCAATAGCTTCATATTGCATTGCCTTGAATCATTCTGTAAGTAGTAGGGAAGGAAAGAATTATCTAGCCAGGTAAGAAATTATGTTGCTTTGACACTTTGCACCAATATAATTACTGTCCAATTCAGATTGTCCTTTTCATAGCAAATAAAGTCATAACTGATTCACAAATTCTTGATGGCTAAAAATAGACTATAATGGACTGTGTTTTCACAAGTTATATCTTGATAACTGATGATGTAAAAAAAGTAAAAGTTGTTTCTTTCTTTAAACTTGGGGGCATTTTTATTCTCTGCCAGGTGGTATAATCTTTTTTAAAGTTGTCATAAATCTCACAATACTAAGATTTTGTCTCAGGAAACTTCCTAACAACTTTATTTCCTTCAAGAATTTTCCTGTTATAAAAATTCTAATAACAATTATTGTAACTTTTCTAAGAGCTGTCCAGCACTTGCAGTGCTGAATATAGTCTGAAAACATCACTATAAGGCATAATAGTGTCTTATTGTAATGTTTCCAGATTATATTCAGCACTGTAAGTGCTTAACAGCTCTTAGAAAAGTTACAGTACTTGTTATTGGGATTTTTACTTGAAAATAGGCAGATTCCTGAAGGACATAAAGTTCATAAAAGTGTATAGGATTCCTTGCTAATGTGGTAAAATTTTAGATTCTGCACTAATGGCATATTGTGCCATCAATGAATAGCAGAAATAATGAAGGATTAGAAAGAGCTTAATAGCATTCCAGTTTCAGAGCGAGGCCTTTCAATAGCTTATCTTTGAAGCGCCCAAGAGCACCAATTAAATGTAAGAAGATACACAGACTGAATGCAGAGGGAGCTTGTTTCAACTCCTTAGCACACTTCTTTCTAGAAGCAATCTTTCACTACTTTAAAGACAAAAAAAACCTTCAATGATCACAGCAAGCCAGGCTGTTGCATTTGGGCAAGGGAGGAAGCTCTGAGCTCTGAGTCAAAAGATCTGGGTAGATCAATAATCAGGGCAATCAAATAAGACTTCCTGTTTCCTATGTGATTCCCACTAAGAGAGTCTTCTTTAGTGTGGTGTTCTCTAAGAGTCTGGGGAATACAATTCCCAGGATTTCTATCTAGCATGGCTGAGATTCTGGGAGTTGTAATTTCAACTCTTCTAGAAAACACTGTGGTGATGAAATCCAAAGCAAGATGGAAATGCAGAAGGCAGTAGAAGATACATCATATTGGAGGGATGAATATTCAGAGTCAGGTACAAGAAGCTACTGGAAATAACTACCAAGTGAGTCACACATTATTATTCATTCTTAAGACTCAAATATTTAGCATCCAGAGAATAATTATTTATCCTCTTCTAGGATGTGACACCCAGCTATTAACCAAGAAATCCTTCCCCCTCTTTTTATTTATTTTTTAAAAATCATAATCAAGGGGGAGGGGAGTCCTGTCCAGTAAGATGAGATAAAGCCAACAGGGAATGCGTGTATCAGTGGTGGGTTGCCAATTTCTTTACTACCAGTTTGGGTGTGCTCCTGCATGCTCGCAATGCTTCTGTGCATGCGCAGAAGTGTGCGGGTGGGCAGAGCCTCTCTCCACCACTACTACAGGTTCAGCCAATATGGGCTGAATTGGCAGCAACTCACCTCTGGTGTATATGCATGGTGTGTGTGTGTGTGTGTGTGTGTGTGTGTGTGTGTGTGTGTGTGTGTGTGAAGAGCTATGAAGTGATGTCCCGGACTTAACTCAAAGGTCTCATCTTTGAGCTTTCATGCTTAAGCTACACATTTGATATCACAGAAACCTGCAAGCAAAGAACACAGACAGTATAAATAAGAAGCATGATTTCTAAGTAATGCCCCAGATACCCTTTTCAACATGACCCCTGGCTTTCTCTGGACTGATTGAAGATAGGGGACTTTGTGGGTCAGACACTTAAAAAAGCTCTGCTTTTCCCCTCCAGAGAATCCCAGGACTTTCAATTATAATCCACTTTCATTGAACAGGATGCCCTATCCCATACTGGCAAGCTGCACTCACTGCTTGGCTATTATGTACAGAAACAGAAGAATGTGTGTAGGCGGCTGCTATGTATTACTTGAATGACCCATAAATCAAGAGAAAGGCACAAATCAAGTGTGGAAAAATATATGTCGTGCTGCTTCCCTTCTGCATTAAGAATACGGCTAGTTTACAAGAAGATTTTTAAATACCAGAAAGTGTGGGGCAAAGAAAGGCACCGGAAAAAGAAATCCAAATAAATGGAAAGGACCAAAATTTAGACATACAACAATGTCAGTATTTGGGGATCCGTTTGTTCTACTGTTTCAAATGTTGGCTTAATAATCTTATCCCTGCCAATCCCACTAATAAACAAAATGAGGCACTGCATTTGTCAGACTTAACACTTGGGTTTGGCAGAAAATCACAGATTTCTAGATCCTTAGCTCTTAATTCAGTTCTTGGCCAGATTTGACAGAAGCCTCCAAGACACAGCACAACTAGTTTAGAATGCTTACCGCAAAAAAAAAAAAGAAGTCTTAACACAGTGTTGTTAAACTCTCAGCCAATGGGCCGGAGCGTCACACTAAGGCCACGCCCATGCCCAGTTTAGCGAAGGGGGAAATGGTCCCGAAACAACATGTGATGCCACCATGACAACGTGACTTTGACACCCCTGCCTTAACACAAGAGCCTTTTATAAACCTATGCTAGCACATTTAAAGTTTCTTCTTTCCAAGATAATGGACAGTTGTCAGGTCACTGCATGGCCTTTGGCACCTGATTTGAGACTCATAAACATAATAGAAAGCAGTCATGTAATGTTTTATGCTATCAAGGAAGAGATTTTCTGCTGAGCTTACAAATTACCTGACAGGCCTTAAGCACTTTGAGCAATCATTTTCTCCTCTGTCTCTGGCAGTAACAGATTCTAGTGCTGCTGTCTAGATATTTTTTTTATCCTGATGATTCTTGGAGCGTTCAGAATTCTACCATGAAGTTCCCCACCCTATTTCTCAGCAGTTTGGCCACATTATACCAAGATGTGCCTTAAACCAGGCTACCAGATCTGGGCAGTAAAATTTCAGAAGACCACCAGATAGTAGCAAAGAGATACAGAAAGCTTTGTTGCCACATACTGGTTATCCACACTGTGCAGCCCTGGTCTGCAACCCTATCTAAGTGTTAACCTCAATGGAAAACCACTCAGCTAAGTTTTTCTCTTCTACTCATAGACTTATGATTTATAAATCTATAAATATTCATAGATTTTAAAAACATGCTACTGCTCCCTAGTCATTTTTATTACTTAGAAGCATGTTAGGTGTACTCCTACCAACTTTGCCATTTATCGCAAAAAAGGCGACTATCTGATGAAGTCGAAATCTTGCAAAAAGTTCATTCCACCCAGATGCTATTTCATTTTCTCATCTTTGCTTCCTCCACTCTCATCCTCCTTAAAGCACCCTGTGCTTTTTAATCCTAATGTCTGTAGTGACCCACATATCTTTGTTTACATACAACCAGGAGTGGGCTGCTGGGGGTTCGCAGGGGTTCAGGAGAACCTCTAGCTAAGATTCTGTGCAGTTTAGAGAACCCCCAAATCCCACTCTTGGCTGGCCCCACCCCGCCCCACCCACCCCATCCCTCCCAGGAGTGCCCACGTGGCCCACTTTGGATGCAGGTAAATGCAGGGTGTCCACAGAGGCTCAGAGAGGGCAAAAATGGGCCTACTGGAAGTTTGGGAATGCCAGAAACGGGCCTGTTTCTGGCCTCCAGAGGGCCTTCGGAGCCTGGGGAGGCCATTTCTGTCCTCCCGGAGGCTCGAGGAAAGCAAACCACCAACCCACCATGGTGCAGGAAGTCAACTAGGCGATGCCCACCCAGCAACCGGGCAGAGAACGCCTTGCTAAAAATTTTGAAGCCCACCCCTGCATACAACCATTATATCAGGCATATGATCTGAAGACATTATTAATAACATTATGAGTTCTGTATAATGAATCCCATTAGATGGTATTTTAAATTTAAAAACCTGGGAAGGGGAAGAGAGTGATGGGAAATGACATCAAGAAGGTCAGCATTTCAGCAATCATGTAACAAATGCAACCAAGTAACCAACCAACACAGCAAAAAAACTTTTTCTCAAAGCTGGAAAAAAATGAACACAATTAAAATTGTCAACTTTAAAAACAACTTGAATGAATGTTTAAATTAAAAATGCCCTTATATGTTTATAAAATTGTCTGAAATTTTATACCTTATATTTTGCTGAGTAAATTACACATATGCACATTTGGAACACTAAGAAACTAGCTGGAAGAATCTGTTTCTCATGAACCTCCGTTGCCATCCCTGGTGGAAATTGCTTGGGAATCCTGGGACTTGTAACCTCAACACTGCAGGCAAGCCTCAAGCAAGACATGTAGAAAGGAGTAGGGGTTTAATTACACAGACATGGTTGCCAGTGTCATTTTTAAAAATTCTCCCCTGAAAACATACCCTTGTGGGGAAGACCACAGCTATACAGGTTTCTTACAGCACTATAATAGGGTTGCAAAAATACTCTCCTAAAAAGCAGTGAACTCTGAATACATTTTGTATTTATCACACTATTCAAGAACATCACAGCCTGTAATTAGCATCTTAAATTTCTCAGTCTTCTAACTCTATTTGCAGACCATAACAGTGGGATACTCTTTTAACCAGCAATACTTGGTTTCCAACTCAGTTTCACGTCTCTTGTTTTCTGCTTAACTTTGCATTCTTAGAAAGTGGAGGCTGGTGCCCTGATAAAAGCATCTTCCCAAGATAATCAGTTTTTGCTCTGCATGCAATATTGCTTAAATCTCAGTATAATTGCCTACTTCTTGTTGGTTAACTCGAGGCCCTTCAACCCATCAAATACCTTCTGTTTTGTTATAAACAAAATACCTCATCCAGCTTTTCAATTTTCTGACACCAAGAGCAGGAGAAAGAGTTGTTTTATTCTCTCCCATTGCTTTGCACATTTCTAAGAGGAGTCAGTGTTGCTTTGCTAATTGCTTTATTATTCATTCTGGCTGTTTACTCCTTGTCATTTTTAAAACTCATGCTTCTATGTGCATGTTAATGAATAAGCAAAGACAGAACTGGTAAGATATGCTTCCTTCACAAGTGGCTCTAGAATGGTTGTTTCTCGACATAACAAGATCTCCACTTGGGCAACCTGATTACGTTCCTTTTCCAACATGATGCAAACTCAGGACTGGGTTGGGGAGGGTTGGCTTTGAGCTGACCTAGCAAGCCTTCCCTTTTGTTCTTAAATGTATTCAAATAATATTAAAAATGGCAAACAATAGCAGCCATGTTGTACGTGAGAAAAACAATTCAAAATCCACAAAAGCAATACATTTATTACCGGTATTTATAAATCACTGCAGCCCTTTGACTGTCAGGAGTTTTTTATCTAGTCAAATAGTTGGTGGAAGGGAGGAAGGTGTCCAATCAATAAAGCACATTACATTATTTAATGGAGACACTGTAGAAGGAGAGCTGTGTTAGATTATGGTAGCAATAAATAAATAAATCAGAAGGAGTCTGATTATTCAGTGGTATATGATGAATAGTCTCCAACCATGCAACTTAGTTTTATCAGTCAGAGAGCAGTGCTAGGTTCCATTAGCAGCTCTCTTAAAGCTTGCTGAGAAGAAGAAGAAAAAAGGAAACGTTTGTAAGCTTTCCATTTATGGAAATAGAAAATGTAGCTGTTAAAATCAGAATTTCAGGACTACCTTCTCCCAGTATCCTAATAATACTGGCTAGCCTCAAGTAAAGGAGACTCTATGTGTAGGAAACTCAGAAATCTTCTTTTTCAGATGTGGATCTGCTCCTCTGGAATATTTGCTTCCAGACATCAGAATGGTCCATTCCTGGCAAGCTTTTGAAAAATCTGTAAAATTGTAACTGTTTCAACCAGCCATAGAAACCAGAATGCTACTGCTCTTTACTCTGGTGAAGAGTAGGCTTTTCATTTTTTGATCCACTCCCATTCTTTTCCTTTCTTCTTTTTCTTTTCCTATCGATGTATTCTATCAATATTATTTATATGTTTAATTGTTTGTTTTTAATCTGAATATGGAACTCGTACAACATTCCAAGTTGGCTTTAAGTCTGTAAACAAATACAATTAGTTCTGTTAGCTTTGAAACTTGACCCAGAAAATCTGATTCTGCCTTTTTTTTTTTAAAAAAAAAAATTGCACTAACTAATTTAGAGGTCCATCATGCATACGGAGCTTGGATTGGTGCCACACAGATATCATCATTCCAAAAGTAGATTTGCCAACAAAAAAGGCAGCATATGGAAAGACAAATAGAGCTGAGCGACTGAGCAGACAAGCCATTCAGGCAAGACTTAACCATTTGTCTTCTTTTTTGTAGCCAATAAATATTAACTAAAAACATGGTGTTCCCCCCCTTACAAACTGTTCATATATCATAAAGAATCAATACTAAAAATTCCATGCAAATTTTTGTGACAAGTCATTTCTTTAAGTAAAAAGAAAAAGAACTGTACAGTTCTTTCCTCATCATAAATATTATTGTTTACTTCACTTATTACACGTAATTGCTATTATATGCAATTGTGGCTTCGTATAATGAGTGGCTATAATTACGTAATAACTTTATCCCTGCACATAATTTTATCCCTGATTTGTTTCCAACCTTTTCCTATCTATAAATCAACAGAAGTTCAAAATGGGGAAGTTAAAAAGGAAGAAAAACTGAAATTTGGCTAGAAAGAAAAAAAAACATGCAAAAAAATATATCTATATGACTGACTTTGGCTTGGTTTTGGCTTAGTCAATAAAACATGCTAAATTAGGTTAGGCTATATGAATGAGTGCCACTTCACACATTACAAAATTCAGGCAAGATAGTGAATTTTGTTGAAACGTTCAGCAAATGTACATATTTTATAAATATAAAATATAAAACTTACCTGCCCTGAGAATCTATAATCATAATCCACTCATATTTTTAATACCATTATTTGTGAGGTCTCTCTCTATATAATTCCTCCACATGAAACAGTTCCTGATCCTCATTCATTAATCTGCAATTGGATTTTATAATTTAATCCAATGGGAATTTAAAAAAAAAAAAGTTCAGAAAGTGGCCATTTTAAGTGGGAGCACTCTAGTTTTTCTGCAATGCTGTCTCTCTTTTAAGAGGAAGCTAAATTGGAAGCTAAAAGCTTCAAGAGACCCTTTCCTTGCTATATAAGATGAAGCTGCTAAAACCTCTCTCTGTACGTTGCCAAAAGTTCCACAGAAACATTACAGTTAATTACAGGCAAATCACAGTGCATAGGTCCTGATTTCCAGCTTTAGCATTCATGTTCAGTCAATGGCATCTTCACTTAGATCTGAAAAGACTCACCGCTCTGAAATCTTAGATAAGTTGTTGGCTGTGACTGTAAATAATACTCTAATGGAACTATTCAACTAACATCATAAAGGCAGCCATTCTGTAATTGACTACAAGTAGTCTTAGCCTGCTTAGAGAACACACAGTAGGCTACTAGATTAAAATTAATTTGAACTTCATCTAACGCACAGTTAGGAAGCAGGCCTAGATAATGTTAGCTAATCAGGATTGGAATTTGTTGGAGCTTGGACCCCAGAAGAGCCTAGTGATGTAAGCAAGACTCAGAAATGGGGAAGGAGGAACTGAATACTCTTTCTGTCCTACTTTCACAAAAACTGCCTTGATAGGTGTCAGAAGTTGGAGCTTAACTCAAATGACATAACAATTTTAATAAAGACATGTACCATATTTTTCGGAGTAGAAGACGCACCTTTTTCCTTCCAAAAAGAGGGTGAAAAACTGGGTGTGTCTTATACACTGAATACAGCAATTTTTGGCCTTCCAAAACCCTGCCTCGTGTACCCCATTTTTTGCAAAAATGGATGTGCAGTGTGTTTGGGTGGCTGCAAAGTGTGGGCTGGGGAGGGCAAAAACGAGTGAAAAACGGGTCCATTTTTTGCAAAAAAAAAACAAGGCGTGCAGAGGGTTTGGGAGATCTGTAGAGTGCTCCTGGGTCTGGGGAGGGCAAAAATGAGTGAAAATGGGCCCATTTTCACGAAAATGAGTTTTTTTTCCTCCCCAGCCCCTAGGAGCATTCTATAGGCATCCCAAACCCTCTGCACACCTCATTTTTTCAAAAACTGGGCCTGTTTTTCATCTCCCAAAGCCCCCATGTCACATTTTTGCCCTCCCCAGCCCCCAGGAGCATTTTGCAGGCCTCCCAAACTCTCTGCATGCCCCATTTTTCACAAAAAAATGGGGCATGCAGAGGGTTTGGGAGGCCTGCAGAGTACTCCTGGAGGGGGGAGGGCAAAACTTTTTTTTTTTTTTAAATACCTCTTCAAAATCTTGGTGCTTCTTATACTCTGGTGTATCTTATAGTCTGAAAAATATGGTATGTATGTGTCTGTCTCTCTGTCTGTCTGTCTATCAAGATTTGGAAAAGAAATGAAGAACAATATTTGATTCAGGAGGAACGATCATGAGAATAATAAAGGACAAGCTAGGGATATTCTTCAGTCACAGGATTTATTTTCACTTTGATCAGCTGAGAATGATGACTGAGTCCAGGAAAGTTTCCATTTCATCTCATCCTGTAAAAGCCACAGAAGAAAAATGCAACATTAATTCATCCCCAACTTTCTATGAGAAAGAGGCCACCATCAAGAGCTATGAATTCTGAAGGATTCACCAGAGAAGCAATATTGTGGGATTGTTCTACAGCTGATATCAAATAGATAATAGCTGTATTGTAGATATGCAGACCCCTAACATACATCAGACAAAGCTAAGACATATCAACTAGATGCTGCAAACTCCTCCAGGACCCATAACAATTTTGTAATCACATCCATAGTAATGAGGCTATTTTTAATGAAGGAACAGAATAAATAGGAGCAGAAAATACCATTATGATTCAAATATGATGTGGCTGAATGTTAATATAACATCTAAATAAGGAAAAGCATTGGTTTTGCAACGCCATATCTGCCTAATTGCCCCTCGGTCCCTGAAAATGTCAGTTGGTCCTACCTGAACTGCATGTATCAAGGGTGGGCGTGGGAGCAGTCACTGTGTGGGTATTGTTACGGCCCAATTGCCTGGAGACTGAGGAAATCTGAGGTCACACCCCCTGTTCCTCCTGGAGACTCCCCAGATTAACCAATGGTTCGGAAGAGGGACCTGGAAGGGAAGAAAACAAAACCAACGGCAGCTTCTCTTCCTGAAACGTGAATGGTGTGTGAATGCCACTCAGGCCCGGCGCTGGCGCCTGACGGGCGGGAAGTGACTGCTCCCACGCCCACCCTTGAGACATGCAGTTCAGATAGGACCAACTGACAGTCTCCAAGGTGGGGCGTGGGAGGAGTCACTGTGTGGGACCTACCCAAGCTAGATGTCCATGGGAGGGATTATTGGGCCTGAGTTTCCCGAGTGTCCAGGACACCCTGAAGAACCCGTCTCCCAAAGGATGCCTCGGCCGAGGCATAGGTATCTAGCCGGTAATGTTTGATGAATGGTGAAGGAGAGGACCAGGCTGCAGCTCTGCAGATGTCCTCGATGGAGGCCTGGGTGGCCCAGGCCGCTGAGGTGGCTGCACTCCTGGTGGAGAGTGCAGTAATGCCCTGTGGCACGGGCAGCCCTCGGGCCTCGTAGGCCTTGGAGATGGCCAGCCTAATCCACCTGCTGATGGTGGTAGGTGAGACCTTGGCGCCTTTGACAGACGTGTGGTAGAAGACAAAGAGTGCCTTCGACCGTCTGAAGGGGGCTGTGCGCTTGAGGTAAATGTGCAGGGCCCTTCTAATGTCTAGGCGATGCCAGGACTCTTCCCTCTCGGAGGAAGGGTGAGGGCAGAAGTCTGGGAGAATGATCTCTTGTCCCCTGTGGAAGGGGGAATTGACCTTGGGCATGAAGGCCGGGTCAAGTCTGAGGACAATCCTGTTATTGTGGAAGGTACAGAGGTCGACCTTCCTTTTATTCTTATCCTTGACAAGGATGGAGTCCAGAGCGGGTCCAAAGAGCTTGTCTCCTGTGTATTCCGCCTCCGCCAGGGGCCACTTTATCCAGAAATCAGCCTGCCAATGACGAAGCCATAGAAGGCATCTAGACTCCACAGAAGATGATAGAGCCCTGGAGCAGAGTTCTCACCTATTCGGTAGAACCGGTTCGTCAAATCTACCGAACCGGTTAGAAGAGTTTCCACCAGTGGACCTGGAAAGCAGGCCACACCTAGAGAAGAGGTTCCAAAAAAATTTGAAATCCACCACTGACACACACACACACACACACACACACACACTCACACTCACACAGAGAGAGAAAGAGAAAGAAAGGAAGAAAGAAAGAAATAAAAAAAGAAAAAAGAAACAAAAAGTGAGAGAGAGATGAAAGAAAAAAAAGGAAAAAGGGACAGAGAGACAAAAGAAAGGAAAAAGAGAGAGAGAGAGAGAAAACACAAGGGCAAGCCACTCCCACCAGGTCACATGGCCGGCAAGCCACTCCCACAAAGGAGGCGGTTCAAAAAAAATTTGAAACCCACAGAGTAGGTTCAAAAAATTTTTGAAACCCACCACTGCTCTTTCTATTTTTAACTTTTTAACTTTTATCTTGTTTCTGTAAGCTGCCCAGAGTCCTACGAGATTGGGCGGCATATAAATTTATTAAATTACTAAAATTACTAATTACTGGAGGAATATTTTACCGCATCTAGGGTTGCGTCGGCTGAGAACTGGGTTGCTGCTAGCAGCTTCGTCATGTCCTGTTGAAGTCTTACGTCTGAGGCAGGCGTCCTGTCCCAGATCTGCTCCAGCCACAAGATGGCGGACCTATTAAAAAAGGATGCGGTCGCCGCCGCCCTGATGGCCCACGAAGCGGCCTGGAAGGTCTTGTGCATGACCAGCTCCACTCTCCTGTCTTCTGCCTTCAGACAGGTGGAGATGTCTTCTGTTACTACGGAGGAAGTGGAGGACAAGGCTGCCACTGGAGCGCCCACGGAGGGCATCTTCAAAGCTTGGGTGAAAGCTGGGTTTAAATTGTAGAACCTATGGTCATTGCTCCCAGGGGTGGGGAAGGACCCTAACTTGGTCCACTGGGACTTGAGCACCTCCATGAAAAGATCTGGAGTTGGAATCTCCTCCTTCTCCACCAGGGGCCTGTGAAAAGGGCCCTGCTTCTTCTTTTCCCCACTAGTGCTGGGGGTGGGGTTCTGCCTAGCCTCTGGAGGAGGCTCCAGCTCTGCTATGGCCCTAGCCTTGCGCAGAAGAGAACTGAATGACGAGGGGGAAAACAACCCTGCAATGTAGGAGACTTCTGAGGGAGATGGATCCTCATCTTCTGAAAACCCCAAATCCTTCTGCTCCCCCCCCCATGACTCTGATCCCTCACTGTCAGTGGAAGGTGATGAGGCTTGGGGGTCCCTGGGGGGTGGAGTGCCCTGGCTGTGTGATCCCGTGGGTCCCCACGGGTAGACCGGGGCCTGGCTACCTGAAACTGGTGCTGCATGCCTGAGGTAATGCCATCTGCAATAGCTTTAGCCAGCACAATCTGGAGTCCCTCTGACAGTAATGGGTAGGCAGGGGAAAGGGTAGGAGGTTCCCTGTAGTCCCTGTGCTATGGGGCCTGAGGGGCCAAAAGGTGCCTGGAATAGCCCCCTGTCCTGCGCCCAAAGGGATCCCCCCTTGGCCCTGGAGAGTAGAAAGGAGATAGAGGGGGGGGGGGACAAGGGACTGTGTTCCCTTGAGTGCTTCACTGGACCTGGGGATCCAGGTTCCTGGGAGAGAGAAGGGGGCCTGCAGGGAGAGCGAGGTCTAGCTGGGGAGGGGCTGATGCAATCCCTAGCCCTCCTGCTGGTCACCCTGGTAGATGGGGCCTCCTGCCTAGGCCTCTCCCTTCCAGAGGATTTGGAGGAACACTTCCTAGGAGGTGATCTCCCCCTGGGCCTGGGGCCTACCCCCTATGAGGTTCCCTCGCCTGGATCAGCAGGCCCTAGAGATCTGGGAACCCTCTGATTGACCTGCAGGAGCCCTTGCTCCTTGTGGCATCCGCCATTGCAGTACTCACTGTGAGTCTTTCTCTCTCTCTCTCTACCTCCACAAGGCCTCTGCTTGCCAATCCGGTGCTCCTCTGGGCTCCTGCAGGTCAATCAGAGGCTGCTGCACCACTTGCGCTGGGCCTCCACCGATGGCCGAAGAAATCGGGCCCGAAGAAGCTGTTCTCTGCGGTGCTGGTGAGCTGGGAGACTGCAACAGTCTCCTTAGTGCTCTGCGCGTGTGCGCCCTCGATTCCAAGATGGCAACTGCCGACCATGCGGTCCGATGCCTAGAGTGGTTCCTGCTGAGCCGCTCCTTCCTCTTCTCGCTGTCCTCGGAGTCTTTGTAGCTCCGATGGCTTCCTCTTCACCTCCGGAGGGCAGCTGCTGCAAGGCTTGGCTTCTTGTACCCCCCCTTCACTGGGAGCTGGTGCTGCGGGGCCTGCAAATCTGCACGAGCGCGGATTGCGCCTAGGCAGGCAGGAAAGGGCGCGAAATTCGAGGTAGGAGAGATGGAAAAAAATTTAAAAGTAAAATAAGGCTGTAGGAAAATCCTGTGGATACTGCAAAAGGGAGAAAAGGTCTACAAAAATATCCTAACTAACACTATTCACTGGAGAGTCACTGAATAGCTCCTGTTAGGCCGAAGACTGAGGTTAATCTGGGGAGTCTCCAGGAGGAACAGGGGGTGTGACCTCAGATTTCCTCAGTCTCCAGGCAATTGGGCCGAACAATACCCACACAGTGACTCCTCCCATGCCCCACCTTGGAGACCGTTGAACTGTTACTTGCTACTATCTAAATCTTGGAAAGATATGAAATAATAAAAAAGTTAACATTCAGTAAACAAAGATATAAAGTTATTGTTTTCAGACCAAACAAACAAAAATGACATTTGCTCTTAGAACTGGAATCTATGGTCATCCAGAACCAATAGGTAATTTCACCCAATGTTTCATGTGGATGTTGAAGAGGAATAGAGAGAACATTAAAGCCCTGTGGAATACCACAAAAGAGGGACCTGGAGAGTGACATCCCCATCCCCAACCATCACTAATAAAAACCAAACCTGAAGAAACATTGCAAGATGTTGCCCTCAATTTCCAGCTGCCCAGAATTCAGTCTAGAAGGATACTACAGTTGATGGTACTGAAAGCATTTGAAAAATCAAGAAGCAGGTGGATAGATATATCACTTCCATCCCAGCTTTGCCAAAGGTCATTAACAAGCAAAACCAAGAAACCTGACTGAAACCAGTTAAGATAATCTGCTGCCTCCAGAGTTCTAAACATGGTAATTCATCTTAACTTCTCAACAAGGAGAAGGGACAAGACCACTGGTTTAAGGAACAATGTTAGAAATGTATTGGATATTTTGAAATATTTAAAACAATATAATGAAAAGCAAGCAGCACTGATTTTTCCTGATGTTGAAAAGGCCTTTGAACTGGATTTTTTTGTTTAAAACTTTGGAAGATGCAGGCTTTGGTGAGAATTTTATCAAATAGGTAAAATGGATTTTACATTTCACAAATAGTTGTGAATCCTGGAGATAGGTGCATTTGTTACCATTGCCATTTATTTTAGCTGTGGAAGTACTTAACACAGATATGAGGCAAGATGAGAGTACTGCTGGAGTGAAGATTAAAAAAGAAATTTACACTTTAAAGGTTTTCGCTAACTACATTGTGATTATTTTGGAATTTCCTCTGGAAGGAATAGTAACATTAATGGAAAAAAGTATGGACTTGCGGATATTACCTGGCTTTAACACTAAAACCTAAAAGACAAAGTAAGTAATATGAATATCAATATCAAACAGTAAATGGAATTGTCGGAAAAATGGTTTTAAGATTGAGAAAAGGTTAAATATTACTATGACTAACAAGAATTGTATGTTATACCAGAATAATTATGTTAAGACATGGAATGAAATCAAGAAGAACATGTTAAGATAGGAGAAATTACAATTGTCATTGTTCTTTGATAAAAAATGAAGATTTTGCTATGAAAGTGTTTTTATTTCAAACAATACCTATAATGACAACTGTTGTACATTTAAACAATGGCAGAAAGATATATCTGATTTTTAATGGCAAGGGGGGGAAACCAAGAGTTAAATATAAAATACTTCAATATGCAAAAAAAACAAGGAAGATTAGAAGGGCACAATCAGAGGTTATAGTATAATAAAGTTAAGGTTAATGTAGATTTTAAGATTCATAATATTAGAAGTACTATTATATTAAGAATAAGGAAGAGATATAAATCCAAACTGTGCCTGAAAATACTTTTATTGGTTTCAGCATTTTACAAGAAAGAAACAGTAGGTAAAGAAAAATGTTTATCCTCTCGAGAGTTTCTAGAACAAGTAAATGGAGAATAAAAAATGGAAAAAAAAAAAAAATGAACTTATGATTTATGGTCTTGAATATTAGAAAAGATAACTCATGGAAAGAAGGAAATTTTGATGTAACCTTAGAGAGAGAGATGGTAAAATTTAAATGCATTTATATTTGCTGTCAAAAAGACAGGTTGCTTCTTTATTTCTTTTCTATTTCTTTTTCTATTTTCTTTCTTATTCAGATTCTTTATTTTTCTTTTCCAATATTTGTACTGTTTTTAATCTTGTTAAAGATTTCTTCAGTAAAAAGTGTATTTGAAAAAAGACTTACTTGGTCCAAGGATGGCATCTTGAGAAAGGGATGTACCATTGCCTCTTTCAAGGCTAGAGGCATTACTCCTCCCTCAAAGAGGCTGACACCAGCACAGCATGGACCCACCTACAGGTCATCTTCCTGGCTCCTTTCATGATTCAGTAGGGACCTGTATCCAACAAACAGGTGGCCAAGCTTACAGCACAGAGAAGTCTGTCCCATGTTCAAACTCCTCCCAGATCAGACCATAAGACTGTTTCTCAGGCACCTCACCTGGATCTGCCCAGTCTGAATCCAGCTTGCAGCAGGCCAGATTGATGTTATCCATTAAATATCCAAAATAATCTTCACAACACCCCTGCAGATGGTTTTAGGCCTAGTCACTGTCTAGTAGGGATGGGATCACCCTAAATAAGGTCATTGTACTACTATCAGTGAACCACAGTTAAGGGCAGACAATTACGGATTTTCTAAAGATTTGTTTAAATCCTACCTTTATTACTTTTATAAATAACTAACTGATAACCCAGCACTGCCCAGGTATTTATTTATCCCATCTCTCCTTCCATGAACATCGCCACAATCTCTAATGTTGTATTTTCTTCCTTACCAGAGGGAGCCTTCTTGTGGAATAATGTGAAACCGTTACAATGGCAACTCCACAGCGCTGTACAGTAGAAGCCATTTTATGGCAGTATGGTAGAAGCCGTTTTAAGGCACAACAGGCTGTATCTTAGCAGAACCCCCCCCCCCCCGAAAGGTGTTAGGGGTGACTTACCCCCATAGTATTTGTTTCCAGAGAGTAAGTAATCTGTGTACCAAGTTTGGTTGAAACTGCTCAAGGTGTTCCAGAGTTATGCTGGAACATACACACACACACACACACACACACATGCATACACACAGAGCCATTTATATATACACTGCTCAAAAAAATATTAAACAACACAATGTAACTCCAAGTCAATCACACTTCTGTGAAATGAAACTGTCCACTTAGGTAGCAACACTGATTGACAATCAATTTCACATGTTGTTGTGCAAATGGAATAGACAACAGGTGGAAAGCATAGGCAGTTAGCAAGACATCCCCAATAAAGGAGTGGATCTGCAGGTGGTGACCACAGACCACTTCTCAGTTCCTATGCTTTCTGACTGATGGTTTGGTCACGTTTGAATGCTGATGGTGCTTTCACTCTAGTAGTAGCATGAGACGGAGTCTACAACCCACACAAGTGGCTCAGGTAGTGCAGCTCATCCACAATGGCACATCAATGCCTAAATAGGAGGGATACGGGGGACCCCCTGCAGGGTAAGGCTGAGGATTATGTCCAGTTCTTAGCGGACAAAGTTGCTCGGTTTCAGTCGAACTTGGACTCCACCTTTGCAGATCCAGCCGAGACACAAGGGGATAACTTGGCAGACCATCTCTGGGTTGAGTTCCAGGATGTTGCCTCTGGGGATGTGGACAAGGCCATACGAGCTGTGAGTGCCTCCACCTGTATACTGGACCCGTGTCCCTCCTGGCTGGTTGCCAACAGCAGTGAGGTGACACGAGGCTGGATCCAGGCGGTCGTTACCGCCTCCCTTTGGGAGGGGCACTTCCCCGCCGCACTTAAAGCGGCAGTGGTGAGACCCCTCCTGAAGAAACCATCCTTGGATCCAGCCGTTTTCAACAATTACCGTCCAGTCTCCAACCTCCCCTTTGTTGGGAAGGTTGTTGAGAAGGTGGTGGCCTTCCAGCTTCAACGGTCCTTGGAGGAAGCTAGTTACCTTGACCCCTTCCAGTCCGGCTTCAGACCTGGTTACATCACAGAAACCGCTTTGGTCGCATTGACCGATGATCTCTGGAGAGCCAGGGATGGAGGCCATGCATCCATCCTGGTACTCCTTGACTTCTCGGCGGCTTTCGATACCATCGACCATGGTATCCTTCTGCGACGACTGCGGGAGGTGGGGGTGGGAGGCACTGTTCTGCAGTGGTTCTCCTCCTACCTCTCGGACAGGTCGCAGTCGGTGTTGGTTGGGGGGCAGAGATCGTCCCCGAGGCCCCTAACATATGGGGTGCCGCAGGGTTCGGTCTTATCCCCCCTACTATTTAACATCTACATGAAACCGCTGGGCAAGATCATTCGGAGGCACGGGATAAAATACCACCAATACGCGGATGACACTCAGTTGTACTTGTCTGCCCCGTGCCAACTCAATGAAGCGGTGGACGTGATGAACCAGGGTCTTGAGGCCGTTAAGAACTGGATGAGAGCTAACAAACTGGTACTCAACCCGGACAAGACCGAGTGGCTGTTGTGTTTCCCTCCCAATAATTTGGCCAATGTTCCATCGCTCAGGCTGGGGGGTCAAATTTTACACCCCTCAGATAGGGTTCGCAACTTGGGAGTCCTCCTGGACCCACAGCTGACTCTTGACCATCATTTATCGGCTGTGACCAGGGGGGCATTTGCCCAGGTTCACCTGGTGCGCCAGTTGCAACCCTACCTGAACCGGGAGGCCCTCACAACAGTCACTCGAGCCCTTGTGATCTCTAGGCTGGAATACTGCAATGTGCTCTACATGGGGCTGCCCTTGAAGAGCATCCGGCGACTTCAGCTAGTCCAGAATGCGGCCGCACGAGTGATCGTGGGCGCACCGCGGTTCGCCCACATAACACCTATCCTCCGCGAGCTGCGCTGGCTACCTGTTGATCTCCGGGTGCGCTTCAAGGTGCTACTTACCATCCATAAAGCCCTGCATGGTAGTGGATCTGAGTACTTGATAGACCGCCTCCTGCCGATTACCTCCCTTCGACCTATAAGATCGCACAGATTAGGCCTCCTCCGAGTTCCATCCGCCAGTCAGTGCCGACTGGCGACTACGCGGAGGAGAGCCTTCTCAGTAGCAGCTCCGACCCTTTGGAACGATCTCCCCTTGGAGATTCGCACCCTCACCACCGTCCAAACCTTCCGCACAGCCCTTAAGATCTGGCTATCCCATCAGGCCTGGGGATAAGAGTCTAATTCGCCCCCACCCGAATGTTGAATGAAAGTTGTGTTTTATTGCTTTATTTTTTTCTCATTCACGTATTGTCTTATGTTTTGTCTTGCACTCCCCCTCCCATGAATTGTAAGCCGCCCTGAGTCCCCTCAGGGAAAAGGGCGGCCTATAAATCACAAATAAAATCTAAATCTAAAAAATCTAAAATCAATGCAAGCTGTGGCAAGAAGGTTTGCTATTCTGTCAGCGTAGTGTCCAGAGCATGGAGGCGCTACCAGGAGACAGGCCAGCACATCAGGAGACATGGAAGAAGCCGTAGGAGGGCAACAACCCAGCATCAGGACCGCTACCTCCACCTTTGTGCAAGGAGGGACAGGAGGAGCACTGCCAGAGGCCTGCAAAATGACCTCCAGCAGGCGACAAATGTGCATGTGGCTGCTCAAACGGTCAGAAACAGATTCCATGAGGGTGGTATGAGGGCCCGATGTTCACAGGTGGGGGTTGTGCTTACAGCCCAACACCGTGCAGGACATTTGGCATTTGCCAGAGAACACCAAGATTGGCAAATTCGCCACTGGCACCCTGTGCTCTTCACAGATGAAAGCAGGTTCACACTGAGCACATGTGACAGACGTGACAGTGTCTGGAGACATCGTGGATAACGTTCTGCTGCCTGCAACATTCTCCAGCATGACCAGTTTGGCAGTGGGTCAGTAATGGTGTGGGGTGGCATTTCCTTAGGGGGCCGCACAGCCCTCCATGTGCTCTCCAGAGGTAGCCTGACTGCCATTAGGTACCGAGATGAGATCTGCAGACCCCTTGTGAGACTATATGCTTGTGCGGTTGGTCCTGAGTTCCTCCTAATGCAAGTCAATGCTAGACCTCATGTGGCTGGAGTGTGTCAGCAGTTCCTGCAAGATGAAGGCATTGATGCTATGGAATGGCCCGCCTGTTCCCCAGACCTGAATCCAATTGAGCACATCTGGGACATCATGTCTCGCTCCATCCACCAATGCCACATTGCACCCCAGACTGTCCAGGAGTTGGGGGATGCTTTAGTCCAGGTGTAGGAGGAGATCCCTCAGGAGACCATCCACCACCTCATCAGGAGCATGCCCAGGCATTGTAGGGAGGTCATACAGGCACATGGAGGCCACACACACTACTGAGCCTCATTTTGACTTGTTTTAAGGACATTACATCAAAGTTGGCTCAGCCTGTAGTGTTTTTTGCCACTTTAATTTTGAGTGTAACTCCAAATCCAGACCTCCATGGGTTGCTAAATTTGATTTCCATTGATAATTTTTGTGTGATTTTGCTGTCAGCACATTCAACTATGTAATGAACAAAGTATTTAATAAGAATATTTCATTCATTCAGATTTAGGATGTCTTATTTTTGTGTTCCCTTTATTTTTTTGAGCAGTGTATATAGATTAAAGGCAGTGAACATACCTAATACTCTTCCCTCCTCCTATTTTGTCCAGAACAACACTGTGAGATGGCTTGGGCTGAGAGATTGATCCAAAGTTTCCCATCTAGCTTTCATACCTAAAGCAGGACTAGAATTGAGTTTTCCTTAATAAGCTGCCCTTATTGCAATGAGGCAATTTCTAATATCATATAAAATGATACATAACATGTTTCATGACATTTTTTGCCCTCCCCACCCTTCCACAGCCATTTATGGCTACATGGTATTATCCTGTGTACTATCTTTACAAAGTCCACAAGATGGATTAAATGGAAAGAGATAGTCTCTGACCACCCAAGGTTTCATGATAAAGCAAGACCACCCAAATTCAGGTCTCCCCAAATGTGACACTTAAGTTCTACTTTATTTCCTGTTTATTTATAATGCTTTTCAAGAAAGTTAAGCCCAAGAAAGTCAGGATCTGTGATTAATCAGGCTCACCAAATATATTCCAAAAACTAAAAATATTCTGGGATTCAATTTATTCTACACAGTAAGGTATTCTTATTTCTGCATTTATTAATGCTAAGCAACAAGAGCCTTTCCCCTCCTCCTGGTTTTACAACTGAAATAGTCTTCATGCTGGAATAGTAGCTACACTAATAAAAACCAAGAAAACACATTTCAAGTTATGTGTTTTGCCTTGACAGCACATGCAGTCCTATGCAATGGATGGAAGGGATTAGTATCTCTTGAAGAATGCAGAGGGAAACCTGAGTAGCCTTGGGGAATTCTGTTTAAAGGCTTCTGCTGCCAAAAAGTGACACAGAAATTAGCCCCTTCCTTTTAATATTTCTTTTTGTTAGAAAAAAAATCAATCAGACTTCTGGTGTCTGTTTTTCGATGGTAAAGAGATAGTAATTCCAAAGGCAGAGGCCTCATAACATGCTTGGCATTCTCAATTGCCCCAGGAAAACACAATATGGGACATCCTCATAGAATAAATCGCCTTGCTTTCATCCAGATTCCTCTGTACTAAAGAGAAAGAAATATAGGCTGGATAATTTGTCAGGCATCCCATAGGATGCTAGGATCTCAACTTTTTGCTTCTATTCAGAAACCAAACAACTTGAAAGAGGACCGAAGCTGTGCTTATTACTCCCTTAAGGACTTCTCAGATAATGAGACTCTCCCTTTAGCCAAGAACTTTCTCCTGTAACAGTGCTTTCAGCCTATCTGCATCTATGCCATGCAGCCCAGTATATGCTATGGCCTGACTTAATATACCACATGGAAATGAAGACTGGAAGTCTTGGGAACAAAGGAAAACTCATTAACAAAGTAAAACAGCAGCAGAAGAGCATTGCAGGCAGTGGTGGGTTCCGGATTCTGGTGCAACCAGTACAGTGCAATAGGGCCCAGCGTCTCCCATATGCACGCGTGCAATAGCAGTTAGACTTATATACCGCTTGATAGGGCTTTCAGCCCTCTCTAAGCGGTTTACAGAGTCAGCATATCGCCCCCAATAACAATACGGGTCCTCATTTTACCCACCTCGGAAGGATGGAAGGCTGAGTCAACCCTGAGCCGGTGAGATTTGAACAGCTGAACTGCAGTCAGCTGAAGTAGCCTGCAGTGCTGCATTTAACCACTGCGCCACCTCGGCAGCATACACGCACACATGCGCAGCATACACATGTGTCCTTACCTCTGTGACGCCTCTGTGATGCCTCCACGACGCTCCAGCTGCTCAGCAGAGTGTTGTACAGGCGCCGTAGGCTCCGTGTGTGTGTGCGGAAGTGCCCAAGAGCTCAAATACAGGTAAGGAGCTCAGGCGGGCAGGTGGGCCCTCTGGAGCACTGTACTGGAATGGTACCCAGTGCTCCCAGCAGGCACCAGTACGCCCGTACCAGGGCGTACCACATGCAACTCACCACTGATTGCAGGGGACTTTCAGAATCGGGTAAGCTTATGGAAAAATTGGGCATTATTCTTTTAATTTTCCAGGATAATCCCCAACTAGTCCTCCATCAGTCTTGTCAATGATCTGTAGAGAAGCAGGAAAGCACAATACGCTGAAGCTCAAGGCCAGTGGTGGGTCTTGAGGGTACCGTTCTGGGACGGTGCTCCGGAGGGCCCGCCCGCCCACACTCCTTACCGGTATTTGAGCTCTTTGGGGCTTCCGTGCACGGAGTGCACGATGCCTGCACTCCGCTCCGCTGAGACGCTGGAGCAATGCAAAGGCATTGTAGAGCGTTGCAAACAGTTGCACCGTACTGGTTGCACTGGGATCCGGAACCCACCACTGCTCAAGACATACATTGTATGAGCAATTTATGTATCAAGTACCATCACTACTTGTCCTTAAGCAAGATAAAGCTCAGGAGAGCTTTCCTCCATTATCAATCATTATAGTATGGTGTTCTTTTTCATCACCAGGCTAACCAATCTGCTAAGATCATTTCTTTGCTCTACTACTAATTATTTTGTGCTTTCCCTCTCCCCATGTGGCCAGAGTATCTGTAATAATACGAGATGAAACTTGTCAGAGACCAAACCGGTCAGTTCTAGAGGAGTTCAACCATGACTTCTCTTTAGAAGGCAGCCAGATGAAGCTGAAGTTGAAACTCAAATACTTTGGCCACCTAATGAGAAGGAAGGACTCACTGGAGAAGAGCCTAATGCTGGGAACGATTGAGGGCAAAAGAAGTAGGGGACAACAGAGAATGTGGTGGCTGGATGGAGTCACTGAAGCAGTAGGCATGAGCTTAAATGGACTCCAGAGGATGGTAGAGGACAGGAAGGCCTGGAGGAACGTTGTCCATGGGGTTGTGATGGGTCGGACATTACTTTGCAACGAACAACAACAACAGAAACTTGACAAAATCAGGTACCCCTCTATATTTAATCCAAGCCTGACCCATGAAGATTACAAATATAAGAAATATTGAGTTCCAAAGGAAGTATATACTTGCTTGCTTCACAGAAATATTACTGCTCTGATTTCTATGGTTTTCCTTGAAATGTCCAAAAATGAAACTCAGTTAACTTCTCTAAATAGCATCAGCCCTAAAGTAGACCAGGTCAGGAAACAGACTCCACCAGAAATACTGAAACTTTATAGGCTACAATAACTGAATCTTGAAAGCCTGGAAGTATATATTTTTTCTTCTTCTCTCTTATACCAAAGAGAGTTAAGGCGGAGACAGCTCACAAGGTTGCTGCAAAGATTAGAACTAGATAATGCATCTGAAGTGCTTTGAAATAAATATATCAGAGGACTTATGAATGTTAAACATCAAAATACTCCGATACCTCCCTTGAGAAAAAGAAAAGGAAATCAGAAAAATTGAACCATGCAAACTTTATGGATCTTCAACAAAATGTTTTTAAGGTACTCTTCCAATGTAAAAATGTAAATTTGAGCTGAAGAGAGTTTAATGAATTATGGAGACAGAAGATTTCTGCATCTAATTCTGTATTTTAATACTGAAACTTTAACCCATAACTCCTCTCATCAAAAACAATGCAAATCAATAAAAATGGCAAAAAGGCATTTAAACATAGATGTTTCCCCTGTCCTTCCTTACCCTATTAAAAACAGCAAGAAATTCACACATGCACACACATACACACATGCACACACATATACTAAATATAGTATATATTTCAGCTGCTCTTACAAAGTCCCATCAGAGCTTGTTCACACAAATGTACATGTACTTTGAGTATAAAAAGAAGGAGACACAGGGAGGAAATCTCTGTTCTGTATCATATCTTACATAATGTGGGAGATACCATCAGGCTAGTCTTGTAATCATTGCTAGATCACCACATTCCCAGCAAAATGTCAGATAGAAATTTCCAGGAATACATAAGCCAAACTTGAAGATGTTGACTTTATTGTCTTACTTTACAGTTATTCTCTCCTTCTCCTTCTCCTTCTCCTTCTCCTTCTCCTTCTCCTGTGGAACGATCTACCCATAGAGATCCAGACCCTTCCCACTCTCTCGGCCTTCCGAAAAGCCATTAAAACCTGGCTATTCCGGCAGGCCTGGGGCTGTTGACTCCATGAACGAGGTCCAGCCCCACTTAGACTAAATGTATGGTGTGTTGCTTTTAAATTTGTTTCTCTTTTCTATTTTTAACTCTTATCTTTTATCTTGTTTTTGTAAGCTGCGGGATTGGGCAACATATAAATTTATTAAATTCTAATTCTAATTCTCTCCTACCATCCGGAGGTCATAGAAATTTTTGCAGTCCATATTGGATTTGCAGCCCATTAACCCTGGTTAATTTGTTTTCTTTGTGATACTCAGCAGTTCAGTATGGTTGCAGGATTTGGCTAGTCTAGAGAAAAGAAGGACTAGGGGGGACATGATAGCAGTATACCAATATTTGAGAGGCTGCTACAAAGAGGAGGAGGAGGTTAACTTATTTTCCCAAGCAACAGAAGGCAGGACAAGGAACAATGGATGGAAACTAATAAAAAAAGAAGCAATCTGGAATTAAGGAGAAACTTCCTAACAGTGAGGACAATTAACCAGTGGAACACCTTGCAGTCAAAAGTTGTGTATGCTTCATCACAGGAGGTTTTTAAGAAGAGACTGAACAGTCACTTGACTAAAGGGTCTCCTGCTTGACCAGGGGGCTGGAGTAGAAGACCTCCAAGGTCCCTTCCACTCTATTCTGATTCTGAATAGTATTAGGCATGTAGTATCTACTGCTATAGGACCTACAACAAGGTTTATCAGACTATGATGCTAAAAATACTGGTACTTAGCTGGGAACAAGTCTCTGAGATGTACTTGACTTCCAAATAAATAATTCAAAATAGAATTGGGTTGTCATAGATTTATACCCTTTGAATGCAATCCATCACTTATGCAAATTGGGACTGATACAAGTTGAATCCAACATATTTGGAAGACACCAAACTTGAAAAGCCTTTTCTAAACTTCTAAAAGATCTATATGACCATCCATACATCTTATTATAACAAATCTATATGAACCGTGAAACATCTCATCTCATTCTACAGCCTATAATATTTAATTTGTTCTTTCAAATTGCGGAATGTTTTGTTTTTGGAACTATGATTTGATTTTTAGAAAGGGGGTTCAGAAAGATTTGATGTGCCCCATTATTTATATTTAAAAATGCATTTTTGTTTGCCCCTTTCCGTACCTTTCCAATTATAACTATTTGTTTTCAGTAAAGATGATCCAAACAAAGGTACAAAGCATACTAAACGTACAAAATATTCTAATAGATTTTTTCTATTTTCACTAGAAAACGGTTCCCAAAACTGTCTGCTACTTAGATTCTCACTAACTTGGAGAATCAGAGATACTAAATACCTCCCAGAGGACTAAATGTATGTACATCTTATCCCTGGGACACTTTCAACTACACCCTCTGAAAATCAGCCCTGATCCTATGAGGTGGGCATTTACATTTGCACATCCTAAAAGCTAAAAGAGCTGGGTGACCCAATATAATCAATACAAAACTGGAAGCAGCAATATAATCACAATATAATCAAGTTCTAAGCAGAACACAGAAGGTGTGCCAAAACAACTGACTTCTGCTTTTATATATGTTAAAAGGTTTATTTCCAACTACAGGACTCCTAAATCAAATGTAATTTATCATTGCCATCTATTATGGCTGTGGATTATACATTATGGACTGGAATTTACATCCATAGCCTCTCTCTGTTGAATTCTGCATTTTTATTATATTATGATAATCTTGAATAGATGACCTGCACATTCTCATCTTGGCTCCTCCTGCAACCTGTTATCATCTTTTACTCTCAGAGACATAGGACCAACTACAGAATACATGCTGGTAGAATTGTTTAGGCATTCTTAGGAATTGTAGGCACTCTCAGGAGAAAAGTCTTCTGGGCCACATAAAAACCAATCACATACAGCAAGAACATCCATATTTAGTTTCAATGGATGGTAAGCAATTACTTTATAGTAAACAAGCCCACATGTACACTTTTGTTTTAGTTAATAGTTTAGCAGTTCATAGCAGAGCTTTGGATTATTTTGAAATATATTGCTACACTTCTTGAGATGAATCTCTTGGGGCTTTACATGCACAGCATTTATGTCTACAATATTTCATTCTCTGAGGCAAAAAGTGTCTTCCTTTCCTTTTCTTAGAACACAAATCTGTTATAGTTTTTAAAAAAAAGAAAAATCATATCAAAAGACTACCACGTTGATTTAGCACTGAACAGCATTCAAATTATCAAATTACTAATACGTTTCTACAGTACTTCAAGGCTTGTAAAGCCTGTCTGAACTAGATGCGAATAAGAAGAATGTGAGTTGTTTAAAGAATGACAGTAGCTTTAGCAATAGTTCACCATTTGGAGTTCCTCCTGCTCTACTATTTTTGTAACTAGTTCCAAGGGTGGGCTGCTGGGGGTTCGCACAGGTTTGTGCGATCCTCTAGCTAGGTTTCTGCCCAGTTTATCGAACCCCCAAATGCCACCTCTGGCTGGCCATGCCCACCCTACCCCTCCCAGGAGTCTCCATGCCCATTCATCATGCCAGGCAGGGCCCATCCAGAGGTTCGGAGGGGGGGGGGCTACTGTAAGTTCTGGAAGTCCAGAAACGGGTCGGTTTCTGGCCTCCAGAGCCTGGGAGAAGCAGTTTTCGCCCTCCTGGAGGAAAGCCTCTGGAGCCTGGGGAGGGTGAAAAATGCTTCCCCACCATGGTGCAGAAGGCGGACTAGGCCACATCCACCATGGCCACGCCCACTCAGCAACAAAGCAGCGAGCCCATTGCTGTGATTTTTGAAGCCCACCCCTGACTAGTTCCAGGTATCTATGAAGACTACCTGAAAGTCACTTTCTCACTAAAACTATTGTATATTCTTTTTTCAAGCATATGATGTCAGCCTCTGCTTCGCTGCTGCTTTTCGGCTGCCATTGAAACGGGGAGGGGGGCATGGTATTTGGGAGGGGAATCATTCTGTGCTGGAGGACTGTTTAATTAGGGAGTTATTCTCACCATCTCTTTGCGCATGCGGAAGGAAGGGAGTTTCCCGCCAAGGCCAACTGTCCAGCATTCCATCCTGATGATGATTTTCGAAGATGTCTCCCACCTGACAGTTGGGTGAATTATTATTGGACTATGGACTGAGGTACCAAGGGGAGGGGATTGAATCTTGTATTGATATCTATTGCTTTCACGCCTTTTTATTCAGATTCAGCTTTGCTTTGCTTCGCTTCTTTTCGTTTGTAGCCAGTAAAAGTACACTTAATTCTGAAATATGGACTTGAGTGGTTTATTTCTTGGTTATTAAATGAAGGGGCAGTGACGTATAGTATTTCTCCATTTTTATTTTCCTGATAGTGATTTACATAAAATTTTGGTCCGCAATAGCTGAAATCTATGTTCAGAGACTTGTTCAAGGGTATTTCTGTCATTTTGCAGACATCTTTCTTTTTAAGCATCAGACATGATGATTCTAACACTGTTCATTTTGAGGCATTTCCCAAGTTCCACTCAGAATTAGGCTAAGAACTGAAGGCGTTTCATCTTTTCTTCCCCAAATCTTTTTGTTTTATTGGTCTGTGATCAAACGTTCTTTCTTGGAGACTTTCTAACTTTGATTCACTAATATTCTCATACAAATCATACATATGGTTTCCTCTTTCTATAATATTGGAGAAAGGGGGGAAAAAAACCACTGTCCACAGTCTCCAACCTGGGCACCTTCCAGAAGACTTCAACTCTCAGAATTGTCAGTAATAGCCAGATTAGCTGAGGAGTTATAAGAACTAAAGTCCATAAATCTAGGAATCTTCCCTGACTAGGGAAGAATTTTCTTCCCACTTTTTTTTAAAACAAATCTTTATCATGATTCCTTTCTTCTTAACTGAGAAGCTCCCAACATTGTAGTCTTTTCTCACAGGAAAACTGCCATTGCTTCCTAATCACTTTAGTTGTCCTTGCCTGAATCTTTTAAGGGAAAGATAAAGGTTTCCCTCACACATATGTGCCAGTAGTT
This sequence comes from Thamnophis elegans, assembly GCF_009769535.1. Lineage (NCBI taxonomy): Eukaryota > Metazoa > Chordata > Lepidosauria > Squamata > Natricidae > Thamnophis > Thamnophis elegans. The sequence goes on from NC_045545.1 coordinate 46,001,704, forward strand.
ACCAACACTAGGAGGCAGTGCTCACCTCTGTTTCAAAGCTGAAGAGCCAGTGCTGTCCAAAGACAACTCCGTGGTCATGTGGCCAGCATGACTAGACACCGAAGGCACATGGACCGCTATTACCTTCCCACCAAAGGTGGTCCCTATTTTTCTACTTGCATTTTTACATGCTTTCAAACTGCTAGGTTGGCAGAAGCTGGGACAAGTAATGGGAGCTCACTTCATTACATGGCACTAGGGATTCGAACCACTGAACTGTCAACCTTTCTGATCGACAAGCTTAGCCACTGATCCACTGTGTCCCTTAAATCTTTTACAGCTCTGCAATAAGATTGTTGACACTGTACAATGATTAGAACTACACACAATATTCCAAGTATAGCTATATCATAAATTTATGGAATTGTGTAACCATCCTGGACTGTATTGGTGGAGTTGTAGATAAACTAGCATATTTTGCAATCTTTAATTATAGCACCCAATGAGACAACCATTTTGTCTGAAAGTATTTAAAGAAACTGGAAAAATCATAGGACTGCTTCAGGTTTATTGTATATGTTTCCTAAGACATATAAATAAAATCAATGCAAATATCCAATTCAGCTATTAGCTGCCCGTAATGCTACTACTAAATATTGAAAACTTAAAATAAACCATTGACTGAATTGGTGATATTTAAATTATACGAAAGTGTTTTGCCTCTCTTTTCCTAGTGATTTATTTTTAATGTGTCAATAATATCTATAGATTTATTTTCTGCCATCACAATTTCTCTCAATTCTTCATAGTCTCCCTTGAAAAAGGACAATTAGACATAGATCTGTTTTAAAACAGTGAAGGCAAAGAACTGAAGTACATGGAAGAGAAAATCATTTAAAAGGATACCTTGGAGCAAATACTTTCTTGCAGTATCAATAGGACCATGGGGCCCACAAAACTCCATCAGGTACTCACTGATGACAGATAAATGAATGGGAGTTTTTAAATTTGCCTTTAGGAAAGGGGTTACTAAGGAGATTCTCACTCCAACTTGTGTTTTTTATCAGGTAATAAAGGGGAATGGGGGCAATCACAAATTGCAAAGCAATGGAAGTTTTCAGGATAAAGTGATAAGTTAAACAATAACAAGATATTAGTTTCTGATAGTATTCACCAGGGATTCTGAAGCTGTTTGAATATGAAATGTGTTGCTCATATCTACTCTGTAATACTGTACAGCTTCATCCTCATATCACAGAATCAACAAGAATAAAATGCGACATAAATATTTTTAGCAAGGTTTTGGTGCAAATGCTGGGATAGACAAGAGACAATCAAAACCAAATAGATGAATGATTAAAAAGTAAAGGCATATTATTGGAGAAATAATAATATGCCAGTACTGTGCATTGGCAGAGCACATCCATCTGAAGTCAGGTATCTGTTCGTAATATAAACTCCTGGGGCAGATGTGGGAAAATATCTTCCTACGCCTCTGGGAGCTGTCAAAAAGCTTAAAGCAATCAATAACAGACTAGATCTCAGAGTATAACTCAGCACAGAGGTTTTCCATAAGGGTAATACAATACAACTGAATTATGGGAAAAGATTATCAGGCTTTCAATATCTGGCCCCTTTTAACAGGGCTGAAAACCTTTGGCAGAAAGCTTCTTCATGCACTTAAATGAGCTGAGGGGTGGGAACGAAGACTCCAAAGGGTAGGATGGTGATGCAAAGTGAATAGGCCAAGACATGCAATGGGATGGAACTGAAACTACCTGAGTTTGGGGCTGGGGGTGGAGGTTGGAGTGTATTTTTTTTAAAAAGAAATCAATCAATCAATGTTAACCTAGCTTTATTTTCATAGTACTGTTTTCATGGACCTCCTGTCTCAAAATGATGGAAATGTTAAATTCAGCAGTGCAGTCAGGAGGATTTTAAAGAATACATAAACACAGAGAGAAAAAATTCTAGAAATTTTGTGTGCCTGTGAGACCACAAAAGGCTTAACCCTGCTTTAACAGTTGCACAGAAGGAATGATTATCAGTGCTTTTCCCCAACTCAGATTGATGCAGGTTTGAATGAAACACCTTTTCTTCATAACCATGGAAGCTGAGGGATCCTCAGTACTAAAGAATTGACCATCTTTGTAACTCAAGCTTTTCAGAACCCTGGCTGGCTTTTTGCCCTACATTGAACCACAAACTTGTTAAACCACAAAGCTTGATATGCTATCCAAACTCAGTCTGTGGTGCACTGTGTCAGCAAACCAGGTGAACTAAGAAAATGTAGGGAAAATGTGTATTGTGTGAATGAGGCAACTGGGGTTCTCTGGTTTGACACAGGGGTGTCAAACTGGTGGCCCGCAGGCTGGATGAGTTACATGCAGGCCATGCCCACCCCAGCTCTGCGGAGGGGAAAAATATCACGATACATCATGTGACGGCAACATGATGTGGTGAGTTTGATACCCGTGATCTAATTTATCGATTCTTTTATGTTATTTCAGCTGGGATATCAATCACTCCCTATAGCTTTCTAAACCAAGAGCTCAGTTTGAACCATATAAAATAAATTCTCCCAGGCTCCCTTGAAATTGCCATTTACTTTTTTTAAAGTGCAGGTTAAATACATTCACACAATTAACTGCCACTTCTAATTTCTCCCAGAAACGGCACAAATATCTCAACAGGTGTGGAAATCCTGATAAGTTGAAGAGTGAACTTCAAGCATAATAGGCTTGTCCATAGCTAACAATATCTGAGCTAGTTCTTATTTACAGAACAGGTAAGCAATGTCTTCTTGCTTAAAGGTATCATGTTTGGACTGCATGAATCCAGATGACCACTGTTTTAAACAATAAAGACTTAGGCACTGTTCTGACCCCCCTCCTCCGTCCAGGAACGAAAGCCAAGACAAACGTAAATGACTCTCGTTGGCTGCAAGCCCAAAATAAACAAAGAGATAAGCACTCTGGCAGCAAGTCCTACAAACCTTGGCAGCAATGCCAACAAACTCTGGCAGCAATCCAGCCTGCCAAGTTTGTTTCTCGTTAGTCCTTAACATTGACTTCTGCAAGAAGGGCGTGGCACAAGCAGTCTCTTTTATAATCAGGAGAGGATCTTAATGAGCAACAGCTGAGCATAATTACCTCCTGTAATTACGTAGTTGTTCTTGACGCCGAGTAGCCCTTCGACGGCATGCATCCTGGAACAACTCACAGGTGGTTTCTGGATCACTCTCTCGTCTCCTCTCCACTGATCCAAGGCTCAAGCGCCACCTGGTGACCAACCAGCCTCTCTGTGCCCTGCTCAGAGTTGGAACCCTGTCCAGGGTCCTCTGCATCCTCCAGGGCCGACTCATAAGACCCCTCACTGTCAGAGTCTGGTGGCAGATCCACCGGCTCCTGCTGAGCCATAACAGGCATGTTAACCTTATTTTTAGGTGAAGGCATCCTAAAAGAAGAAAAATCTTCTAGACAAAGGTCAGGAATCCTGCTTTAAAGGATATAGCTTGGATTCAGGGTGGGCCTCTTTAGGACGCCATCAGCCGGACAGTGTCGGCTGGCGGGGCCTCGGAGGAGGGCCTTCTCTGTGGCCGCTCCGACCCTGTGGAATCAGCTACCCCCCAGAGGTCCGGACCTCACCCACCCTCATGGCCTTCAGAAAAGCTGTTAAAACCTGGCTGTTCCAGCAGGCCTGGGGCTGTTGACCTTATTATGTAGGGTCCAGCCCCAATTTGAATGTATGCATGTTGGAGAATTTTAATCTTATTTTATTTTTATTTTGTTTGTTTTTTTTCTTTTCTTGTTCTGTGTAAGCCGCCCGGAGTCCTTCGGGATTGGGCGACCTATAAATCAATTAAATTAAATTAAATTAAATCAATTAAAGAATTCTTGAAAATCTGAACTACATCTCAATATAAAATCCCTCAAGTTACAGAGGAAAGAATGTTTCTCTATTTGGGAGTTCTGTACATGCATTTTGCCCTTCCAAGTGGTATATTACTCTCCTTAAAACATCTGGGCTGAAGACAACTGAAGTGAAAGAGTGGTAAAATAAAAGACTTCTGCTCAACTTCATTGTCTATGTATGAAATCCTGGACTTAGTCAATTGTTGAAAAGACCCTAGATACTAACTGAATTCTTAACCGAATACCTCATAACTACACATGAACTGTAGACTGTAGTACAATGTAAAAGCCATCAGTTTACCCAAACATGGATGAATTCTCATTACTGTAACCCAGAGGACCCCAACTTTTTGGGCACCAGGGATTGGTTCTGGGGAGAGACGTTTTTCCATGGACTGGAGGGGGCGTGGTTTCACATGCTGCCTGCATCCCATGGATGGGGTTTCGCTTGTTCGTGTGTCCCAGTTTCTGGCATGTCGCAGCCCGGTGCCGGTCTACAGACCAGGAGTGCTGTAACCTTGCTTCAAGCTCTGAAATTGAATGCAAATCCATGTAGTAAAATGGCAGCTTGTATATTTGCAGTTCCACTGTGTGCATAAAGTTAAGTGCTGGAGGATGTTTGTAACAGAATAGCTTCACGCTATGATGCAATTCTTTAGGGAATGCAATTTGGAAGTTGCCAACTTGCTCTTACAATAATTTAGAATTTATGGCTGTAGGGCTACAGTTGAGGTCAACATATAGTTAAGCAACCAAAGGGATTTTACTAGTGACATTAAAGCTACACTGCATGAGCTTTTCTGTGATATGGGATGATACTTGGGAGAATTTTAGCTTTAAGTGGCATAAAAAGATTCAGTTTCTGCAAATCACTGAGAGTACAGGGAACATAGATGCACATTTGTATGGATCCTATCCCGAAATGTATCAGATAATGATCATTAGTCTTCTGGAGGAAAGGACAATAATATATTCATTTAGATAGCCATATAATTTGAAAAAATGGACAATTGAATATTCTTCATTATTGATACACTGCTGTTCCATTCATAGGCCATCTAAATTGGCTAAAGGTAAAAATAAAATATGAAAATGTTGTAACTATATTTAAAATCACATGAAAAAGTTTACCTTAAGAGGAAGAAGTTCATTTCCTAAAGTAGGAAAAGTAGAGGATGGACCTGGTCCCATTTAAAGTTGGGGGGGGAGAGACACTCAAACTGTTTCAGAAGTTTCATTTTAAACTATAGCAAAAACTGTAAGGATCTACTCATGACCACTAATGCTGCTTTACATTGCTTTTTTTAATATATATTTTGGATACTTTTGATTTGATTGTTAGTTACCCAGAATTATGTGTCAAGGTGGTGACCATACAAATTTAATAAATAAAATGACTATGTTCACACAGCATACTTAATCAAAACAACCCAAACCTAACTAATATTTATGGAAATTTAACACAAGTATTTGAAAATATGTGCTATGTTTTAAAGTGATAGATGAAGTTGGTCAACTGTGCTGATTCAACAAACTACCAGAAACTATATCTTAATTAATACAACCAATTTCACTGTATTTATTTTGTACAATGACAATAAAGGCTATACTATAAAGTCAGCCCCAGATAGGCAGTGAAGCATGAGGCACAAACAATCAACTCATGGTACTAATTGTGTTGAATATAGTCTCACTGTCCTACTCAGAAGAGTTCTCTCCATTTGAAAGCAGGGCAAAGATGGTTTTAATGACTGTTGGTGACTCAGGATGGAAAGCATTCATCCCATTTTGCTCAAATTGTTAAAAATCATGATTGCATATGATTCAATCCACTGCTTACTTCATAATGACCCTGCTAATTATACCCAATTAGCCAACATCTAGAAAAGCAATACTTCAGATTGAATGTCACATCTAAGATGTCATACTCTTTAAAGAATTTCAATGCAAGGGGGAAAAGTGTTCTTGACAAATTAGAACTACTCGCAATATAAGTTCCTACACTATTTTGAATGTTTTCATTAACGAACTAATAGACCGAGGTCCTGAATCACAAAAGTGTAGCACAAACACTATGCTTGCTTGTGTCAGTGGAAATAGAGGGACTAAAATTGTCAAATGGATTAGATAGATAATTTCTGGTTGTCTAAAGAAATTCTTTGGCCTGCTGCTTTAAAAATACTCTGAATCCAATCTGTCTTCAAAAGTCCTCTTCCACTGCTGTCTGTGGAAAAAAGAATTACAAAAAACTGCATGTACGGAATGTATTTGGGTCAAGATAAAAATTGTTGAATATTAGCATTGAAATGGGATTTCTTTTTCCAAATTAATTAACTAGCATGGAGTGAAAAAAGGATGTTTCTTCTATGGTATGCAGATCTGTTTCATACGGAACGTATCACATATACAAGCTTATATTTGAATACATGATACAATGATTTCTCTGTCCCTACGGCACTGTCTTCTCTCAATTTCTCATTTCTCTTTCCCCATGCAACATGACTAGTCTGGTTGTATAAAGCATCAATTTACTCCTTCACCTGAAATCCAAACAAAATATCATAAAAACAGTATGCAGGCTTTTTATTTATTTAAGGCTCTTCATCAGTTGAGATAACAAAGCAAGCAGGCTGAGTTTGTTCATTGTTTCATAGCTTTTTGTTTGTCCAACTGAATAGTGCCAGGGTGAAGACTTTGCTTATGGTTGGTGACAATTTCCTTTGTAAATTTCATATTAAATCAATAGCTTTCTACCCATGTTGCTAGGAAGATGTCCTGTGGAACTTAACAATAGTTAAATGTTTTTGGAAATTTTCAGTCATTCAGGTCATGATTGTTTTTCAAGAGACAACTAAACTTTCTGGTTTTTCTTTGAAGACATTTCACTTCTCATCCAAGAAGCTTCTTCAGCTCTGACTGGATGGTGGGGAATGGAAATAGCTGGTCATTTGCATTCTTTTAGCAGGTCATTAAGATCACCTGGAGGTTTAAAATCACCTGCATTTAAAATTCACAGGCCACTCTTTTGAAGACAGCAAAGTTCATATTTTGGACAGGGAGGACCACTGGTTTGAAAGAGGGGTTAAAGAGGCCACCTATGTCAAAATTGAACAGCCCTCTCTCAACAGAGGGGGGGGATACCACATCATCTACAATCTACAACCCAGTCCTTTCAATAGTTCCAAGAAGGTTCCACACCCATTTGCACCACTCAAGTGACCTTGATGAGATAGATAAACCTGGTGACCTTAACAACACAATGAAAATGACCAGCTGTCTTCAATGAGTATAAATCCTTCCATTTCCCCACCATCCACTCAGAACTGAAGAAGCTTCTTGGAGGCATGTAACAAACTGACCCTCCCATAAGATACCTTATTCAGCAGGGCTATCAAACTCCTGGCCCGTAAGTGCTGGCCACGTGACACTGTGAGTTTGACATCCCTGTTATACAGCATAGGTACTGAGAGGGATGTAAAACCCTGGAACATTACATCCCTTCCTGCCTCAGAGCCAGCAGAAACCACTCTGCCCTGGGCTTTACTGTTTTTATAGCAAGCCCTTACTATGCACCCAGAAGGTTCTGTGCCGTGCTCTTCTCTGCACAGCTTGAATGCACAACACTCAAAGGGAGATGCTCGTTGTTCTCTCAGCCGAAGTTCCAGCCCTGTCAAATAATGTGAAAATCCTCCTCTAATTGACAATCACAGTCATTACTAACACACACGTTTTCTTTCCCACTGTAATGCCAACTGGTGTAGTGTTTTTTTTTTAATTTTTCAATATATGAATCAGTTGTTTGCCTCTTTATTATATTGACCAATAGATGGCAGCAAGCACTTGAGATTTTATGTCTCTCGGCTGCTCTCTAGTGGTTGTCTGGATTTGGACAGTCATTGGATAAGCACCACTGAATAACTGGAGTTTCAGTAAAGAGGAGGATCTGGGCATCCATGTAAGTGATGTAAATTACCCAAAGAATATTATGTGAAAAGAAGAAATAAGGAACTGGGGATCCTGGGGGAAGCAGCTATTGGGAAGGACATTCCCAGCCAGGCAAGCTTTAGAGGAACAAGAGATGAGTTATTTCTTCCAGTTATATGCATTAAGCCAAGGACACCCCAATCAATTTCAGGGCTTCCTAGTCCATTTCAGGGCTTCATATTCTCTTGGGTAACCAGACAACCAAGTGGTTTTAAAAAGGGGGCAAGAGAGCAAGTGGCTGTGGTAGCCATGGTTCTGATCTCCCTCACAGCTGAGAGATAGAAATACAGGTCAGGAACCAGATGGAAGGGATGGTCTCACAGGAAACTAGGAGAATCAATTGCCAACACAGATCATGTCACTTCAGCACATTCTACAATGCCAGCATATAGCTTCTGAAGGGTGAGAACAGAGGTGGGGGGGACACTTCCCAAGAGGAGCACCCAAGACATTCCCAAGTTGCCTCAGCCATGGCTAGAAAATGCTATAGAGGTGATAACACACATAAATGTTTTCTGCAAACAGATAGTGATCTTCTTCATCCCAGGGTAAGGTTCCTGTGTAGATCTGTCCAAAGCATAGGAATTTGTGACATAGATTCTTTTGAATTTATCACTATGAAATACAATTGTGAGAACCTGTTATCTATCCTATCTTGGATATCTATGCAAAAACATCTGTCCTGGTTATGCTGCAAACCAACCATATTCAGCATTTACATGTAAGTAACAATCTGGGGTTCTGAATTGCTCCAAAGAGAGATATTTAGGTTGCAGAATATCTTATTGTTTGTATTTTGTTCTCAGACTCTTATCCCAGCACTGATGCTGGGATAAGCATCAGCACAAAGGTGCTTTTTCAAGAGGCAACTGGACTTTCTGGTTTGCCTTTACCTTCAAAAGCAAACCAGAAAGTCCAGTTGCCTCTTGAAAAAGCACCTTTGGGACAACTATGATCTGGATGACTGAGAATACATTCAGGTAACACAATGACATTATCTACTTTGGGTAATGAACCGTCTGCAAGAAAACAAGCAAATGCAAAGACCACCAAGGACCCCTCATTCCAGCCCTGAAGTACAAATATTCTCCTTTATTCTTATCCCATCTTTCTTCTAAGTCAGTGTTTCTCAATAGCATAAACTTTAAACTGCCTGGACCTCAACTCCCAGAATCCACCACCTTAGCATTCTGGAAGGGAAATTCTGTGAGTTGATTTCACACATCTTAAAGTTGCTGAGGTTGAGAGCTTCACTCAGAACATTTGAGACCCATTCCTCCATTTTTTTTTAACAGCAGCAGTCCTGTGAGATAGGTTGAGTCAAAGGTCTAAAGTCACTTGGTGAGCTTCCACAACTGGACAGAGAGAGGCTAAAAGATCTATATGGCTTTTCCAGTCCTCAGCAACTTCCATCCTCCACCTCAAAACTGTGTCAAAGAGTTCAGCATTAGCTCTCCATGCAGAAATACTCCATATATTTCCCATCAACCCCTAGATCCATGTCAGTTAGTGAATTTGTAATACTTACTGGAATTTTTAAAGTGCTTTAAAGTGAATTTTTATAACAGTAGACTTCTGATATTATCAAAGCCCATTTCATCCAGCATACAGTAATAAACGGCGTTTTAGTGCAGGTTTAACAGCCCAGGAGTTTTTATTCTTCCCCAAATACATGCTTACTTCATTATTTGTGAATAGGTCGTCTCTCACAGTTCATTACACAGCACAATCTAGGTAAAAATTTCCCTCGAATTACGTTTGTTGGAGCCACAACGCACTTAATTCGAGGCAGATGTAACTCATGGATGTAACTTAGAACTCCTTCATCCCACTGGAAGCAACTTTCCAGTTGTTTCTGGAACTTTCCTGGCCAAGGCACAAGGATTAATGTAGAGCCTTCTTGAGACCAGGAGAATTCATTTTAATTGAACATACAGGCTTCCGCTTTTTCACATGCAGCTGTTCCACCAGAATACATGCAACGCTGAAAATAATGGGGTATTCAGACAAAGCAGCTCTTCAGGATCTATCCCTTACCTAGAAAACCTATTCCCCAAAGTTGATTGACAAAGTTGATCCCCAAAAGTTGATTGATTGTTCCCTATCCCCCACTAATTGCATGACTACGATAACGGAGCCTAGCTTCACTTTTATTTGGAACGGAACACCGTAGTCACTCCAGGAAATCTTTAAACCAGTCACCTCAAGTTGCACAACCGGGAGGGGGCTTCTTCCGTTCGCACTTCTACAGGTGAGACGTTCCCGAACCTACGAGCCCCGCCCCTACCTGTCAGCTCCCCGAGGCCACGCCCACGGGCTCGCCCTGGAACTTGTGCACGTGCGTGCGTGCGATCTCGTCGTTCTTATTTGAGAAATGTGGAGAGAGGGGAGGGAAGGAGGGTCGAGCCCTACAAGCCTTCGAGCCTGACCCCTCCGCAAACTGAGAGCGACATCCGAGCTCGCCGCTAGCTTGAGACGGGCTCCCCGAACCTCGTTTCGTTGTGGGTTTTTTCCCCCTTCCTCTCACAAGTTCCCAAGCAGCCGATCGCGCGAGCCAAAGGTTTGCCGGGGCAGAAACTTCCAACCGGCGGCAAACAGCAGCCGCCTCCCTAGCGCGCTACCTTCGCGGCAGCTAACGCGCCGGAGAAAACTTGCCGCCGCCTCACTTCCAACGGAGACCCCTCCACCTCCCCGCCCATCCTCCCCATCCATTCCTCGACGGCCGCGCCGTCCTCCCCCCCCCTTTTTTTTTACCTGCAGGAGACCGTGAGCTCCACTTTGGTGGCCGGGATGCTGCCCGTGAGAGGGTCGAAGTCCTGCACCGACGCCATGTCCTCGAGTTTGTCCAGAACGTCCTCCTCCATGGGAGAGAGCGAGAGCGAGCGAGCGCGGGAGAGCGGCGCCTCTCAACAAGTCGCCGAGCGCGCCGGCTAGCCGGAGAGACCAATCCACCACTGAACCCTAATCGTAGCCCCGGCCCAGCGGGCGGGCGAGCAGGCTCTCTCTCTCTCTCTCTCTCTCTCCCTGGCTCCCTTGGACTGTAAGCGTTTCTTCGCTCAAGCGCTGCGGTGACCCACGCACCAGCCGGGCGTGAAGCGCTGGCCGCGGCGGCTAGAAGCCGAGCTTGGAGAGCTAATCGGAGGTGGCGCGCGCTCTCCCTCTCTCCCTCCCTCCCTCTCTCTCTCTCTCGCCACGCACGCCGCGATTTGAAAAGGGGGGGAAGCGGGGTCTTTCTTTCCCCTCAAATCCACGGAGGGAGATTTCAGGGAAGCTCCACCTCCTTCAGAATCAAAACGGCCAGCTGGGCGCCTCAGCCCAGCGCTGCTCCTACGGCAAACAGGGGAACCCTCCCCCGCCGGCCCAATCTCTCTCTCACCACCACCCCCGGGGAACCTGTTTCCCCGCCGCACACCCTTTCTGCGCCAGTGCCCCGGGGAGCGTCAGCCTCGAAAGGCTGCGAAGGAGCCTTCGCAGCCGCTGAAGCGCACGGGGATTTGGATCCGCACTTCTCCAGGGGGCGGAGAGCGAAGGCTCTTTTGTCTCTGGTGCAGGTGCCTGTGGCGTGGTGTCTGGTTTAGGAGTTGCAGCCTTCTCCCAACCGGGGGGCCCCCCGGAGTCATAGTCCGAGGCCGCTGGAGGGCACCGGATCGGAGGGAGCTGTTTTCCTAGCATTTGAAAGTATGCGAACTGGGTTTAAGTGCCGGAGCTTTGTGGGATGCGATTTAAAAAAGACCTAGAATCACAGACTTGAGCTGCGGCCAGGGAAGAAAAGAAGAATGAGTGTGGCGATTGTGAGAAGGAATGCATTCCGTACATGCATGTTCTTGTGACTCTGTCTCTCTCTCTCTCTCTTACACACACACACACACACACACACACAAACATGTCTAAGCAGACCTGGTTAAGGCAGAAAGATTCATATATAGGACATAATCCGCTTTCTCCTGTGTGAAGGCAGGAGGGTGGCAGAAATAAATCATAAGACAAGGCCATTGGGAGAAGCTCTTGCCCTCCCTATGCAGAGCAGGAGGCACATATGCTAAACTCCACAATAGTCTAGAGTGGTTGTATGTGCCCCCAGGGCATGTGGATGTTTTGTTTTCCTTTTTCATGTTAAACACCTTAAAACAAGTAATTATAGTTTCCAACCACCTGGCTAGGCAATAAACCGTCACAGAGCTACCCAGCACCCTCCAGACTAAATGGCTGTCAGAAAGCAAGAAGTAAATGTAATATGCAAGAGAAACATCAAGAAAGTGAGTCAAGACACAGACCATGCATCAGTTCAATTACACATTTCATGGTGAATATGCATGTAGAAAATTGTTTAGAAGCATTCGCCCATTCTGGAGATGTTAAAACAGAGAGCCAGAGATGCCCAAGGCCAGGGGTGGAGTCCAGGATCTCAGCCACAAAACCTAGCAGCTTTCAAATCAATCCCACTTCACTTCTATTGTACATACCTCCTGGACTGGGATATGGGATTGGGTTGATAGAACCTAGCTGTGCCTAGCAAAAGCCACAAGGGGCAGATTTTCCTAATACACGGGCCAATGATTACATGTACTGTATGCCTGGAATACGAAGGAGCATGAATTCAGGTTTATATATAGGTGTGAGCTGGAGAAATTCGGAATGTATATTAGAGAGTGACAACAAACCCCCAAAGTGTCTAATGTGGGGTTGTTTTTTTAATGGATTGAAAAGAGTTGTTTAAAAGTTGTTTTGCTTTCCTTGGTCAGGGGGAATGTTTTTTTTAAAATGTTCTTATCACTGCTGTGAGCCACCCAGAGTTATGGCCCATAAAATAGACAGCCATATAAGTCTCATAAATAAATAATAATACTCCTTTTTGTTGCCCAGGAATAAGATAATAATATAAATGGCAAGCATGCAAGCAAAATTTTACAAGATAGGAAGAGAACTGTATAGGCAAGTAGCCATATTAGAAAAAAGCAACAGGATAAAGATTTAGCATATTCCAATTCTCTGACACCACCTTCTTTTTGCTATCATAATATTAGGTCATATTTTTCATGTTCCATTCACATTAGCCTAATGTAACCAAACAGCAGTCTGTTAAAAAAAAGTTTGTGAGTGATATAAGCAATATTCATCTGTCCAACCCACAATCACAAAGAAAATGCCTTGAGCATATATTTGACCTAAATAATTGAAAACAATTTCATGCAAGACAGGATTTTTTAATAAAGGGATGGTGAGTAAAGAAGAGTATTTTCAACAATGTGCAGCTAAATTGTCATTTATTATTTTTAAAAGATTATTTGAGAATTTGTTTAGTTGTCCTTGCTTTGCTTTACATACTGCTTAGATTTTTAATATTGCTGAATCGCAGGACAGAAGTCAGTAATGCAGATATGTAACTTTTTTCTATTAGAAATGATTTACCACATGTTTATATAATTCAGTCATATTTTGTTAAATTTCAGTATAAAATAAAACTTACAGTTTTAGAAGACAAACAGGTCATCAAGGATTTTTTTTATTATTATACTGGCAACAAAAATAAAACCCACCATCATGTCATCATGACTAATAATACATTTTCAAATGAGGGAAAAATTAGCAAGGTTTCATCTATATCAATTTTTTTCAAAAGGCAACTGGACTCCCCCCCACTCTCCACATGAAAACGTTTTGCTTCTCATTCAAGAAGCTTCTTCAGTTCAACTGAACTGAACTGAAGAAGCTTCTTGGATGAAAAGTGGAATGTCCAAGGAAAAACAAAGAAAGCCCAGTTGCCTTCTGAAAAAGCACCTTTGGGACAACCATGACCTAAGTGACTGAGAATCTCCATAGACATTCTCCCATTGCATAACATGTCTCTTAGGACCAGCAACTTGTTGTTTAAACATAATCCCAGAGCAAATGAATGAATTCACAACTTTTGAATACAGCATTTGCCTCATTCAGTAGCATATGAATCAACTGGTGTAATGAGACATTCAGCCGTTATCTTCTGTCCATCTAAGCTATCTTAGTATTTGCTCATTACACGTTTATGTCTCTTCAACCATTTAACTCTAAGCAGTCTAAGCAAAGCATAATTAAAAGTTTGTCAAGATTATAGAATATGCAAATAATATTACCAACGTATGTTCAATATCTTAATAATATTGCAATAAAAATCCTCACATAAAAACAAGGAACTGGCTTCATCCCAAAGATCGTACACCTCTCCTTCTCACATTGGTGTCTTCCTCCAGTTTTAAAACCACACTCTTCTTCCAGTCCAGCTTCCTTCAATATATATTCCACATATAGATTAAATAAATAATGGGGGAGTATCTTAACTCACTCCTCTGCCAACCTGAAGTTAGTCTGTTTCACCACATTCTATTTGTATTGCTTCTTACTGACTCTGTTCAGGCGTTGCATGAGGATAATACGATGCTCCAGGATTTCCAATTTTCCAAGTGCCTTCCACAGCTAGATGTACGGTAATTGACACAATCAAAGATTTCTATAATCAGTGAATCTGTACTGACTTATTTTTGGTATTCTTTGATGTTCTCAATTATTCAGTGTGCCTCAGCAATAATATCTTGTGTTTTTTTATTCTTTTCAAAAGCTACTTTGAACATCTACCATTTCCCTCTCCATGTAGGTTTCTAATCTGCTTTGGATGATCCTGAGTATTTTGCTGGCATGTGAAATTAAAGATATTGTACAAGTAGTCCTTGCTTAGCAATGGTAATTGGGACCAGAATTTCCATCACTAAATGGTCATAAAAAGCGATATCACATGACTGCATTTCTTAGCAACGGAAACCTCAGCATCTCTGTTGCCGTTGTTAATTGAGGATCGTCGGTCATTAAATAAGAACTTCTTTGTAACTTCCTGCCAGCTTCCAACAACCAAAGTCAATGGAAGCCGGCAAGAAGTTGCAAGTCCTAGATGGCTCGCAAGCAGGCTAGTAGGCAGTAAGTAGATGCTACAAGGTGAGGGAGAAGGCATAGGTGGCTGCAGCAATATGCACAAATGATTTCAGATTTAGGGATAGTTGCTGCCAGCAGGGTGTGGTACTAGGATAGCAGGCCAGGTGAGGCTTACTGGAGCAACTTGTGACCTTCCCTGTCAGCTTTCCCATTGACATTGTTTGCAAATATCCAGCAGACAAGATCCCAAATGGCAATCACCTGACCTTGGGACATTGCAATAGTCATTAATGCAAACCAGTTGACAGGTGCCCAGATCATGACTGTAGGGATGGTGGAACAGCCAGAACTTTGAGGACCAGCTGTAAGTATCACTTGTTTAGAGCTGTTGCAATTACAATCACTGAATGAGTTGTCGTTTAATGGGGACTACCCATACAATAGTTTGTATCCTCTATTGTAGGATGTAAACTACTTCAGTCTGTTTGCCACTCATTCTCTGAATTTGCTGGCATAGCTTAGTTAGAACTTGATTTCTTTCTCTTGCTTCTATAACTAATCCACCAATTCCTGTAGCCTTCTGACTTGATAATGTTGACATTCTTTACTATAACAATTTAAACAATTCAATGCTGAAACTTCTTTCTGAGTTCAGAGATCTTTTGAAAGACTTTCCTTTTTTTCTAAATCTATTTCCATCTTTGATGTCTTATGGCTGTTATTGCAATACTGTTTCTTGTATCTCCTAATAGTTCTCTGAAAATCTTTATTAAACTCTTTCCTGAGATCTTTGTCTTTCTTGGCTTTGGCTTGTCTTCTTGGCAATCTCAATTGTTTTTTTCCAATATTGAGTTTGCTATCTTCTATTTCTCCATTTTTGGCAGTCTCCTTTCACATTCACAACTTCTTTAAATACATTTCATACTTTCTCTGTTTCTCTATCAGTGAGGTTCAGGACTTCAAAACAATTTTTGATGTTCCTCTTGAGAATAGAAGGTATATGCTCAAGATCACATTGTGGAATCTGGTTGGCTTCCTTTTTTCTTCCTTAGCTTAACTTAAAACCTGCATATGAGCACTTTGTGACCTGTTCTTGTCAGCCTCCCCCCACTCCCCAAGAAAGATATGTGGTGATTCTTCCACACAAAAGTGTCAAGTTAAAGCATTCTTCTCTCAGAATCTATCATAAACTCTGATAATTATTATGGATGGACTGTCTTCACCCTCTTTCTCTCGCAAATATCTAAATTGAGTTGTCTCTTATAGCAATAGTAATAGCAATAGCAGTTAGACTTATATACCGCTTCATAGGACTTGCAGCCCTCTCTAAGCGGTTTACAGAGTCAGCATATCGCCCCCACAGTCTGGCTCCTCATTTCACCCACCTCGGAAGGATGGAAGGCTGAGTCAACCTTGAGCGGGTGAGATTAGAACCGCTGAACTGCAAATAAGTCAGCTGAAGTGGCCTGCAGTACTGCACCCTAACCACTGTGCCACCTCGGCTCATTATTCCTCTGAAATATCCACCTCTTATTCCTCTGAAATGCACCCTTTTCCTCCTGGGAATCCAGACTACTACACATTCCATCATATTTCCACAGTCAAGACTTGACCATGTCTTTGATGCTATAATTGAGTGTCTCCAACTCTTGTTTGCAATAATATAGTCACTTCAATTTCTATGTATTGAAGATGTCTACATATACAGGCTTTATTTTGATTGTTTAATGAAAATTAAACACAGTAATTTAGAAATTACTTTAATTTAAAAATTAAAGACAGTATAAGCAATGAAGAATAATTGGGTGGTAGAAATTGATAAATTGTTCTCCTGCTTCATTTCAGTTTCCTAAGTCATATGATACAATTACATTTGTCTTCTTAATATTTCCAACTTTGGCATTCCGGTTTCCAAATGATAATCAGCACACCTTCTTTCTATGTTCTATTAGTTTCAAACTGAACTTGATCATAAAACTCATTAACTTCCTCTTCTCCTATGGGAACATAAACTTGGACAATTATCCTGCTAAACAGTTGTCCACTAAAACCAATTAATATTACACATTTATTGACTGCATTGTAGAAGTACAGTTTTTGTTATACATTCCCTAACTATAAGAGAAATGGCATTCCCTCTTTATAATTCATGTCCCAATTAATTATCAATGTGATCTTCTGACTGAAAGTGTCCAGTTCCAGTCCATCTCAATCAACTGATGCCTAAATTTCAACGTGTAATTGATTCAGTTCACCTTTTGTTGTGTTGGCCTTTCCCATGATCATGGTTGTTACATTCCTACTGTAATTCTGTCTTTATAGCTTTGGATTTTCTTTTTCTGCATGGCAAATATCAGCAAGGTATGCTAAAAGGTTTAAACTAGGCATGTCCTAAATGCTGTTAGTACCATGAAAAACCTTCAGTTCTTTCTCAGAAGCATGTTCAATGCCATCTGATCGGAGGGACCCATCATTTGGCACTATATTATCAATCATTATACATACATGTAGTTTTCTTGGTAAACTCCAATAATGGTACAGTATACCATACCGTTTCCTGCATGGGACCAAATGATTCCTTTGAAATCATTCCCTTCCAACATCTTCGTATTTGCTTGCTTTACACTCCTGGAGGCTTTTTTTTTTTTTTTTTTTTTTGCTCATCCCTCCCATCAATTTATGAAATTGTCTGTGGAACAAGCCTAAATGTGTTGGAAATAGAAAATAATTTACAGGTAATTCTTGATTAATGACTGTAACTGGAAATGGATTTCCAGTGGTAAATCATTATAGTCATAAGTTGAGGCACTCACAACTGGATATTTTTTGCAGCAGTCATTAAGTGAATCATGATGCTTACATGAATCTGCAATTATTAAGCATTGTTCCAAATGGGCAGTTTTTACTGGAAACTGGTAAAAAGTACCATATGACTGTGGGGACTCTGCAACAAGCCATAAAGGTAAGTTAATCTTTCTCTAAGCAGTTTACAGAGTCAGCATATTGCCCCCAATCTGGGCCCTCATTTTACTGACCTCGGAAGGATGGAAGTCTGAGTCAACCTTGAGCCAGTCATGATCGAACTGCTGGCAGTGGGCAGAATTAGCCTAGCTGCCAAGTGTCTCAAATGCAGCCATGTGACTATGTGGGGGGAGTGTGTATGGCATTTTACAAAGGCCAGAAGTTGTGGCCTTTGTAAAACAAAAGGCTTGTTCCTGTGCTGTTTGTAATTTCATTAAGCAGCTGGCTGTAAGTTAAGGACTACTATATAAAAATTACACTTGTACAGCATTTATAAAGTTACTCTTAAGGTAACACGAATGCTTCATTTAAAGCTGAGTAATGACATTGTTACTGATTAACTAATTGTAATTGCTAATCTACCTAAAAAATGTGGCTGTCATTCCATGCATTACAGAAATTAGTAAAATAATTAATTAGAAATTGGCACTCTACTGAGAATTTTGGAGAGTGGATGATATATTACAAAAGTGTATAAAATCTCTCATTAAACTCTATAATCATTCCTTTAAGATTACAGTACTGAAAAGGTCGAGAAAAAACATAAGAAAAAGGAATACTTTTCCTTTAGTCCTGGCATAAGTCTTCCCCTTTTATTTTACAATCATCATTCAGGGTGTTGGATATGAGTTACATTAGAGAAATAAATACTCTCAAAGCATAGTTTGTGATCTTCAGGGTGCTATTTTAAGAAAGAGAGATTGTCTTCTGAATAGACTGTCTCCTGTCCTCCTTAAAAAAACAGCTTGGATATACAGGAGACTGATTTTCCAGCAATACTGTCTATGGGTTCAGCCTGGTTAGAAATGTTTTACTGCCATATATCCTGAGAATATAGTTATATATAAAGGGTTTTGCTTACTTTTCTAATGTATTCCTTCCACGTAGTAAATAGAAAACACCGTTGCAATCCCAATATACATAAAAAGATAAAGGTTCCCTTTTCACATATGTGTTAGTCCTTCCTGACTCTAGGGGACGGTGCTCATCTCCGTTTTAAAGCCAAAGAGCCAGCGCCGTCCAGACATCTCCATGGTCATGTGGCTGGCATGACTAAACACCGAAGGCACATGGAGTGCTGTTACCTTCCCACCAAATGTGGTTCCTATTTTTCTACTTGCATTTTTACATACTTTTGAACTACTAGGTTGGCAAAAGCTGGGACAAGTAACTGGGAGCTCACTCCGTTACGTGGGGTTGCTGAACTGCATGCTCTCCCATAATTCAGGAAGTAAAAAATAGTACATATAGTATACTTTTTGCATTATGGTAAAATGGGTAAATGATTCTTTTATGTGAGATTTACTCTCACGTTTGCTGCATTATTCCAACATGAAATATGGATAATGATGATAGCAGTGATACTAAGCATAGCAAAATAATAAAACTTTTCTCCAACTGGTGTTATCTTTTGTTAACATGAATATTTGTTTATTCACATTATGAACAACAAATATCAGTAAAATGTAAGTAAGACAACAAAAAGTTATTTGCTGATTAATAAGCTTGAGGGTCTTGACTGAAACTGAAAAGCTTTGTCTTGGAACATTCCAGTAAGTGAAATAAAACATTCCTCTTGCAAGCATTTAAGAAGACACAAAACTATACAATGCATGAATTCTGAGGTCATATCAGCATGATCAGGACAACTTTTGTCCTTCATAATTAGATCATTCTTTTTGATTAAGTATTTTTGAAGACCGGGTCAAGGGAACTGGGAGTGACTAATCATCCTTTATGCATAGAGCAAGATTATGGTTTCTCAAAAGGAAAGGCCACAAACTGTACATGCTAACAGGATCATTGACTGAACTTGGCTTGACCAAGAAGTGTGTAGAATAAATTCAGGATGGATCCTGAAAGTTTAAATACACAAAGCTGGATCACTGGCAGGACACATTTTTATTCTGCCTAGGCCAGGGGTTTCAAACTCAAGGATTACAGGCCGCATCAGGCCCATGGGGCCACCCTAAAAGCAACAAAGGACCAGACCGCAGTGCCTCTGCCAGTGAAAATGGAGCTCAGTAGGACCACACACAGCCCTCCCAAGCTCCATTTTCGCTGGCAGAAGGTTGCAGATGGCCATCCTGGCCAAAAACAGAGCTCGTGAGCCTGTTTTTATTGGAAGAGTGCTCTGGCACCACATGTGCCCCCCAAACGAATGATGTCAAGCTGGCCACGCCCACCCCAGCCTCTCAAGGCCAAACACAACCCTGATGTGGCCCTCAATGAAATCGAGTTTGACACACCTGGCCTAGGCCAATTGGCAGCCAACGTATCCAAACAAAGTGGATTCTAATGGATTCCAACTGTGTCTTTTCAAGAGTTAGAGCATATGTATCTGGAATGGCTGCCAGAACTGCTTCCATTTTTCTTAGTGAGACCAAGGTTTGGAGAAAGATTTGAAAACCTATACACATAAAACTAGATCACAGCAGTGGTGGGTTTCAAAACAATTTCGAACCTGCTCTGTGGGTGTGGCCTCCTTTATGGGAGTGACTTGCCGGCCATGTGACCTGGTGGGAGTGGCTTGCTGGCCATGTGTTTTCTCTCTCTCTCTCTCTCTCTCTCTCTCTCTCTCTCTCCTTCCTTTTGTCTCTCTGTCCCTTTTTCCTTTTTTTCTTTCATCTCTCTCTCTGTTTTTCTTTCTTTTTTCTTTATTTCTTTATTTCTTTCTTCCTTCCTTTCTCTCTCTCTCTCTCTCTCTCTCTCTCTCTCTCTCTCTCTCTGTGTGTGTGTGTGTGTGTGTGTGTGTGTGTGTCAGTAGTGGGTTTCAAAAAATTTTGGAACCTCTTCTGTAGGTGTGGCCTGCTTTCCGGGTCCACTGGTGGAACCTCTTCTAACCGGTTCGGTAGATTTGACGAACCGGTTCTACCGAACTGGTGCGAACTGGTAGGAACCCACCTCTGGATCACAGGCAGAACTTCTGCCTTGATAAGCTGGCAGATTGTCCTTAGCTCTGTTACAAAAAACCAAACGTTGATCCCCAAACAAACCACAGAACTAGAAATGAGAGTTATCTCAAAAATAAAGTCCATTGTTGTTATAGAAATGGCTAGTTTACACTATTATATAAAAGTAAAATGTTGAGGTTTGATGTTATCATCTTATTCTACTGCACCAAAGACAATTGGAAGTCAATGCATCTTGTTTCTCTTTCTCCTTTTTCCTATACTTTTCCCTTCCCCTTTCCCTCCGCTATTTTTCCTATGATTTTCTTTTGTACTTTTGTATTTTATATTATAAAATAATAAAAAAATAAACCCCAGTTTTCTAGAACTATAGAAAAGTAAGGAACCTCACTTTTAAATGTGTTTTATTGTTCACTTTCAATGAAAAGGCTTTATTTATATAGTTGCAATCTTCTTTGTTTATTTGTTATATAAAGTAAAAATTATTACAATAATTATTCTTAGCCAATCCTAAAGACAATGAAACCATTAGTTTTCTTAGCTATGACACAAGTAGATATATCATTTTAGCACAGCACAATATCACAAAGAATGAGAAGCCCTATTTTAGGGGTATAGTATGATTATCTATTTGTAATCCACATTATGTCAACATTTTTCAAATTAATTACTTCAACTTTTCTAATAATAGCTATTTTTTCTATTATAAATTCATCAGTGTATTACTTTCTCTTGGATCTTCATTAAATATGTATACTAATGAATATGTCTTGTTCGTATTTCATAAAAAAATTAATTTTGATAAACAAAAAAATTATCATGCATTATCATTTTATTAGTGTATGTCAGCTTGATTTAGAATTGGTCAGCATGAAATTCTTTGTTAAATTGACAACTTCAATGTAAGACAATGTAATTGACAACTTCAATAAAAATTAATCCTGGATAATTTGGTTAACCAATATTTTGTAAAGTGCTGAACCATTCAATGCAAATTGACACAGGTGAGCAAAAATGAAATTACAACCTAAATTATAGTATCTAGTCTATGGAGATTCTCAGTCATCCAGGTCCAGGGACGTGCAGTCACTGGAGGCAGAGGAGGCGGGGCCTCACCAGTCTCATGAGGAAAAGGAAAGAATTTTTAAAATAATTAAAAAGGCCAAGGTAGTTGCTGCCAGACACCAAGTCACAGTGACTCTGAGTCTGCTTAGTGCTAACTGTAGGGGGAGGTGGGAGAACTATGGGCCTCCTTTGCATAAGGAATTTTTCGCCTTTTAAGAGTTAAGCAAGGGTTAAAAAGCAAAAAAATTCCTTATGCAAATGAGGCACGTGATTCTTTCGCCTCCTCCTGCAGAGGGCACTTTGTTTAGAGGCTTTTTAAAAACATCTAAGCAGAGTCATCCACGTGGTGACTCTAGCAGCAACTATCCTAGCCTGCCTGGCCCTGGCTAGACCAAATCTTGCATTTTTGACGCAGCTGGAAGGTATGTGGGTCAGATGGAGGGGGCAGGGGGGAGGAATTCAATATTATTTGTAATGTAAGTAATTGTAATTTGTTTTTATTATTTGTGTGTGTGTGTGTGTGTGTGTGTGTGTGTGTTTTTACCCGCCTCTGCTGGCACGCAGGCTGGCACATTTATTTTTATTTTTTATTTTTCATTTTTACTTTTTTACTTTTTTAAATTTTTATTTATTTATTTATTTGTTTATTTATTTATTTTTTTATTTTTAAATTTTTTTAAAATTTTTTAATTTTTTTAAGTGCCTTCCGGGCCGAGTGAAGCAACAACCTTCGGACAGGAAAGGAAGTGCATCTTGTCCTCTGGCAGGGCATGAGGACCTTTCTGCGGGCTTCGACTGAGCCGCCCTCGAGCCCGCAAGCCAAATTTCGAGGGAGCGAGCAAGCCCCGCTAAGCACTTCCTGAGCAGTCGAGCCAAAATTGAGATGGCGCGCGCTGGCAAGCAGGCAGGGAGGCCGGGAGCGCGGATGAAGATGGGACCTTTTACCTCCAACAGACCTATTAGATCCCACAGAGTAAGCCTCCTCCGAATCCCATCTACTGGCCAATGCCGATTGGCTACCACCCGGAGGAGGGCCTTCTCTGTGGCTGCTCCGGCCCTCTGGAACGAGCTCCCCGTGGAGATTCAGACACTCACCACCCTTCAGGCCTTCCGCAAAGCCCTTAAAACCTGGCTGTTCCGACAGGCCTGGGGTTGACGAGTTCCCGTCCCTGCTAGAACTTTGTGGTTGTTGATTGCTTTTAAATTCTTTTGTAGTTGCTTGCTTCTTGTTTCCCCACTGTCTGTATTCCCTTCCTTTGATTTGTGAGCCGCCCTGAGTCCCTCTGGGAATAGGGCAGCATATAAATGCAATAAATCCAAATCCTTAAGCCAAGGCCCCAGATGGCCCCCTTGCTCAAAGGGTCCTACAGGAGCTCAGACCAGGACCGCCCTTGGGAAGCCTTCCAGAATAACCCCAGCTTTCTCGCTCAATGACTGCTCTCCCTCAGCCCACTTTTCTCGTGCATCCTGGGGTCCTGCTGCTGCTCCTCCCCCTTCCTCAGCTTTTGACGGGAGAGAAAAGACGAGGCCCAGGAGGGCGGGCTGTTTATTAATGCCACTTGGACGAGGCGCAGCAACGGGCAGAAGAAGGCAGTTTGGTGGCTCCCCGTTTGGTGAAGAGTCCCGAGGGTCGCCAATTCTGCTTTAAAAATCTTCCAAAGACTCCCCATTAGAAAACTTTGGAGCAGGTCTCTCCAAATTCTCTCTGGCTCTCCGACCAAGTGGTGAGGGGCGAGGGGTGTTTTGGCCAGATCTGGAGCAGAAAAGTTTTTGTGAGGTGCGAGGGGCAAAGTTGCAGTCTTTGGGAAGGGGTGGGGTGAGGGAGGGAGGGAAAGAAAACCCTTTTTTTTTTCTTTCTCTTTCTCTCTGCCTGGAGGCGACGGGCGGGCAGGCGGCGAAGCAAGGCAACTCGGGCGGCTGAGGCATGGCTTTAAAGTGGCGGCAGGGCCCCGGCGGCAGGACTTTAAAGTCCCGGCACCGTCCGCTATAGAGCGGGTCCCGGTCCCGCTCTATGGCGGACGCGGAGCCAGGGCTTCACTGGGGCTTTCGCGCTTGCCTCATCAGCCATGAAGCTCACCGCACGTCACTGTCCAGGTCATGGTTGTCCCGAAGGTGCTTTTTCAAAAAGCAGCTGAACTTTTCTTTGTTTGTCCTTGAAGACATTTTGCTTCTCATCGAAGAAGCTTCTTCAATTCAGTTCAGTTAAACTGAAGAAGCTTCATGGATGTCTTCAAGGAAAAAAACTTTCAGACATTTTTTTTATTATATTTTATATAGATGAAGATTGTAGTGTAAAAACCTTGCAAATTTTCTCTATTTGCAACCTGTTTGCTTAGGCACAGTCTCTCCCGAGCCTCTTGCTTTTCCCATTATACAACTGTGGGTTATATTCAGAGGTGAGCTTCAAAATTTTTAGCTAGGGGTTCTCTGCCCAGTTGCTGAGTGGGCGTGGCCATGATGGGTATGGCCTAGTTGGCCTCCTGCACCAGGGTGGGGGAGGGAAGTTTTTGCGCTCCCTGGGCTCCGGAGGCTTTCCTCGAGCCTCTGGGAGGGGGAAGACGGCCTCCCCAGGCTCCAGAGGCCCCCTGGAGGCCAGAAATGGGCCCATTTCCAGCCTTCCCGAACTTCTGGTAGACCCATTTTTCGCCCTCCCCAAACCTCCATACACACCCTGCACTTACCTGCATCCAAAACAGGCCACATGGGGGACTCCTGGGAGGGGAGAGGTGGGCGGGACCAACCAGGAGTGGGATTTGGGGGTGCTCTGAACTGCATAGAATCTTAGCTAGAGGTTCTCCCAAACCCCTGCCAACCCCCAGCAGCCCACTCCTGGTTATATTTCCTCATATCTGACCGTTCCCTAGGCAGTATCTCTTCACCTCGTCTCCTTAGACTATTACAGGATTCCGAGAATCTGGGACAAGTAGACCTTCAGCATTCATCCAAGCAATGTGCAATAACATAAAACAACAGGCCATCTTTCAACACGAGAAGCCATTTTTTAACAGACAGCATATACAGTATATTCTGATATGAATCTCCGTGAAATACTTTGATGCCTTGGGAATGGATGCTGTATCTTATTTCCTACTATTACTGTATCTTAACTTCAAGAAATTACAGTTTGTAAAAGCTCATTTTTTAATACCTAACTAAGAAACTGGGATGGAATATTTGTTTGCAAAGAGAAGAACAAATGTTTATCAGTCTAAATTCCTCTTCAATTACAGGTAGGCCTTGCTTATAATCATTCATTTAGAAACTGTTTGAAGTGACTTATGATGGGTTTTCACACTTAACAACCATTGCAGCATCCCCATGACCATGTGATCAGTTGCACTTTCCCGGGTCATGTGACCCCTATTTGTAACCTTCCCATTTGGCTTCCAACAAGCAAAGTCAATGGGAGAAGTCAGATTGGCTTAACAACCGCAGCGATTTACTTAGCAACTGGCAAAAAAGATCATAAAATGGGACACAAATCACTTAACAATTGCCTTGCTTAGCAATGGAAATTTTGGGCTCAGTTGTGGTCGTAACTTGAGGATTATCTGTATTGCTGATTTACCCCTGGCTATATAAACAGGAGGCCAATGAAAATGTAATTCCTGTAAATGTGTGATATTTAGGAAATCAGCAGACAAATAGCATTTTGAAATAATCATTTTTTTTTTCAAAAATGCAAAATACATTTGCATGGTAAGATTTAAAATTGAAAATATAAAGTACAAAATTATGCTAATTAAAAACGTTTAAAGAATCAATTTGGCATATATAGACACTTTCAAAGAAGTGTTTTTCCCCATTTTTTTAAAACCAACTTTTCTATATTGTGAGGACATGCATTGCATTTCCATTTCACATCACCAGTTGTTCTGGAAACAAATGTATTCACTCTGATTAGGTGTTTTTCCACAAAACCTGTTGAACAAAAGAACAGTAATTAAAATTCTCAGTTCAAATACAGATTATAAAGGGCTTTTTTTTAATATCACTTCCTAAAATAGTCTACTGAGTCACATTCAGATGAATTACTCTTTTTTTCCCTTTTCATATTCTGTCAGAATACATAACTACATGCTCGATGACATTGATGCTTTGGGATTACTACCTTGGAGAGAGTTTTATTATCATATCAAGTACTATGCTAACAAGTCAGGAGGTCCTGCAATGATTTAATATTCATGTCTTCATGGCATGGGAGCAGGCTGTTTGAGGGAATTGCCTCTTCCCCATCACCTTAGATTAGATCTAATGATTAGATCGCATAGAAAAGGCATGATATGGATCAGAGGTGGGTTGCTCCTGGTTCGGCCCAGATCGGGTGAACCGGTAGCGGGGGCAGCCCACATGCCCGGGCAAACAAGAGTGAGCACAAGCGAACCGGTAGCGCCTGGATTTGCAACCCACCTCTGCTGTGGATGCCATCAGCTGGGACCGATATTTGGTGATTCCCAGAAGAAGTTCCTTCTCTGCTGTGGTATCCACTTTATGGTACATCCTTCACCCTGAAATTAGATTTCCTCCATCCCATTTGACATTCCAGAATTCTCTCCAGACCTAGTTATTTAATCAGGCCTTGAACTCCCAGGGAATCAAAGATGTACTCAGATGGTTTCATCATTAGATGCCGATTCTTTGTGTATTTTTTGTGTATTTTTTATGTTTTTATAATATTTATTTTAATTGGGATTTTATATCTTTGTAACACACACACACACACACAGCTTCTTACAAGCTTCTTACAAGCAAAGTCAACAGGGGATCTGGATTCACTTAACAACCATGTGATTCACTTAGCAACTGTGGCAAGAAAGCTTGTAAAAATTGGGCAAAATTCACATAACAAATATTTCACTTAGCAAGAGAAATGTTGGGCTCAATTGTGGTTGTAAGTCACAGACTACTTATACTTGTGGTTACATTGTTGCATGCCACCCAGAATTGCATTCCGTAAGATGAGTAGCTATAACAATTTGACCAAATAATTAAGCATTTGGGTGGTATGTTCTACTTGTTACTCTTCCTTTTTGTTCTAACTAGTCATGCTTGTTCCATCACAAAATGGTCACTGCTCATGACTCTCTCCAGACTAGCATATTGTACTTTTAGTTCAGCAAAAGGTAGGTTGCTAGGACCCTGTTTAGGATGCTGGAATGTATAATTGACAAGAGATTAGCAGTTAAACCAGTCTGGTTAATCTAGGCCAGTGGTTCCCAAACTTTTTCAGTCCACTGCCCCCTTGGTGCTACAAACTGATCCTCAGTGCCTCCCACCCAGTGGTGGAATTCAATTTTTTTTACTACTAGTTCTGTGGGTGTGGTTTTGTGGGCATGGCTGGGGGGGGGGGTCATGTGACTGGGCGGTTTGCACGACGGAAGGAAGATAGTAACAGTAAAGTTCAAAACTGTAACAATTAATTGCACATTTATTCAAAATCCAATTTAAAAACCTTTTTAGTTAATTTAATTCAACAAAATTGTTGAACATGATCCAGTGATACCAGGTTTTCAAAGTTTGACTAAGGTGGCAGGCTGAACCAAGGTAGGCCTGAACCAGACTAGGGTTTCATGATATTAAGCTTCAACTGTTCATATAGAAATTGCAAGCTTTGCTTTTAGGCCATAGTGCGGTTAGACACGGGTTAGAAGGAAATCTGTACATGAAATATGCTAAGGCAAAACATCTATTTTAGCCCATTTGCTGGCTTGGCTGTTAATCTGTTTGGTAGGCATATATTGCCAGTTCTTCAAAATACGAGCTATGCTGCTCCGTTAGCTGTCCCATGTATTATGACATCCTGTAGACATACATAGAGAGCCAAGGTGGCGCAGTGGTTAAATGCAGCACTGCAGGCTACTTCAGCTGACTGCAGTTCGGCTGTTCAAATCTCACCGGCTCAAGGTTGACTCAGCCTTCCATCCTTCCGAGGTGGGTAAAATGAGGACCCGGATTGTTGTTGGGGGCGATATGCTGATTCTGTAAACCGCTTAGAGAGGGCTGAAAGCCCTATGAAGCGGTATATAAGTCTAATTGCTATTGCTATACTTCCTGTAACTCAAGGGCAAATCTTGAGGGGTGTTTCCAAAACTAACAGATGGCTTTAGCTGAAAGCTATAAACTATATAAGGAATTTCCTGACTTTCACTCATTGTTCAGGCCATTGTTTATTCTGAACCTGCGCAAATACACTTTCCTTCTCTGAAGAGCTGGCTTGTGTGTCCCGTTTTTTCTACAACAGTTTTTGGCGACTCCACTGGGACAATGAGCGAGGCGATGTTTCGCTGAAGGCAGCCTGACCCCTGGGACCCTGCAGGGGACCACCTCTGAACATTCTCCAGGCGCCATGGGGGATTGAGCCTCCGGGAGATGGCTGTGGTTCCTCGCTGGGGCCACCGGTGCTGAGGGCTAGTCCAAGATCGCTTAAGGGAAGGAAAGGAGGTCTGAACTGTATCCTGGCCAGGACAGGGCTTTGTGAAGGCATCTCAGGCGAGTATATGTAACTGGTATTGTACCCACCACATTTGAAGATAGAAGATGGAGCCTAATCA
The DNA here is from genome assembly GCF_009769535.1 of Thamnophis elegans. Taxonomy (NCBI): domain Eukaryota; kingdom Metazoa; phylum Chordata; class Lepidosauria; order Squamata; family Natricidae; genus Thamnophis; species Thamnophis elegans. Next base: position 46,030,030 of record NC_045545.1, read on the forward strand.
CCTCCCTGGACTCGGGACGGCGTTCCTAATGAAGTCCGTGTAGGTTGTGTGGGTGGTTAAACCAGCACAGTTCCTGCAGTGGCCATTGAGTTCCGGCTTCTGGGGCCTCAGGTCGCTGGTAGTGTGTTAGGATGGGGGAGGAATGGCAGTGTGTCCCGCACGCTGTTGGAATGTACATTGAAAGGTTTTGATGATTATTTTAATCATACTGAATATAGGGTGCCATATCCCAAGGTAACTAGGGAGAGATTACAATACCTATGTCAACAGCAATGGCCCCACATGGGTGTTAGTTGGCCCCCAGAGGGTACATTTAAGTTTCAAACTATTGATGACCTAACTTCCTTGATAGCTGCTAATGAGGAGAAATACCCAAACCAGTTTCAGTACGTAGATTTGTAGATTTGTAGATTTTATTAATATTTGTAGGCCGCCCTTTTCCCTGAGGGGACTCAGGGCGGCTCACATAAAATCGGGGAAGGGGAATACAGACATTAAGATAAGACATATAATAAAATAGTAAACAACATACATTCATCATTCGGGAGGGGAACTATCCTTGTCCCCAGGCCTGACGGGCGAGCCAGTTCTTCAAGGCTGTGCGGAAGGCCTGGACGGTGGCGAGGGTGCGAATCTCTACGGGGAGCTCGTTCCAAAGGGTCGGGGCTACTACTGAGAAGGCCCTCCTCCTTGTAGTTGCCAGCCGACACTGGCTGGCCGATGGTATACGGAGGAGGCCTAATCTATGTGATCTTATTGGTCGCAGGGATGTAATTGGCAGAAGGCGGTCTCTCAAGTATCCAGATCCACTGCCATGTAGGGCTTTATGGGTGACTAATAGCACCTTGAAGCGCATCCGGAGATCGACAGGTAGCCAGCGCAGCTCGCGGAGGATAGGTGTTATGCGGGTGAACCGAGGTGCACCCACAATCACTCGCGCGGCCGCATTCTGTACTAGCTGAAGTCGCCGGATGCTCTTCAAGGGCAGCCCCATGTAGAGCACGTAGATTAGTGGGGAGATGCGGTGGCAGAACAGTCTGATGAATTGTTGCAATGTCAAGCTGAAATGGTGTGCCTCGATGTGGCCAGACCAAAAGGAAAGAAATTGAAGTCAGCGTCTGAAAGAATTAAGGAAGTGAAGGTGCCTGAGATCAGGGAATGTAAAGGGCAGAAAAAGGTTTTAGTGCAAGATGAGGAAGAACTCCCGAGGCCTCCTCCATATGCGCCCGTGCTCCCATTAGTGCTGGCCGTTAACGCGCCCGTGCCTGTGGGGGGAGCGGCTGCTGCAGATGTGGAAGGAGGAAGGGAGGAAGGCATAGCTGGTGAATATGGTAAGTCAGAACAGGATGTGCGACATAAGGAGAAAAAGCCCATAAAGAAACAACTATTTGTTCTGGGTAAGGAGGCTGAGAGTGATGAGGATGTGGGGCCTGTTGGGGGTGATATACCAGTTGGAGTAGTGACTAGGGCGGCTGCGGCCAGAGCAGAAGCGGCAGCAGCTGTGCAGCAGGACTTTCTTGGTCCTTTGAGCCAGATGGCTACACAGGTTGTAAATGTGCAGGGTGCCAGAGTATAGACTTTGCTTCCAATATGTCCCCAGTTTACTTAACTGGAAACAGCATTATGGACCCCTCTCCTCGAAGCCAACTGAGATGGTTGCTTTGTTTCAAACCATAATGCAGACACATACTCCTAATTGGCAGGACATACAGCAGTTGTTGAATACCTTGTTGATGCCAGATGAAAGGGAAAAGTGGAAGGCAGCTGTAAGGATGTGTATGAGAGCCAGATTTCTGAATGTGCAAGATTTAGGACCAAAGTTGGTAGCTAGGGCTCCAGAATGGGATCCAGGGTGGTTTCCTAGGAGCCAAGACCAAATGACAGCATTGAAGGAATATCAGAATTTGACAGTGGAAGCTCTTAGGAGGGTGGAGAAACCTCCAGTGAATTAGTTTTTGGTAACACAGGAAGCTGGGGATTGTAGGTTCGAGTCCCATCACACACACACCCCTTTGTAGATGGATGGTCGGACATCCAGAAAACATTGCAGAAGCTAGAGGGCGCTTTAGGGAAAAATACTGTTGAATTGTTGGAAGTAGCTAGGAAGGTGTTCATCAATAGGGACAAGGTAGAGAAAAAAGGAAAAGGATGCTTGTATGCATAAAAAGACCGAGTTATTGGCTGTGGCATTGCATGGGGCCAAACCAGTGTGCTCACTGTGGATCAGAAGGGCACTGGCAAAGGGAGTGTTCAGGTAAACTGGCAAGAGGTCGGGGTGTATGTGTTTTTCTGTGTTTTTGCATGCACATGGCAAATATATATAACATGGGTATTTGTTTTAGAGATCGATAGAGGCAGTTCAGAAGCCTGCTAGGATAGCTGTGATGCATTGTCATGGGCATCAGCGTGGTAGTGATAGGATTGCACTTGGAAACCGGGCTGCAGATGTGGAAGCCCATGTAGCAGCCTTAAGAATAGAATCATTGCCAGAACTTTACGTCAATGTAGCAATGGATTTGGGAGTAATACCAGAAAGCATTAAACCATCATACTCACAGTCCGAATGTAACAAAGCAGTAAATGATTTGAGAGCAGTAGTGAAGGAGGGGTGGTATATTCTTCCAGATGGAAGAGTATATGTACCGTCCTCTATGACCTGGCAATTGGTACAGTTATCCCATAATGCCACTCATATGGGAAAGACAGCATTGGAATTTACAATACTGAGGGAATATTATGTGGATGGGTTGGCAGGTATTGCAAGGAAGGTTACAACACAGTGTGAAACATGTGCAAAGGTTAACCCTAGTCAGGGCTAGATGCTTTGCCACTTGCTTTGTATGAAATTAGAAATGCACCAAGAAGGCAGCATAACCTCTCACCATATGAGCTGATGTTTGGTCGCCCTCCTACTCTGCTTAGAAGGAACATAGCAGGCTGGCCAGATAAATTGTATTTTGTATATCACACGTTGCAGATACAGCAGGGCAAACAGCCACTCACTCTGACATTTGATGCATGCACAGCCACAAGCAAAGGAAAGAGTAGGCCATGTGGGGATAGGAAATGGGTTGAAGCACATAAGGCTAATCATAAATACTTGTGTGAAACCACCCTCTCATGGGCCCATGGTAACCCAAATGAGTGGAAGCCTTGTGCAGGATCCACTAGCTGTTCAGGATGGGATTGTGTCTGTGGTTATACAGGGGGAAAATATAAGGGGTGTCCATATATAACATCATTCCGGAAGGGGAGTGGTAACCCCATACACCTTGAAGTTCCCCAATCTCTCCCTTCTATGATAACCTATGGTTTTGGCATAGATAGGCAGGGGTTAGACCCAAACACTTACATCACTATTAAAGTGGAGAGAATAATTGATGGGGAGGTGAAGTCACTGGGATGGTCAGTATATGCCTCTCTTAAAAATTTAATAAGCCTTTACCCATTAGTACAAAGGCGAATAACCTATTCCTTGACATGGCTGAGGAGATAGCTAAAACACTAACGGTGAAAAACTGTTTTGTTTGTGGGGGAACAAATATGGGAGAACAATGGCCTTGGGAAGCCTTGGAAGCAGAACCCACAGTCTATAATAACCTCTCCCAAGTAGGCAATATAACAACTAGGAATCAGTAAAAAATGACTGGAATGATTGGAATCATTCTGGAATAACGTGGATGCTCTCTACTAATTTGGTAGGAAGAAATTGTTTTGTGAGAACGGGAGCTGTTAATATAGGAGACTTAATTTGTTTGAGATTTTGGGACACAAAATACCAAAGCTGGTCTTCTCCAAGTAATACTACTGAACCAGCTAAATTCATTTTGACATATTTAGCCTATTTACACTCAGCATCTATAGACGATGAGTGGATGGCTCCTAAAAACATGTATTGGATTTGTGGTAAATGAGCATATGAAATTCTCCCTAACAACTGGTCTGGGTCATGTGTGTTGGGATGGATTAAACCATCATTTTTCCTTTTACCTATGAAGGCTCGCCAGGTATTAGGGATTCCATTGTATGAGCAAATAGGTCAAAAGAGGGAAAAAAACGTGAGACAGAAACCGCTTCTCGAACTTCTCATGTAAAGAATTAGCTGAATATGAGAGAAGTGATGTGTGGAGCTCTGAAAGAATTGTGTGCACATATGGAAGGGCTACCTGGGCTGGAGATGGGTCTTGGGGATATCGAACCCCTATATACATGTTAAATCGTATTATAAGACTCCAGGCAGTTTTGGATTTGGCTGGACAAAGAATAGATAAGGCTCTCAATGTTTTATCAGAATAGATAAGGCTCTCAATGTTTTATCAGAAGCTACGGACAAAATCAGAACTGCTGTATATCAAAATAGGCCAGCCCTGGACTATCTGTTGGCGAAAGAAGGTGGTGTCTGTAGGAAATTCAATCTTTCAAACTCTTGTCTACAAATAGATGAAACAGAGAAGGTAATCAAACAATTGACAACAGAGATGCGGCAACTCACACACAATCCAACTCACACACAACATGATAGTCATTTATCAAGAACCTTAATGACTAGTAACTTAGTAAACTCAGTAAAATTTAGTAACTATTTCAACTTTTCAGTAAATTCTTAATGTGATGGATGGGCTTGATGAAGTGATACCAGTTTCCCAATGTCTTGGTTTTAAGGCACTTAGCAGGAGTCTTAAATCACCACGTTCAGTAATCTGGAGTCGACTCCTTTGCTTGGAGAGAAGTTGGATGACCACACTGAAGCCACGTTCCACCAAATATGATGTTGGAAATGCAACAAGGAGCTTCTTAACCACTCTCCATAGTGCAGGATAGTGATCAGAATTTTCTTTCTGTAACCAAAACTCTTGGTACGGTTTCTTAAACTTTGGCTTCAGCTCAATGTCATTTTGCAGCTCTATGAGATGTTCCTCCACTACCCCATCTTCCTCAGTATCTGAAAATGGACTTATCACCCAATCTGGAATTTCCATCAAAAGAAGATTCTGATATCGCTCAGACATATCTTTATGCAGCATATCCAAATGGTCACAAAAAACGTGAAGATCATCATCTTGTATCCCACCTTTCTCTTCTAGCTCAGAAAAGCTCGGAAATTGGTATAGCTCACGACGGCCTATATTGCGCTTGAATAGAGTTAACTTTGAAATAAACATAGAGATGACAGATTTGGCCTTAATAAGATTGACCTCATTTCCTTGCAACTGCAAATTCACTTCATTGAACTTTGCAAATAGTTCTGATAAATAAGCAATGTCATGCCTGATCTCTGAGTTCACCACTGAGCAAAGCATTCTTGTCTTCAAAAAACTCCACAGCCGTGTCAAAAAGATTGTAAAAGCGTCTCACACAGTTGCCTTTTGATAGCTAACAAACTTCTGTATGAAGCAGCAAATGATCAAGATTCTAGGAAGGGAAAGAGCAGTATAGCAGCAGCCAGAGACCTCAATTACTCAATCAGAATAGAGCTGGAAGAGACCTTGGAGGTCTTCTAGTCCAACCCCTGCTCAACCAGGAGCAATCCTATACAATTTCAGACAAGTGGCTGTCCGGTCTCTTCTTGAAAGCCTCCGGTGATGGAGCACCCACAACCTCTGGAGGCAACTTCTGTTCCACTGATTAATTGTCCTCACTATTAGGAAGTTTCTCCTTAGTTCTAGGTTACTTCACTCCTTGATTAGTTTCCACCCATTGTTTCTTATCCTGCTTTGAAGAACAGGTTGACTCCCTCTTCTCTGTGGCAGCCCCTCAAATAATGGAAGACTGCTATCAGGTGTCCCCCCGCCCAATCCTTTTCTCTAGACTGGCCATTCCCAATTCTTGCAACTGTTTTTCCTATGTTTTAATCTCCAGGCCTTTAAACATCTTAGTTGCTCTTCTTTGCACTTCTTCCAAAATCTTCCAAGGTGCATGGAACACTGTTAACTTCCCACCAAAGGTGGTTCCTATTTTTCTACTTGAATTGTTTATGTGCTTTCGGGCTGCTAGGTTGGCAGAAGCTGGGACAAGTAACAGGAGCTCACTCTGTTACACGGTGCTAGGGATTCGAACCGCCGAACTGCCAACCTTTCTATTGACAAGCTCAGCATCTTGATTTAGTAAATGTTCAAAATTACAACAGCACTGAAAAAAGTGACTTCTAACTGTTTTTCACACTTAAAACCATTGCACCATCCCTGGGGTCAGGTGATCAAAATTGGGGTGCTTGTCAACTGACTCATTTTACGAAGGTTTGGAGGGTCATGTGATCCCCTTTTGTGATTTCTGACAAGGGAAGACAATAGGGAAGCCAGATTCTCTTAACAACCATGTGACTCACTTAACAACTGCAGACATTCACTGTAACTGTGGCACAAAAGGTTGTAAAATTCACTTAACAAATGTTTCACTCAACAACAAAAATTTTGGCCTCGGTTGTGACCGTAAGTGCTGGATGCCTCCCAGTGAGCCTGGAGGAGAGGGGGGGCATCAGATGGGTTTCAGAAATACATCCCTAGTGTTTTTCTCCAGTCCCCGGGGAGTGTGTGTGTGTGGAGGCACACCTGGCATTCCTCCAGGTGCCCAGAACCAGCTTTTCCCTGTGGAATGCCAGGGAGACACAGGAGATCACCACCCCAGCAGCGAGTCTCCCCGGGATGCTTGGAGCAGTCACTCATCTAGGCCCCCATTATTCCCTCATCGCCTAGGAGATGGGAGGTGGCTTCATGACCCTCTGCATCGGCCGCGTGTTCTGACCAGGGCTCCGCAGGGTGCGGAGAATTCGGGGCCAAGAGACGCGTGTCCTAAGCCGGCCTTGGACCACATCTGCCCACTCTCCTGGTCCCTGTGCCAAGGCTTGTCCGGGTCCCCGAAGGGCATCCGGCGCAGCGGCCCACCGCTGGCCAGGAGAGGCGGCGGGAGGAGACGGAGCCCAGGCTGTGCAATCCTCTGCTTGTTATGGAGCGAATGAAGAGAAATCGGGCAAAGAAGCAGGACGGCCGACATGGGGCAGAATCCACGGGATAGAACTGTGTGGAGAAGGGCCATGGCTGGCCATCCAGCCCGACACCCGCCACTCCAGGCGAGCCATCGGGAAAGGGAGGGACGGGGCTTGGGGGACATTGTCCACTTCTTGGGGATAAGAGCCATGGTCTCGGGCAGCTGCCCACCTCCTACCCTACAAACTCATGACAGACTTGGAAGGGACCTTATAGTTCATCTAGTGATCTAGTCCCTTGCCTCTTAGTACCCCCCCTAAGTCATTCCACCGCCCCACAAGGGGTGGTATCACCCACTTTGGGAACCACTGATCTAAGCTATCTGCATTTAGTGGAACGTGGGAAGAAGTGTCAGATTCACACTCTGTTGAATGTTAAATGTTTACGTTGGCTTGTTTATGTACAGTATATATATATATATATAATCAGAATCTGCTAAAGAAGTCATAGGTTGCCTGGTCACAAATAATACTAAAATGTGTATTTGTACACATTTTAGTGGGAAACCATTATACGGTGTATTTATGAACCAAGCCAATGGGTACAGCCATACTTGGAAGATCTCTGTGACTGACCTCAAAAAGAATAAATGGCTTTTCAAATAGAAGATTCCCAATCCCAGACCAAGTCATATATTACGGTGTGCATTCTCCTATTTGAGAAAAACTAGTAAGGGAGACCTGTGTGAAATGCATTGGTTCAATAGCACAGCTCTAAGCAATTATAGGTTCCATCCATTATGGAAGAAACAAATAATCCCATCTTGGTTGGATCACAAAGGTAAAATTGCACTGGATGCTTCGAGAAAAGAATTGGGAGAAAAGGTTGCCCAGAGCGATTTTGATGGCTTTTGAAAGAGAACAAAAAGAATACAAAGATCTTAGGAATAAAATTGTTGGAGTGGGGAAATCCTTAGAAACCTTTTGAAAACAAAAGATTTAATAACAGGAGCATAATCACCAAGGCCAGGAGTAAACAAGAAAGCAACAACAGTGGAATCATAGCAGCGTTTTCATGCTATTTGTTCCTTTACTCAATTGTCTGTACAATCTTTCGAGCTGTAGAAACTATAGAAACACATGCCTGCATAAGGTTAAGGACTATGAAAACAATGCAGTCTCAATGAATTGCCTGGAATATCTGGTACAAATATGCTTCTTATACTTCATTAGTTAGAATAAGGATCCTTTGCACCTATTTTTACTGCAGAGAAATATGAGATTACTATAGAAAACAAAGAGTCCATAAGAAGAGCACAATAACATCGGGGCTTCAGCAATCCCAACAACCACAAAATGCCATCATAGAATCACAGGGCTGGTAGGGACCTTGGAGGTCTTCTAGTACAACCTCCAGTTTACGGCAGAAAACCCTATACCATCCCAGACAAGTAGTTGTCCAGTCTATTCTTGAAAATCTACAGCTATAAGAGTACCCAGAAGTCTGGGAAGCAAGATGTTTCCTTGATTGTTCTCACTGTCGGGCAATTTCTACTAAGTTCAGGTGGGATCTCTCTTTGACAAATTTTTTGTCCCAGCCTCAGTTTCTTTGAAGAATAAGTCAATGCCCTCTTCTCTGTGACAGCCCCTCAAATACTGGAAGACAGCGATCATATCACCTCTAACCTTCTCTTCATTAGGCTAGACATACCTAGCTCCCTCAACTGTTCATCATATAATGTAGACCCCAGGTCCCTTATCATCTCTATTGGTCTTTACGCAACTTCTAGGGGTCTCAGCATCTTTGTTGTATTGTGGTGATCAAAACTGGATGTAGTATTTCAAGTTTTTCAAACCAATCAGTCCTTGAGGAGATCAACCTTGACTGCTCTTTAGAAGGCCAGATCCTGAAGATAAAACTCAAATACTTTGGCCACCTAATGAGGAGGAAGAGCCTAATGCTGGGAAAGATTGAGGGCAAAAGAAGAAGGGGACGACAAAGAATGAGGTAGCTGGATGGAGTGACTGAAGCAATTGGTGTGAGCTTAAATGGACTCCGGGGGATGGTAGAGGACAGAAAGGAACGTCCATGGGATTGCAATAGGTCAGACATGACTTCGCAACTAACAACAAGTATTTCAAGGGTGACCACACTAGTGCAGTATAAAGTGGTACTATAATTTCTGCCATACAGACTTTTCTCTCTGCTAACATCTAACATTCAGGGTCATCCCATTCAAACCAGCCTTTGTAGTTGGTGCCATTCTTTGCTTCCCCAATAAAAGCATTTTTCCCAACAAGTGTCTTATTCTTTTCCTTCTTGAACACTTATTGGCTCATGTTCATGGTGATGATAACTGAACAGTGGCTTAAATAGCAATACACTTTTACATACATTTTAAAATATTGATAAATATTATTTTAATGTAAAATTAATATATTACATAAGGTAGTGATGTATAGCATGATTATTAATTATTATTAATAATTATTAATAGAGCCAGGTGGTACTGTGGTTAGAGTGCAGTATTGCAGGCTACTTCAGCTGACTGCTAGCTGCAGTTCATCAGTTCAAATCTCACCGGCTCAAGGTTGACTCAGCCTTCCATCCTTCCGAGGTAGGACCCAGATTGTTAGGGGCAATAGGCTGACTCTGTAAACCACTTAGAGAGGGCTGTAAAAGAACTATGAAGCGGTATATAAGTACTATTGCTATTATCTCCCAGGACAAAGATACTAAAAAAGAGGGTATTTAATTTTGCACTTTCAATAGGAAATACAGAGGTTTCAGTGTAAGGCTTGAAAAAATCAAAGTCAGAGCAGATTTTTTTTTTCCTGATGATTTCTGTCAAGAATTGAAGAGCAAGTAAGTTTGAAACTCAGATGAATTATTCTAGCATAAAACTAAGAATTTCAATTACTTCTACTTCAAATCTGTCAAGTAATTTCCAATATTTGTAAAGAGTCATTGAGGAGGTTACTCATCGTATTTCATTTAGCGAGATGCAGATTCTTTCTACTGTAACAAACCGTCTGCTTCTAAACACTTGGCCCAGTGCTCCTATTTTGTGAATGCATAATAATTCATGATTGTCTTTGGCAATGGAGAAATAGGTACCTATTGTGTGGCAGCTGCTGAATGAGAATCATTTGTAATGGAAGGATGACATCCATGTGTCCAAAAATCCTGGCAATTTTCAGCTGGGTAAATATTGCTGGTGGGTCTACAGCCTGCGTTTCTTGTGGGATATGAGATTAAAACTGCTGCTGCAACAAAGCTCACCAAACCGGAGCAAAATGCAAGGGTTGCATCCCAAAGAGTGTGATGCAGAGGGAGCAGTGTGTTTGCAAAGCCAGAAAAAGCAAAGGTCAGATGATGATGATGATGATGATCATAATTATTTCTTGTTCCACAGACCTTTGCTGAATTTCAAGCAACTCGAAAATGATTGATGGACATCCAATGCATCTGCAGCTTTTCAAACCAAAAGACGGGCATTTCCAGCATCTGGAAGGAGACATGGTGCGAATTTTTAAATAATGTCTTTTGTTTTATTGCAAACAATTCTAAGAACTAAACTATATGCCACATTAATTGCAGAGATGCAATTAGTGGGCTTTATTTTTGAAGTGTAGACAGTGGGAGCTTGCTTAGCATTCGGAAAGCTAAGAGCTCTTTCTCCTCTCAGGAGAGACCTGACAAAAATTGTTTTTCCCTCAACTTTGCACACAGGTCTCCAAGCCAGACTCTTTCATTAACACCATAGATGCAGGGGTGGGCTGCTATGGGTTTGCCCGGGTTCGAGAGAACCCATAGCAGAGGTGGGTTCCTACCAGTTTGCACCTATTCGGTAGAACCGGTTCATCAAATCTACAGAACCGGTTAGAAGAGGTTCCACCAGTGGACCTGGAAAGCAGGCCACACCTACAGAAGAGGTTCCAAAAATTTTTGAAACCCACCACTGGTCCTTGGATATGATTATTCTACACTATCATGCTCATATTTATAAAACTCAGTGCCTCTGTAAAAGGTAAGGATGACTACTGCATTTGTGGTGCAATCAGAACATTGTGTGTGTTGAAGTTGTTTTAACGCAAACCAAAGATGCCTGTTAAAAAACAAGTTTACATCATATTTTTATGCATGCCAGTGCTGTGTGTGAGGTAATTTAAGGTGGTTCTGACAAGTGTCATCGGCATCTTCATATCCGGTCACATGGGCGGCAAGCCACTCCCATCCGGTCACATAGGCGGCAAGCCACTCCCACAAAGGAGGCTACACCCACAGAATAGGTTTGAACAATTTTTGAAACCCACCACTGACCCATAGCTAATGTTATGGCCAGTTCGGAGAACCTCCAAATCCCACCCCTGACTGGGCCCTCCCACCCCAAACCTCACAGGAGTCTCCACAAGGCCCATTTTGTGAGATAAGTGCAGGGCCTGTGCAGAGGCTCGAGGAGGGGGAAAGTGCCCCCCACCACTGTGGTGCAAGAGGCCGACTAGGCCACATCCACCATGGCCATGGAAACACAGCAACCAGGCAGAGAACCTGCTGCTGAAATTTTTGAAGCCCACCCCTGCATAGATGCCCCTTCCTTGCAAATAGCTTACAAGAATTATCTTTTGATTAAGGGGTTCTTCCTGTCCCTTAGAAGAAACTTCCTCTAATCTCCCCCACCCCCAGAAAAACAAACATAGCAATATTCTTCGGTGGTGCATTGCTTTCTTATGACAATTTCAAAGCTTTCCAATGGTTCTAAATGCCCCACATTACAAGTGAGAAGAAAGAAAGTGCAAGAAAGAGGTTGGAACATATAAACATATGTGGTGGGATTGTGATAATGAACAAAAAATATGGGACATGGTGTTTAGAGACATTGGAGCGCTATTGAAAGTAAATCTAGAGTAACGTGACCAGATGTTCCGCTTTTGGCGGGACAGTCATGATTTTTCACAATTTGTCCCGCATCCTGCGGTGCTTTAAAAAAGTCCCGATTTTTTAAAGAATGCACGACAAGTTAGTATCTCAGTTTCACTCCAAAGATTTTGAGAAATCAATTGGTGACTTCTCACTATGCTAGCTGAGAGTTTCCACTAGAGGCCGCCTGAGCTGCTCCCTCCCATTGTCTGGTTGCTTGGGTACATGCCCCTCCCTTTTGCATCCCTATTGGCTGGCGGGCCTCTCCGGCTCTTTTCCCACCCACCCGAACCCCCATGAAGCATCCCCACCATTCGGTTAATTGCTGCCGTATGGTCCTGGAAGAAGGGATGTGGTGAATTCTCCTATGTCGAATCGGGTTCCCATGCTTCCAAATGGAATTCATTCTCACCGTTCCCTCGTCAGAGAGTTATCAAAGGGCGAGAGCCCCCTGGATGGGTGGACGGGAGAAATTCTAAGCGCTTGCCATGGGTGAGTGGATGAAAGAGCGTCGGCGGTGCTGCCAGGACCCGCTGTGCGAGGGCGAGGGAAGAGCAGGATGGGGCCTGAGGGAAGTTGGAGGGGGGGAGCTTGGAGGGAGGGGGAGCCAAGATGGCGGTGGCTGAGGAGGAGGAGGAGGAGGTCTTGCGGCCGCCGCAGCCGCTAAGGAATTGCAGGATGACTATAGTGGCTGTGCGCCGGGAGGGCAGCCTGTGGGGCTGGAGGCTGCGCGGTGGCTGTGTTCTGCTGAGCACTAACAGGAGTCATGGCGTGGGCTGGCCGAGCGGCCTCGCGCATGCAGCTCACCTCGCCGCCTGATGTAGGCTGTCCTGCTACTGGCGCTGCTGCGCCTCTGCTCATTGCGCCGAAGATGCCACTGCCACCCCCTCGCCGGATCTTCCCGCCCGGATGCCCGCTGCCCAGGAGCCGCCCGAAGCCTTCCTGCCCACCACCGGCTGCACCGCGGCCGACTCGCCCCCGGCAGGCTGGGAGGCTTCGGGCGGCTCCTGGGTGCCGGGCGTCCGGGCGGGAAGAGCTGATGAGGGGGTGGCACTGGCATCGCGCCAAAGCAGTGCGGCGGTGGAGCAGAGGCGCAGCAGTGCCAGTAGCAGGGCAGCCTCCATCGGGCAGCGAGGCGAGCTGCATGCGTGAGGCCGCTCGGCCAGCCCGCCCCGCAACTCCTGCTAGTGCTCGGGCTGGAAGTCTTCGGGTGGCCAGAGGGTGAAGATGAGGCCAGGCGAGAAGAAGGACCTGGGCACGCTGGGCTACGTGTTGGGTACCCCTTCGATTCCCCCCCCCCGATCAATGGTGTCCCGCTTTACAAATTTTAAAATCTGGTCACTTTAATCTAGAGATGTCACCGAGGATTGCATTATTGTTGCTGGTGGAAAAACGGGATATAAATGAAACAAAAAAGGAATTGATTGTAAATTTGATAATGGCAGCTAAATTAGTGATGGCTAAATATTGGGGACGAAATTAGGATATTCAAAGAAATGAATGATATAATGAAATTTGGAGTATGGCAACAAATGATAAATTAACAACATAAATTAAACTTTAAAAAGGGATGATTAAAGTAAATAATTATAATGGAATATTTTTTTTATAAATTCAGTGTTGGTGGAAGGCAAAGGAAATAAATCTACTCAAGAATATATGTTGTTTTGGATGGTATAAGAGCACAATTGGAATATATTGTATATCTAAGAAACATGAGGGAGGGGAAAGGTCTCCAGGAGGTGGGGGTGCACTGTAATCTGTGTATTTTCCTTTTTCTTTCGTCTTTCTTTCTTTTTTATTCAGTTGTATATGTACTGTTTGTATTATTTGTGTTAAAAAAAAACAAAAAAAAGTGAGAATAATATTCTTCTAATGTTCCTAAGTATTTCCTTAAATGCAGATGGGCATTTTTTCCACTTAAGCCCCCCTCCCGGCCGCCTGCATCTCTTTTTACCTTGACTCCTCTAGTCTCTTTCTAACCCTTAACTCCTCACTGTCTTTTAATTGGCTTCATAGTGAGGATAGGAGTGTTTCCCAGCAAGCCAAAGAGGACTGCTGAGTACCTAAATTTGATTCATTTCTATGCGAGGTGTATCTCCTTGTCACTCTCTCTGCCAATTGTGGTTGACATTTTCTGCCAGGGAAAGAAGATTAAATGCGGGGGAGGCAGGAACCAGCTTTTTCTGCAGTTGCCCCTGTATTTTGCATGATTGCCAATACTGGGGCAACAACGTTTTAAAATAGAGAGCTAACATTTCAAGATGTTTCTTGTTTATTATATTCCTCCTGCCATCCAGATCTGTTCACGGCATATACTTTGTAGTAATTCCCTTAGCATAGCCGAGCCAAAATTCAGACACTCATTGATAATTCTGATGATATATTATTCTTAGTCAAGCCTTGGGCAATTGCAGATTAACTGAGTGACAATTTGACAGTCTTTCCAAATTTCCAAATACTCTCAAAGAGCCAGAATGCCCTGTGCAGCAGATGGAAAATTGAATAATTCTAGCCTTCTGAAAAAGCAAATGTACAAATTGGGGCATTCCACGTATATTACCGTTTCATTACTTGTACTACTGACTTGGGTAAAGTTAAGATTTAGCTTTTCCTGTTGGAAAGATTGCAGTGTCGAACATCTGTAACCCAAGGTTCAGGGTCCATAAGGAAGCTGTATTTTAAACCTAATCCCAGAGCTCCAATCAGCATAGCTGAACTGAACTGATTTTATTTCTAATTTAACATAATTGCATTTGTATAGGAGGATTTAGGCACAAGGAAATTATAGGGCACATCTGTGTCAGCTGTTTATCTGTGGTGTTGATTTGAAGCACCTGTATATGCACCTGGCTTGAAAAATCTGTGCCAGCCTTCCAGACTTGTATAGCTGTGTTATTGTAACACCATACCAAACTAAGGAAAAGAATTTTTTTCTCAATAACTACCTGTCAAAGTGCAATATTTCTGCAAAAATTAACCATTCTGGTTATTCTTTTTATTTTCATCCTGTTTTCAACAGGTGATTTGTCACTCTTTGCTTGTCACTCTGCCATTCTGAGTGGAAATTTGGCAGCATTGACTATTTTAGTATACAGAGGTGGGTGAAATCTGTTTTTTTAGCTCTTGGATTCATTTAGAGTTTTTCACTACTTCAGAATACTGGAAATTTGCCAAATTTTAGAAATCCACATCTGAAGCATGTATATCCGTGACACTCTTGATTTTTAAATCTAATTTTACTACACAATAACATGTGGAAAATTTGGATAGATACAGAACACTGCAGAAGGAGTTTGCCTCTGACCATGATCTTGTCTTATAATGTCCATAATATGAGTAAGATCATGTGCAAGTTCTCATCTCAGCGCTTGCCTCTTTGCAATTCTTCAGGGCACAGCTGTAAAGGGCAGGATGCCTGTATTCATTTTAAGACCATTAGCGCTTCTTCATTTCTGTCAGCACCCACTAGGTAAACCAGAGCAAGAAATACACAGGAAGGCTAAAAGTGATAGCGGTTGTAATAACAGAAACTCACAAATCTGATTCTGCTCTGCCTCCTTCTGCTGTTTAGAGTTTATTGAATTAGGTAGGTTTTTGTCTAAGCCTCTTTCAAATCTTATCCTGCTACTGTAACTTGAAATATGTTTTATCCCACTCATTGCTCTGAGAAGGGGTCTTTCGTATCTCCATCAAGGTCATCTTCCTAACTCTCTACAATTTCCTTATATAGCAACTTAGGCATAGTGATGTTCTGTTCCCTAATTTGGAAAATGATCTTCTTTTATGCACCATTATTTGTTCAGGAGGGTCCATTGAACCTTTGGAAAGATTTTTAGATAGTAGGCTGAAAGAAAGAAGAGAACAAGAAAACTTTGTACAAAAATGGGACTGTGTGTGTGTGTGTGTGTGTGTGTGTGTGTGTAAGTGCTAGATCCTACTCTTTGCTTCTTGTTGCATGTGTCAATTTCATTCAGTTTTTGATTTTCAGTAATAAACAGTCCTAAATTTTACTCCTAAATGTGGCTTGCTAATGCATTCCTTTTTTCTTCTTGCCAATAAGTCAGCACAGCCTTTTCTTTAATTCCATACTCTTTTCTCGCTCTTTTTTAAAAAATAATCCTCCTTTTGGACTATTGAAAGAGCAGCTTAATTTGTTGTCACCGTGCATGCCACTTTATTAGCTATCTCTGGACAAGCTGATACCTGTCAGGAAATATCTTTCAAATGGTGGAACATCTCTTCCTGCTGATGTCATTCAGTGACAAATCTGACCATACTTGCTCAACAGCAGAACTCTATTTTTTGTGTGTGCACAAAGTAGCCAGAAACATTTCGGCAAACTACTGTAGGATAAATAAACTGCACTATTAATAGTCTTGAAAAAGGAATATAAGTACTGCAGTTATTCATTCCCATCAAAAAGTCCCCGTTCTAGATGTGAAAATGCTTTGGAAAAACTGGACCAAGGATGTTTGCTGGGCTGAAAACTCTGCTTTTCTGTGTGAATTGGCAATTAAGTGTTGGCAATGAAACAACTGCATTTCCTGTAAGACATTGTCACTATGAAGCTAACAAGAGACAATTATAATTATAGGGTAATTTGCACTCAGTTAAAAACCTAGTGGTAAGCCACAGGGCTCTATTATAAAGAAATTGATTATATAATATCAGTGCACAAATAAAATTGATTTCTTTTAAAAGGTTAACAGTACAAGTAATCTTTAACTGGTCTTATTCTCAGGTGCATTTTTTTTATTTTAGTTTTCCAGAAATACAAATACAAAATTTTTTAAAAAGGACAAAACAGAAATTGCAGGCAAAACACCAAAAAAGAAAGAGGTGGCCATTTTGTAAGAAGTGCCTTGTGAATTGCATGAATGTAAAGAAGGAGAAAGACAGAAACTGCTGGCCAAAACAAGCAGTTTCAGATAATGTTTTTGCTTTGAATTAGTATGATAACCCATTGAATCGAGATTACCTATTAGGCATGCGTGTTTTTTTTTAATTGTGCATTTTTTTGGTTCATCGGGGATTTCCACTTTTAAGTGTCAGTTTATGTAAGGATGTACAACATAATTGTGGAACTAAAGCAAGATGAGAATGAAGCAAAATGCAAAAGTGCCATCAGAATAAAAGCGACAGGCAAGAAATGAAAGCAATCCTGAAAATAACGCAGATGCAGGAGTATCAATCTGGAACAATTGACAGAATGTAATAGGACGGGACGATCTGGCTTGCAATAATAGGTTCGTGTCCTTTTCCAGTAAGTATTGATCTTTCTTGGTTAATGAGAGTTTTCCGTCTGTTGAAGGGCAGCAGGTAGAAAGCTTAGACAATTCTCCCAAGAATTTTTTCTCCCTTGGAACCCAGGGAACCCAGTACCAAATCTGGGTTCCCGGTAGAGGAATCCTATCTCAGAATTAGATCAGTTACTAGAGGCTCTTCAGTAGTTACTTGAGGTTTCACATACCATGTATCAGACCCGTGATGGCGAACCTACGTGAGCAGTGGCACGCAGAGCCATCTCTGGGCATGCAAGTCATTGCCCGTTGCTCTTCTGGGTTCCAGATGGTCTTCACACGTGCAGAAGCACAAGAAACCGGAATATCATCTTCCCATCTTGATTAATACTGTTCTGTGGGTCTTAATTAAGCTCATCCAAGTGGATCACCTCTTAAGTCTGAGCCATCAATGTGCTGCAGCTGCCAAAAAAGCCAATGCAGGCCTAGCCAATTCATCAACAATGGAACAACATGAAGAACATGAAAAGTGATACTTTATACTGCACTAGTGAGGCCACACTTGGAATACTGCATACAGTGCTAGTCACCATGATACAAAAATATGCTGAAAGCCACAAAGCTGATAAGGGGTCTGGAGGCTAAATCATATCATAAATGTTTGAGAAAACTAGGCACCAGGCACGAAAGGAGGGAAACTTGTTAAGCCACCTGCTCATAGAGCAATTGTTAAGTTGGCTGAGGAATTCTGAGACTTGGAAGACCACAAGTCTTCAAGTTGCCAAGTTTGGAGACCCCTTCTCTAGACCAAAGGTCATCAACCTTTCACACCTCAGGGACCAATACATTCATAATTTTAAATCCTGCGAACCACTAATATGATCTGCATAATGGCCAGTTGGATGCGCATGGCTAGGTGGTCACGTGACTGGGTGGCATTGCCAACTTGATATCACTCATGACAAAGGGTGCCTCACCAGCCTCTACTCACCCACCCCTTAATGTTTAAATTGGACTCTGCTCTAAAAAGCTGCTTTTTTTTTGCTAAGGAATACATTGTGCAATGTATATGTATGAGATACAAACATACACACTAACAGATTCTCTATTAAGAACCATATTTGAATGCATTAATTATATAAGTGAGCAGTAGAAAATAAATAACAGTATCAGTACAGATGTTGGGAGGAGCCAGAGTTTTGAATTTCTTTCTTCTATTAATTGTAGTCTGTGTGATAAAACCAGGACATGACGATTTTAGGACTAAGATTTATTCATGAAAATAAATACATAATTGCTTCTGAAACATGTTTTGTTCCCCAGAGCAAAGGACAACATCAAACATTTAAGAGCTCACAGATTTAGAAAACATGGGAGGCATAAATTTTAGGGATAATTATTTACAAGCATGTTCCATGCCAATGCAATGGTAAAAAAATAAGTTTTATTTGCAAGAAATGCAATGCAATATTTTGGGGAAATATGCTTTAGATTTTAAAGCAGAAAAAAAAAACTAGTCCAACAATGTGATGGGCTTCCTCAGTCCGCCACCTAGCTTTCCAGATTTTCCATTATGCAGTTTGAATCTTTGTTTAGATCTCGTGCTTGCTCTCTGTTTAATCTCAACCCTGTAACCATTCAGAAGATTGCAGATCTTGAACACACAGTATATACATGGCTTCATGTATTTTCCCTTAATCTAAAGCAGGGTCCCTTCTCATCTCTTGCAAGCCGAGATGAAAAATGGGCAAGAGAAACTGGACAGAATGCATTCTCCAACCAGTTGTATAGCAATGGATTAAAAAAGGGAGTCTCTCTCGTGCCCAGAAACTGTTGGACAAATGGTAGCTGACATTGCAGAGAAGGGCTTGTCTAAATGAACTAGAAATCTGATGCGGTATAAATAGAGGTTCCCTAAGCATTTTTAAATTGCATCACATCTTTTATATTAAAAATCTGAGACCAATGCCCCCTCGGTTACTAGGCAGCAGCTTTTTCCATAATCAACCCAAGATGTTTTCAGGTGTGCTTGTCTTTTTTTTTCACAAACCACTACAGATTAATCATTAGAAGATATTAATGCAGCCGCCTGGAACTTCGTTCTTATTAAAGTTAATGGCATTTCCTGTCTTGCCAATTAATCATAGCAAAAAATGTAACCACCAGAAGAATGCAAGGCTAAGAGAAAAATAAAACACAGATTTCCAAACAAAATAATTCCCAGATTATGCATGCACACATCTCATTATCAAAGCCAAGAGTTTTTCCAATTAGATTGTGATAGTGGCAAAATTAGGGCATTGTGTTTAATCTAAGTATATTTACTACACTAGTGAGCCTTTTGACATGACAGCATAATTGCTTAAATTGAGTGAGAATTCAGTTTACTCAGATGCATTTCTGCTAAAACCTATGGGGACTTTATTTTTCATTTTAAAAACTGGTTGAAAAACTACTGAATATTTTAGAAAATTGAGAAATATATGTTTATACAAGTAAGTAATCCACATAAATACAGAAAACAGCCAGCCAACATTAGGTGAAATCTGTATACTATGAATATATTTGAAAACCATTTCATTATGTGATACTTTGCTTAGCAGTTTTTAAAAAAAAGTAGAGTATAATGTGGAAATCTTGCATATGCTTTTAAAAATACCAAGTCTCATTTCACCATTTAACTGTTTCAATCTTGAATAATTCAAGAATTATTCCATTACTTGCAATTTTTACTTTCAGTGCCATATTTCTGTAAGGTGGCTCTATTTCCCCCTTATGGCTATTAGGAACCCTTTCAATCATTTCACTACAGTCAGCTTAGAGTACTTGTGGAATAGGACTGCCCCCTTTAGTCTAACTAAGATGGTGCAGTATCAACATATGTACAATAAAAAGAGCAAAGGGTTTGTTTTCCAGATGGTTACCAGTCCAAAAATATTCATTTCATGCGAACACATACTTTTGGAACAATGATCATCATCAAAGTAGTTATCTATACATCCTGCATTTTATTTTCCCCTAACTTTACTTAGATTTTTCTTAATTCTTCATGACCATTCAATTTAGAGTTGAATTTGTATGTGTGTGTCTGCCATTAGCATATTCCATCTATCCGATGAATTCTATGGAGACTGCAAAAGGCTTTGTCACAAATTTATGAAAGCAGAGGCAAGTCTATATAAAGATCAAATATTAATGCAAACCGATTCATTATAAGTGGCTTGCTAACTTCTGACACCAAAAAGTGCCATTAGAGATTGCCTCAATAAACTACACTTAGCTGGACTTTTAAAAAGTAACAACCAAATGTGTAATTTGCTAAGTCACTAATAAACTGAGTTTATTAGTGCATATTTTTGATGATTGGTTTAACACAGCCTAAAACTCACTTAGGCTGTGTTAAACCAATCATTATCAAAAATATCCACTGTTTTCTCAACATTTTTCAGATTCCTACTATTATTTATTTTGTACCAAAGTACAAATTTGTACTGAAATACTATCGCATATTTTTTTAGGTGTTAAGACTATGGAAATCTGACAGAAATAGAGCTAAACAATATTATGAAGATAAACACAGAATGGATATGTACAAATATGTATTTTATTTGCAGCACTGAACTATTAATCATGTAAAAACAAGAAGGAAATGTAGTTAGTAAAACACACTTTATTCAAAAATGTCTCAAGTTTTCATGTCCTTGACTTTGAGGGATATAAAATGAGACCAAGAGTTAAATTACCACCATATTAAATGATTTGGTCCTAATAAACAAATGGTAACAAATCAACTCCCTATTTCTACTTCGAACATTCTAATCTTACTTCCAGAGGCATGTGAACCCTGCACTAGGTTAACAGGTATTTATGATGACTTGTAAAATACTATATGTTGCCTGTTTACTGCATTTAAAATTTTATGTTTATTTATTCATGTGATTTGCTACATTCCAAATGAAGCATAAATGAAGACAAAAATTATGCTGTCAACAACATTTATCATACCTTGATGGCATTTACCCATTACAAATAGTTCAGGAACCTCTTGATTATTTAGCTTTAATAAAAAGGTGAATCCTAAAGGTAATTTTAGTAGAGATTACTTTGCAAGTAGCTGGCAGGTATGTCTTGGCACAGAGCAGTTTTGGTTTGTTTTCTTTTTTGAAGAGTCTACATGTACCAATTTTGTGATTTCAGTCTATCCAGATGGAAAAACTTTCAAAAGCTTTACATCATCCACTGGACGATCTTGCGCGTTTGTTTCCACCATACCCACTCTGTTGACTATCCCAATTCCCTGGCAAACACGACCAAAGATAGTGTGCTTGCCATCAAGCCACTGAGTTGGTGCTAGTGTAATAAAGAACTGGCTTCCATTTGTATCAGGACCTGCATTTGCCATAGCAAGGATTCCGGCACCTTGAGGAAAAAAATAATACTAGTTTATAATTTCTAAGTTACCTGTATCAAATATGCAAACAAAATAAATGGCAGCATTTGCATCCTGCTGGATCTTGATGGCACATCACTCCTTCACTGGTATCAAAATTCATAGTCAAATCAATAGAATTTTTGTACTGAGATTATAGGACTGCTCACGCATTCCAGATGCCTTTTACTCTTATACCAACTATTAAAATATGGATTTAAGCTCAGGAGATATTAAGGAGACATTAAGGAGTACCTAAATGAATATCTTTCAGTGAGCTACTGTATGTGAGCTACTTTCTGTGAGCTACTGTATGTGACTAGGAAAAGGCACAACTTCATTAAGATGCCACTGAAAGGTACACATATGCCTATTCTGGATCTAAAGTACACTTCCCACTTCTTAGATACCTGCACATCTCTATTGACTAATAACTGGCATCCACAAGCCTTTGTAATACTAGATGTCTTTCGCAGCACTTTCTGGAATGTGCCATTCTCACCACTTTTAGTGTATCTCTGTAACTAAAAAATTTCTGGTCTCATCCACTAATCCTAGACTTAAAAGTTGAAAAGATTTTTATCAGTCATCTAGTCCATGAAACATTGGGATTAAATTTTTCACAAAACTGAATGATGCTTAAAGGGATGCAACTTTTTCTCTTGCTTGAAAAGGTAGGAGGAGGCCACTGCATATCTACAGTGGTAGGTAAAAGCTGAGCTGGTCATTACCCATAGCAAATGACAACTGTTCAACTTTGGTCAAACTTAACAGGACCAAATTAGTATTTAGATGAGTTGGACCTGATTACATTAGCAATTTGATGAAAACTCTTGGCTGTAAACTAGACTGGGAAATTGAGAAGACATTAATAAACTACAACGCACCTCATAACAGTTTTTACCTTTTCATCCCTTCCAGGCAGATAATTATTTTGGAGCACTGCATTTCTCTCCCTGAATCAGGCAGCTATTCCAGACATTCATGCTTTTGTCACTTCATGGCTCAATTACAGCAATGTGGTCTACATGGGGTTGTCCTTGAAGACCATTTAGGAACTTCAACTGGTACATAATGTAGAAGTGCAAATAATGATGGGCTTGTCTTGGCATGCCCATACTACACACACTGAGCTAGTGGCCAGGTGTGATTCAAAGTGTAATAAAGCAACATGGCATATGGCTGGGTTATCTGAAGGACCGATTATCTACAAAAGTTTCTTCCCAACCTATATAATCCAACATATTAAATAGTATCAAGATTCCAGGAAATGTACAGTAAGTTCTCTTAATGGTAACCCTTTGGAATGAAATTTTCGCAAGAAAGGCATTCTGAAAGGCTTTGAAAACCTGGCTATTTTCCCAGGCCTTGGGGTAGGTTGGCTGGACTTGTGCATTATCTGGATTGCCATCTGTAACTATTTTGTAATATTTTAACATTTATCCTTTACTGTATTATTATTTTTTATTTTGTGAGCTACCCAGAGTTAGTTCAAGTCAAGCAAAATAAAAACATTTTAAAAAATAAACATAATTTTAAGAGAAATTATAATAAAAACCTATCAATTCAATTTGAGCACAATGGCTATAAATTTGGCCATCAGTAACTAATTGGGGGATAATAATGTCAGATGTGCCTTTAAAGTACAATCTTACTCAATTATTTGACTTCAGCTAAGAAGCATTTATCTAGAACAGGGGTGTCAAACTCATATCATCACGAAATTGTCACATGACGTATTGGGACTTCCTCCCCTTTGTTAAACTGGGCGGGGCCGGGGCTAGCACGTGATGCATCCGGCCTATTGGCCGGAGTTTGACAGCCCTTATCTAGAGCATATAATTTTAAAAAAAATGATTACCTACCTGTAAACTTCAGTTCTGGGTGGAGTTCATCTTCAAACTGCTTGCCATAGATAGATGCTCCTCCTCTTCCTATCACAATAATAAGACTACATTAATTTGGAAAGTCAACATAGAAAATGCTTCCTGAAAATTCATGTTTCTAGGATGCCTAGATTTAATGAGACTGGAGGAATTTAGGGAAAGCTGAAATGGACAAACTCTGGCCATCGTAATATCACATTTATATTATGCATTAGATTTTATCAGCATTTATTTTAATATCTAATAAATATATTTTGAATGTGTTCTTACCAGTTCCTGTTGGATCACCTCCCTGTATCATGAAATCTTTGATTATCCTATGAAACTTGGTGCCATTGTAATAGCCTCGTCTGGAGAGCTCAGCAAAATTTTTGCAAGTTTTGGGTGCATGCTTCCAGTATAGCTCCAAAACCATGAGTCCCATGCTGCAAAATAGAATTTTCATGCATTTTAATAAAATATTAAGATGAAAAAGCACAACATTATATAATATGACACCTTCATATTTCACATTTGAAGCAGCAGAATAGAAAAGCTTCTGATGCTTTTGAACTTTGGCATTGGAGAAGAGTCCTGAGAACCCCATGGACAGTCAAGAAAACAAACAAATGCATGACCCAGTGTTCTCACTCAGGCACTCATTATCCTATTCAGACATATTATGTAAAGACTTAACTTATTGGTTGTAATAATAGGAAAGATAGCAAGTAAACAGTAGGATAACCAGCAGTAAGGAGGATGGACTCAATTACAGTGGCGATGAGTGCCCATTGGAGGTCATCATGGGCAAAATGCAACTTTTAAGATAGAATACCTTATGCCACCAGACTTGAAATTTTAGACTTAGACAACCTTGAACTACGTTCTGACCTAAGTATAGTACACAAAATTATCTGTTACAACGTCCTACCAGTCAACGACTACTTCAACTTCAACCACAATAATACACAAACAATAGATACAAACTCAAAGTAAACCGCTCCAAACTTGATTGCAGAAAATACGGTTTTAGCAAGAGTGGTCAATGTCTGGAATGCTCTACCTGACTCAGTTCCTCAAACTCCCACAGCTTTAACCTTAAACTGTCCACTGTGGACCTCACACATTTCCTAAGAGGTCTGTAAGGGGGTCTGCATAAGCGCACCAGCGTGCCTAACGTCCCTGTCCTGCTGTCCCCATTGATTATTTTACTCATTTCATGTGCTCATGTCCATGCTTATATTATTTGTAATCATCTATTTATACTCTTTTCATAAGCTCATGTCTATGTTTATACTTATACCTGTTACCTATTCATGTTTTGACTGACTGACTGACTGACTGACTGACTGACTGACTGACTGACTGACTGACTAACTAACTAACTAACTAACTAACTAACTAAAAAAGACATGTGGACCACAATTCTCAGAATTCCTCAGTCAGAAATGCTGGGATATCAGCACCTCTCAACTCTTTCCAAAAACAGCTTTTAGGAAACCTAACCGGAATCAGTCTACCAGACTGCAATGGTTCCCCGCAGAAGTTTTCCACGAACTTTTCTTTAGTTCGAGCTTAGACCAAACCTGGAACCTTCCCTCGATCTTGCTACCCAACCCTTTCTCACACCTACGTGGTTTCCATTGAAACAGTCGGCGGCTGCCAAGTGTCCGGAGGCACCGCAGCCATGCTTCCTTCGTCTGCCGCTGGGGGAATCAAATTCCCGCGCCACACTTCCGGTGTCACCGACTACGTCTTCCCCTCGCAAGAGAACGCCGAAAAGGGGGCGTTACTGATTGGGAGTCCGCGTGCCTTGGGCCAATCGCTATAAAGGAATGCCGAACTCTTATTGTGACGAAGTCAAAAGGGGGAAATTCGAATTTGCTTCTCCTTTTTTGCCTCTTTGTAGCAGCGGAGGAGCTTTGCGGTGAGAGAGTGGGGGAGATGGTAACGCTGGAGGCGGGGATGGATTGCATGTTGCATGGAGGGATGGATAGATTTTTCGCACGAAAGGGGCAAAATGAAGCCGCACTTCGTAGGATTTAGGTGTGGTTAAGAACCAAATGGGCGCGTCTAAAACATTGAATGGAGGCTCTATTTGCACCTTGCTTTTGTTTGCAAATGAAACACTCGTCTTTAGCTCTTTTACTCAGGAGCTAAAAGTTGTAATGCTGAACATATCAGGGAATCTCTCTCTCTCTCTCTCTCTCACACACACACACACACACACACAGAGCCTTCCTTCCCTGAGCAGAGTGAGATTTTCCTCCGAGCAAAGTAAAACTGCGTCCCGCTGCCTTCCTCCCTGTTAGAGGTGCCCTTGATTCTTGTAAGCTGTTTTCTTTTTATCGGGTAAGGCATAGGAGGTCTCCGTTTCTTCTAAGAAGTATATGCATATTATTCAGAATAACTGCAATTTACTTAGCCAGTCAGAGGATGGTCAGACTCAAAGGACTTCACTCCCAATCTTGGGATACACGAAAAAGCATAACAAATCAAACGGACATGCATATAGATCCAACCTTCAGGGACCACTAAATTCATAATCTTATATCCTGTGGACCACTAATATGAATTTTTAAAACGATAAATAATATTTAGTGCAATATAAAACATGCAAATAATTTTTCTGTGGACCACCAAAATTTTCTCAAGGAGCACCAGTGGTCCACTGGCCACCAGTTGGTGATATGGATGGTTTCATTCTTGCCTGAAATAAACTGTGGCCAGGGCTACGCTGTTTGGAAGCTCACTGGTTCTCCTGAGTTCACAAAAGGTGCTTCGAGGTGGCAACATCGTTATTGTCAGTGTTCTTTTGAATAGTCAAGAGTAAGGAACGTTGATTCTTATCCCTAAATTGAGGAGAAAAGCTGCATAATTTTGCAAAAGTTGCAACACTTGTAAGCACAGCATTCCAAAGTCTTTTGATTCAAGTTCTTTGGTCCCACTTTCTGCCTGCATTTGTTAGATACAGTGTTAATAATGTAATGAAACAGTTCTGCAATTTGTAACAATTTTAAGAGCAGGAAGTTTCTAACATTTAATGTAACCACATCCATCCCTAAATGCCCATTCAAAGTACAGAATAAGAACTAGTAAGCAAAAAAAGAAAAAAGGCAAGAGAGAAAGTAAAAGATACTGTAACTAAATTAGTTTATCAACACCATTTTATTCTCCACACTTCTATCCCTGCAAATGTTCTTGCCTATGCAGTGCTTTTTGTTCTTAAATTTCTCCCCTCTTTTTTTTTTTTTTTTTGAGGAGTTCATCTATTCCATCCAACCTCTTGGACTTCTCTTCCACTTACTCACTTGCTTTTCCCTTACTGCATATATTTTGTCTGTAGTTCAGTCTTCATTATATCACAGAATCACTCCAGTATATTTCGTACAATTCATTTAATATTTGCTGAAAATCATTGGTGTTTTTAATCAATAACACAGGAGCTACATACAAAAATACACAGCCATTTCTATTCATAATCAATCTGCCTCTAATATTGTCACAAGTATTATACATATATTCAAGTACATTAAATAACCAAAAGGAACTTATTATCTGCTCATTAGGGAACAATTTGCTAAGTATTCTGTTCATTCTCATGCATATTTTATTTCCACGTGTCACTCTGAACACATTCAGCAACCATCTTTCAATTCCATTTCCACAAAATATGATCCACTGTTCTAGGCAATTTGCTTCATTGTGTACTTACACATTAAAAACTCTACAATAAATCATCTTTGTCACACTCATACATTTCTCAGTGAATTGCTGAAAAGTAAGATCTAATCTGGTCAACCCCTGCCTTGTGTAAAGCTGCCCTGCATTTCTCAGATTCCTCATCCTGACATAATAACTTCTATCCTTTCAAGGAAAATTCTGCCAAACACTTTCCCAGGGATACTTAATAAACTAAACTCACTTTTACTACCTTTCACTTTCATTCTTTCAAAGATAGGCACAGATGCAGGTCTTTTGCGTACAAATGAACAAGTAGTAAGTAACAAGTAACAGTTACTTCATAAGCAAATCACATCCATAGTTTAACTTTTCTACATTTTTCAACATTCTTATAGTATTTATTTTTGTCTATTTTGGGGGGAGGGACTACTAGGGGACGCAGTGGCTCAGTGGCTAAGATGCTGAGCTTGTCGATCAGATAGGTCAGCAGTTCAGCAGTTTGAATCCCTAGTGCCGCATAACGAATGAGCTCCCATTACTTGTCCCAGCTTCTGCCAACCTAGCAGTTCGAAAGCATGTAAAAATGCAAGTAGAAAAATAGAATCCCTTTGGTGGGAAGGTAACAATGTTCCATCCACATGACCATTTAGTCATGCCGGCCACATGACCACGGAGACGTCTTCCGACAGCACTGGCTCTTTGGCTTTGAAATGGAGATGAGCACCGCCCCCCAGAGTTGGGAATGACTAGCACATAGGTGTGAGGGGAACCTTTACCTTTACCTCTGGACTACTAACATTTACAGCATTTACTTCACGTGTTTCTATCATGCCCAAACAGATCTCTAAAATATACCTTTCAGTATTACTTCACTTCAGTTTCATCCCAGAGCATTTCATACCCAATTCTAAAACTCTTTCATTCAAATATCTCTGCAATTGCTAATCTAAATTGGTTCTTGCTCTCTCTGATTATATTCCTAGTCATTGTGGTTTTTATATTCAAATTATAGAGTATTTTTAATTCTAACTTCGTAAAGCACTCTTTTGTATGTATTTTTTCTCATCCACAGTTTTTTTCACCATATTTCACCAAGCAGCTTTTAAAAATCTGCTGTTAGTGAGATTTCTGTAACTTCTATAGCATTTGTTCAGTTGGCCTTTTCCAAAATCCAACTTTGCAGAATATAATGTTATCAATAACAACTATTGTATAATTAACACACATACATTATTTTATGGATTTCAATTTTTTAAAATAAAATAGTAGGTTTAAAGTTGCTATTAAATTAGTAAACAAGATGGTTTTGTATGATCAAACCAGGATTAAACTTTCATATAAAAACTGTTTGTCTGAAAACCTGGAATGTCAATGCCAGTAATCTGAAGATAACAGCTTTCTATGTTTCGATCGAGTTATTTTTCTAATATGTAAAAATAGCAGAACACATGTCCCTTAACATTCAAGATGTATTTAACTGTTATCTTCCCACTTCAGTTATTTAGTAGTATCCTGAGATGTTTGCTAGAAAGCATGGAGTCATCAAAGGGTGAGTACAGAAAGTCAGTGTTTATGCATTTAAATATATGCATGAAATTGTTCCACACCATATCCAAAGTCATTTGGACTAGAAGCATTACAACTTGTTGCTAAAATTTTATAACATCAGTCTTCCTTGTAAAAGTCCCCTTTCAGGATGGTGTAGAAACTTTTTAACACCGTAATACTTGGTGTGAAGCTTTCTGCATGATATTATGAAGAATTATAAGTTTATTCAGGTAGATTTCATTTGGTGTAAATATGCCTAACTATACATAATTGTCTAGGTCAGGTTTCTCCATAACATGTATGATTCTTAGAACATATTAAAGTTATTAGTAGCAGAATAATGAATAGAAAGATGACCTTAACTCTGTTTTGCCACTAATTTTCCATGTGTTTCGGGGTACAAGAATTGACATCTTTTGTTTCCATGGAGTTTATAAGGACTTTAAGTAGCTTTTTCTTGAGAATATTCTGGTTCCACCACAAAACCGCGGTAGACTAAAGCGCGTGTGACTAAAGCGCGGTGACAAAACCGCACCGTCAAAACCGCGCGACAACAGCGCGCTGACAGAAGCGCGCTGTAACATAACCCTAACCCTAAACCTTACCTTAAGTTAAATCGCGCTTCTGTCGGCGCGCTGTTGTCGGCGCGCTGTTGTCGGCACGCTTTTGACATCGCGGTTTTAAGGCCGCGGTGTTGTCGGCGCGCTTTTGACGTTCGCGGTTATGTCGTGCCACGAATATTCTTCCTAAGTACAAATAATCTCTCTCTTGCTCTCTCCTTGCTTAGAACTGTTAAGAGGCCTAGGTAATATTTGTGGTGATGATAAAGGTTAAATATCTATTTTAATACTTCCAATGATTATGATTTCTTATTTTTCAGATATAAAATTTATTATTGATGAGACACTAGATTTTGATCCATTTTCTCCATTGGATTGGTAAGACTGATAAATCATTACTGACAATTCATAGAAACTATCACATGAGTAAATGGCAAATGTGTGAAGTTGATAAGCCAGTACCTTCACAACCATTGTGTTGGTTTTTTTTAATTAAACATGGGATTAGTTACTTTAGGGGCCATGAACTCAACCCGGATCAACTGATAACTAACTTCTAAGGATATTCCAATAATTTCCTTGATCCTGCTCATTCAATTTTTCCATTACCTTTCCATTCTTCTATTTCCATTAATCTTGTCATGCACAATAGTTTTTTCTAGGTCATCATCCATTTGCAATACATATTCAAATTTGTCTATGTAATGTATGAGTTTCTAATTGATGATCAGAATTTTAAAGGAGTCTTTATTTTGTCCAGTTGTTTTTTAGAGTAGGTGGCACTACTCTATCAAATCCTTTCTCTTGATCTATTACAATATCTAACTTCCATATCTGTATGTTATCACTTGGGGAGGGGATTGTCTTAACTCTTGTCACAGAAAATATCTTTAATCTTCACATCTTGTCTAAATTTGTCATTGTTTTCATTGCTAGGATTACTGTATTTTTGTTAACTCATGTTAAACACCCTCCATGCCTGTCAAAAGACAAAACTATCAATCTCCTTCATTTTTTTGATTCTACCTGTGAATTCAGGATTTGTGGTTTGTCATCTTAATATTTTTCACTTTTTTATGAGATCTTTTTTCCCCACTAAATTAAATATACTAAATGTGGTCCTCAATTGTCTTATATTCTTACTGTATATTCTCTAGGTCAAATCAGTGGGTTCTACAAACTGTACCTGAAAATGCCCTGGTGAATTAGAGTGTATATCTCCATTTTCTGAATTTTATTATGAAAGATTTGATTTGGATGTTGTCCGTTCAGTGATGTCCAGATGTGATCTGCCTTTACATTGCTTGAAACAAATGTTGATAATGAAGACAGATGTTTCTTCTTTCAATTTACCATAGTTGTCATCAATGCCTTCCATCAATGTGTTTATAATTGGTGCATACCTTTCTTGACATTGATGTTCACTATATGCCCTCCTA
Source organism: Thamnophis elegans (assembly GCF_009769535.1). Classification (NCBI taxonomy): domain Eukaryota; kingdom Metazoa; phylum Chordata; class Lepidosauria; order Squamata; family Natricidae; genus Thamnophis; species Thamnophis elegans. The sequence continues at coordinate 46,060,641 of NC_045545.1, forward strand.
ATTCTGAAATACATTATCTTGTCATTTATCATGTTATAGGTAAGCACTGATCAATGATGCTTCATTCTTTTGCATACCTCACGTCCATAATATATAATATATTGTAATTAAAGAGACCAATTCTAATTCACTTAGCATATCTACTAAGTTGAGTTATTCCTAAAACATGCAGTTTAGTAGATTTCGTTCCTACTTTGAAAATGTCAGATTTCCTTTGGATCCTTTGTACTTTACATTCCATGTTCTAACTTAGTCTATCCTTATAAAATGAGAATACCACTGTCAGTGATCAGGCTTACTTGTAGCGTTGATAAAGCCACGTTGTCTACTCTGGACCTATTAATGGTTTTTTTTCTCAGTTACGAGAGAAATGTCTTCTAATCTGTTCTTGTAATCTAGAATCAATTCTATCTAAATGTTACAGCCATGTCTATGAAGCTTCCTTGGCAACAATAAAGAAGTGGCTTGCTGTCTTCTGGCATTCGTTTTGGAGTTCCTTCCCTAGATAACAAGCTTTACTTGCCTTCATTCCTACTGAATCAGCCTTACTTTATTCCTCATCCTTCTGATCTTATCAGCAAGGAGATCCTCCTGAAGTTCATGATCATGCTGTCAGGATCACTGAAGCTACTAACACGCCCCGCCCGGCCCAGAGAGTAAAAATGAAAAGCCGAGCAGAGATTTTGCTCAAGGGTGCACAAATGAAGATCTTAGCGGATCAAATAAATTACTTGAGAAAAAGTGAAAATATACACAAATGATTCTAATTTGTTGTCCTTAAATTAAAAGATTATGTATATAATCCCTAATATATTTCCAATGTATTTTTAAATAAAAACAGTTGAAAATGCTAATAGTGAGAAGCTTTATTCTGGTTTTTGTACAAAAGCCAAATACTTTGAAATCCGGCCAGGTGGGAGCTACTTTCTTAGGTGACCTTATATTCTTTTTTTTTTTACAATATTTACATGGCTCTCATAGTAAGTCTACAATAATAAAAATATGAACCTTTATTTTGAGTTACATGGCTGTTTCCTTGAATGTGTAAATGTGTTTCATTTTTTTCTCTCAGCACTTACTGCTGCTATAGACAAGAAGAGGGAGAGTCTGTAACTTGTCCCCTTGAAGTCAGTGACAAGAGCGTGGCACAAGCAGTTGATTTGAACATCTTGTTGGAGGAGAATGGTGGAAGGACCAAAGAATCAACTTCCCAGTGGAGTCCTCTGACTCCAATGAAGCTGGAGGAGGTCATGAAAGAAGCTAACCAGCTGGCTATGCAGCTTGAGAAATGTCAGCTTCTGGAAAAGAAGATCAGTTCTGAAACAAAGCTTGAGACAGTTCTAGAACATGAGCTTCTACCCCCAATCAGGTTTTTGTGTGCAGAGACTGAGGATCCCAAGAAGTCCCGGAGAAAGACTTTCAATGTGAAGAACAGCCCTTTGAAACCTCTGCTCCCAACAGTGGAACCAGTTATCTGCTTGGCTCAAGGTTCCCCCAAAGCTCCATTTTCCGAAGGTAAAATTCCTTCTTCCCGCCTGGTGGACTTGCCTAGTGCCAGAAGACATCAAAATACATCTTATGTTTGCAGCACTGATGTTCCCCAAGCTAAGCTCTCTGAACCCAAGGCCTTGATGACAATGACATCCAGCAATAAAAAGGTATGGTGGCCGGACAGAAGCTCATCAATAAGGCATGTAGATTGTGAAGTTTGTGCTTAGGAAACCATTGGTTTTGATTCTGATTTCTTCCTAAGCTTGTGCTTTATTATACTTAGTCAGCCATTCAACACTATTAAGAATTACATCTCTCAAAACCTCAGCAATTGACCTCCTAGACTTCTTAGAATTGTAAAGATAGCAATGTCAGGTTCGCTAACTAAAAATGTTTGTAGATATTTTGTCCACACATATTGCACATATGATAGCTTCTTTTTTTAATCTAATTGCTGTGTAATCCCCCATCTCCACCCCTAAATTTCTGGACTGCTAGAGCTAAAGAACAGGGATTTGTTTCTTTTTAGTTTTTTTAAACTGAGATAGTACAGTTGCCGAATCTTTTCCCCATGTTGCAGTAGTTACACAAAGATCCTTTTAAGTAGCGCTGCATGGTGCTTATTAGCATTATCTTCCTATTACCATATAACAAAGATGATGCAATAGTTCATTACATGGACTGTGACAATATGTAGCATTTCTTTACCAAAGTCTCCAAGTACTTTTTGTGGTAATCTATTCACTAGCCCTGTAGAAGACAATTTAGCTCTAATCATTTCCATTTTGCGAAATTGAATCTGCAAATTCAGTATTATGAAAGAAAATTCCCATCCTGATAACTTATTTCTCTACCCAGCACCTTCTTATTTGAATAACAGAGTTAAAATGGACCTTGGAGGTCTTCGAGTCCACCTGCCTGCTCAAACAGGACACTCTATACCATTTCAGACTAATGGTTGTCCAATTTCTTCTTTAAAACCTTAAGTGATGGAGCATCCCCAAGGCAAGACATTCCACTGATTAATTGTTCTGTCAGGAAATTTCTCCTTATTTTTAGGATGCTTCTCTCTTTGATCAGTTTCCATTCAAGAACAGGGATGGAGCATCCAGAACAAGCTTCTTGTTTTACCTTCAGGTAAACAGGACTCTGAGGCAGTCCCTCACATATTGGAATGCTGCTATCATAGCAGTCCTTCTTTTCATTAAACTAGACATATCTAATTCCTATAACCGTTCTTCATATGTTTAGCTTCCGGTCCCCTAATCATCTTTGTTACTCTTCTCTGTACTCTTTCCAGAGTCTTTACCTATTTTAATATCATGGTGACCAAATGCAATATTCCAAGTGTGGCCTTACCAAAATATACATTATATTTGAGTTTACATTGCCATAGTTGTCTTATGCTTCAGAAATCACAAGGAAGCCCTACTATTTTAGAAGCATCTTCTGGAGCAGATCAAAATGCATAAAGAATAATAGTTAATGCTCTTAAACAAGAATGTATCTCTGTGTGTAAAATCTAGTATAGTACATATACAGTCATGATCATGGATTCTGGAAATGCTGATGTTTACATTACAGTCAAAATCCTTTAATTTTTGAGAAAGTTATATACATTTAAGAAAGATACTTGTTTCACTTTGCATTAAATATATAATAAAAGGAGAGATGGGCAAAGATGCCTACTCTTTCAAAACCTTAGGTTTTTGCGCAGAATCTGTGCCAGTCAACTTTAGATTTGCATGAAAGTTGTTAGGAATGCTAATGGCAGGAGTAGCTAAATTGCATTCCCCAAGTAGTTAATTTTGTGGCTTTTGTAGTCCCTTTTATTTTATCAAACAGCTTGCTACGATTTTCACCATTTCAGGGCAGAATACAAACAGAAAATTTAATGTCCTAAAACAGGTATAATACGTTAAACAAACAAACAACAACAACAACAACAACAACTATTTGCCTGCCATTAGAGCCAAGGTGGCGCAGTGGCTAGAGTGCAGTACTGCAAGCTACTTCAGCTGACTGCTAGCTGCAGTTCGGTACTTTGATTCTCACTGGCTCAAGGTTGACTCAGCCTTCCATCCTTCTGAGCTGGATAAAATGAGGACCCAGCTTGTTGGGGACAATAGGCTGACTCTGTAAACCACTTAAAGAGGGCTGTAAAAGCACTATGAAGTGGTATATAAGTCTAAGTGCTAGTGCTATCTTGAGAATGGGTAGGAATGCAAAAGTTGGCTCTACTAGTATATGGCCTTGCCCACAGCATATCATTGCTTCACCCATATACATCTCAGCTTCCCTCTTCTAAATTTGAAATACAGTTCTTGACCATCAAATGTTTCTTATTTTTATATCCACCTTCTACATTACAACACAGCTGTAGAAGAAAGTTATGTCCGTAGTCCATTTGGAAAAAAAATACGTTCTGATAAACATGTTTAGACAACCACTTAAAACTTTGTTCCCTTAAGTTTATGTACTTTTTGGTTCTGTGTAATCTGCCCGTTTGTTTTTAACTTAGTCATATGTTTACTGATTTTTTTGCCTTTTAAAAACTGATACTCTGCTTTGAGGACCACACTTCTTCGAATGGGATATGTACCTCCATGTCTTGGACTTTTTTTTTCCCCCATAGAAAATCTGTGTAAAAAGTTTTAGCTAATTTTCTACAGAATAGTAGTTCTGTTCAAAAACTGCAGCTGTTTTATTTCTGCTTTAAGCATCAGGCAACCATCAGGAACAATGGGAGAGAGAAACGACTCGTCCTCCCCACTACCACCAAAGGCCAGCAGCCATTGCTGCATGTGAAACCTCTCCCTCAAACCAGCAAAAGGAAAATGCAGAGGAAGACAGAAACTTCTGCTAAAAATAATCCTGATCAAGGCCCACAGGTATTTTCAACAGAAGAGCTGCTGGGGGGGGGGGGTAGAAGAGAAAACTGGGCATATAGTTAAAAATATACACCACTGCATAGAAGCTGTATGCATAGTGACTAACTTTTGCATGGTTCTCCAGGCTGAAAGGGTGCTTAGCCTATCTTTGTTTGTATCAATGCAAGATAAGGCTATAAACATCTCAAAAAGCATGCAGGTAAATTGTACAATTAGCCTTCATGTATATTCCTCCATGGAAGGATGTGTGTGCATGTAGGACCATATGTTTGCTTTTCATGCACAACAGAAAAGCTTCTGAATCAGTGGTGGGTTTAGTGGCCTGGGTAGCTGGAACCGGCAGCTACCCAGGTCTGCCACAGCCCCAAATCGGTTCTCTGGGTGGCACCATAGGCACCGCCCTCTTGTTTTTTGCTTCTGTGCATGCGCAGAGCAATTTTTATTGTATTGTGCATGCGCACGCAGCACACATGCGGCACAGCCAAGAGCGAACCAGCAGTTGCAACTGCTGGAATCCACCCCTGTTCTGAATCTTATGGAGCACCAGCCATCTTTGTGATAGCATAACACAATATGCTTTCCTCTGGAATCTCACTGTGGATATATTTGCAGGCTTCCTCTAAACAAGGGACAGTGCTTGCTGCACAAGTGAAAAGAAAGCCAAATCCTCAGATGTGTCTCCAGCGAACCAGCCCTATGAAAAAACTTCCAGTTGCTCCAGAAAAGATGGCACATCTCCAGAAGACAAATGCAAGTAAGTTAAAGGAAATTACTTGTATTTTGCCTTATCCCTTGACCAGGTCTCACGAAAGTCTTGGCAAGATTTCACAAATGGTTTGCCATTTTCTGCTTCCTAGGATTGAGTGACTGGCGCAAGGTCACTCAGCTGACTTTATGCCAAAAGTGGACTAGAATCCACAATTTGCTATGTGGCAACAAGAGATAAACTAGTTTATAAACAAGTTTTTTTAGCTGTTCAGTCTGGATCTTTACTAGATTGAAGACTCAAGTGTTATCTACGTGCCACATATTATTGACCCATCATTAATGTCTGATTCTCTAGCTGATAAGCGAACTGGTATCAGTATGAATTCAAATCTTTAGAGCTCACACAGTTTCCCCTTTCACTGTGAGTTGCCTTTGTTTCTTGCTCTACTCCTTGCTTTGTGACTATTGAGTGGACATAGGACAGGGTCTTAAGTAAAGTACTCTTGAAAATCCATATAAACAATGTATCTTGGCCCTTATACACAACACACCTTTTTACATTTAAAGAATTAAGTAGGATCCAGTCACTATGTCTAGAAACATTTTGCTGATTTATCATTAAATCATTTTTTTTCTTTCATCCCAGGTCAAGTGAAAACTATGGGAAGCAACGGCCCCAAAAGACAAGCCACCTCCAAGCCTCGTGGTGGTTCTGGTGAGATTCAAACAAGACACACTCCAAGCCAACTCCCAATGCCAACCAATCATACTGCTTCTGTTTCAGGTAGATTTACAGTTCCTGGGAAATCCAGCCAGATTAAACCAGTGAGTTCAGAAACATCTGGTGGACAGAGATCCACTAAACCAATCGCTGGGGTTGGGAAGAAAGGTGAGTGAATACACAGGGACACACTAAAGAGTTTTGCAATTCTGTTGAAAAGTTATTGTTAGAAAAACTACACGGAGATGATTGTTCTCAGTGTCATTTCAACTATTAAAATAGTAGGCATGTGTTGACCTCAGATTGCCTTCTTGAGTGAGAAACAAGTTCTTAATCTACACATAATATGAAATAAGCCCATCTGGGTCTTGTTTAGATAGTACAGGTAGTCCTCAATTTATAACCCTTCATTTAATGACAGAAGTTACAATGGCACTGAAAACAGTGACTTGTGTCTGGTTTTCACACTTACGACCATTACAGCATCCTCATAGTCATGTGATCAAAATTTGGATGCTTGACAAATTGGCATGTATTTATTATAATTGCACTGTCCTGGGATTATGTGATCGCCATTCTTAACCTTCCCAGAGAGCTTCCGACAAGCAAAGACATTGGGGTTCAGTTAGGGTTGTAAGTTGAGGACTACCTGTGAAACCAAAATACCATAATAGGAGCAATGAGTTATAATCATTACATTATTCCTCATTGCCACAATTCTTTAACATCTTGAAATGCCATGAAATATGTTTGTATCCGTGCCGGATAACGGACTACATAACCTGGTTTATAGGTTATTCACTTAGTGTTTCCTTTAGCAGCATGTACACTAAAATAGGAACAATAGAGAGAAAATTAGCATGATCTATGTACAATTTCTATACTCTGGATGCCAGGACAAACCTGTGTTAAACAGATGCATACAAAAAAGCGTTTGCAATACCAACCTAGAAAGTCCTTGAATTTGGAAGAAGATCATTTACAGCATGTGGCATACCTGCCCTTGTTTTGACTTGTGGACGAAATAGACTTGATCATAAATCTGGAACATAACCTGCCAGATTTTTGTTGACGACACTGCTCAATATGTAGAGAGGAAGGTTAATCCTATATCGGATTTGCCATATAAGAATAACACAGGATTAGAGTTTTGGTTGATTTGATTTTCTCTGCTCAGTTTCCATTCAAGAATTGTCTGACCTTTTGGGGAACATAAGCTTACTCGGTATTAGAATTATAAAATAATGAATTAAACACATTTACTTCTCTTATCTATCTATCTATCTATCTATCTATCTATCTATCTATCTATCTATCTATCTATCTATCTATCTATCATCTATCATCTATCTCTATCTCCCTCTACAGCTGCATGTCAGAAGTCAATCCCTCTGGGCACTTTTCAGAACAGCAGGCTGAGACTGCCAAAGACTTCTAGCAATTCAAAATGAGGGGATGGATCCCTGGGATTTGAAGTGCCCTACCTCACCATGTAAGTGTCCTACCTCACCAGTGTCAATGGAAAAACATTGAGTCTCTAAGACAGTTTGTGGGGAGAAAGTCAACCCACCAGGGGTGGGATTCATTTACCTTCCCTACCAGTTTGCAAATGTGAGCACATGCGCCGTGTCTGCACATGCACACCGCTTTCTGCACACACACAGTGTTCACGCATTGTCAGGGCGAGTGGGCGGAGCCTCCTGCAGCCACCGCTACTGGTTCGCCTGAACTGGAGAGAACCAGCTAAATACTACCTCTGCAACCCACGTATTAGTGGGAGATTATCTGCAGTGCTCATTGGTTGAATGATCTGGATACTAAACTTGTGTGGATCCAATGACTAGCAGCCAAAAAACTATCCACATTGTTTACAGAAACAAAATCCCAATCCTCAGATTTAAAAAAGTACATTATTGATTGGTCTAAATAACGGAATAGATTTAAGGTATATGCAAAAAGTACAACACAGGTAGTCCTCGACTCACAATTGTTCCTTTAGTGACCATTCAAAGTTACAACGGCACTGAAAAAAGTGAATGACCATTTTTCACACTTACGACTGTTGCAAAATCTCCCCCCCCCTGTGGTCACATGTTCAAAATTTAGATGCTTGGCAACTGGCACATATTTATGACGGTTGCAATGTCTTTGGAATCACATGATCCCCTTCTGCGATCTTCAAAGTCAATGGGGAAGCTAGATTCACTTAACAACCATGTCTCTAATTTAACAACTTCAGTGATCCACTTAACAACCGTGGCATGAAAGGTCGTAAAATGGGGCAAAATTCACTTAACGAATGTCTCAGCAACAGAAATGTTGGGTTCAAATGTGGTCACGAATCGAGGACTACCTGTACAAATCAATATTACGTGCGTACTGATTTCAAGCGTTTGTAGACCTGTCCTAACTGTCTACTCCATCTGTCCTTTAAGATAATACCACCAGCAATCACTATAATCTTGGGAAAAAGCCAGAAAAAAAGCAATAATCTCGGATGGTGCCTTTCTTTTGAAGATAAAGCTGCTTTGGTCTCATAGAAACTCCTGGAATCCCTTCTTTCAAGAGAACTTTAAAAGCTTGCGCTGTGCATCTCCTCTAATGTTATCACACTCTGGGTTTGTGGTTTGAGGATCCTGGAGTAAGGAAGCAGGGACTACTAGTCCTTATCCTATCATTACATTCCTTAGATTTATAAATGGAACTTGTGTGGGTTAGAAGTCTTGAGCTGCAGCCTATGGAATTTTGCTGAGCCGTTGCCGAAAGGGAGAACTTCAGCTCAGCAGCAGAGACTTCCCACTTTTGGATGGTTGGTTTAACTTAAAACTTTATTAGATAAAAACAGCCTTACTGGAGCCCAGTGGAACATTTAGTCTCTTATAAGATACGCCAACCACTATACAGCATTGAGCTGAAAACAGCATTATGTAACCCCGAATAATATATGCACTGTTGATCATTTTGATATTATTGTAAAAGTAAATACTAACGTACACTTTCAATTGTTATATATGAAGGACTTGTTTCTTTCAGTTAAACTTATTCAAAAGTAAGAAAGCTTTTGATTCTTGTTATGTGAAAGACTACACAACTCTCATTCCAAATCCTTTTATCTTCTCATTCTTATTCCATACCTGCTCTTTTTATTAAACTGAGGATGGTCAGTGGTAATATTGTTTGTCCACAGATTTCCCATGTTATTAATAGTTGCATAAGAGACAGAAACCTAAACAGAGGTTTAAAAAATCAACTCTTGTTATGGAGTTGATAAAGATTTACCCCAAAACACAAATCACATTCATAAAATAGCAATTTTATACCATCTTGATTATTCTTAGGGCATTTGTGGCTTAGATGATGGAAAAGCAGTACATAGTACTGAAAATATGTGTGCTTGCGAGCCAGTTTCATACTATTCAGACCTATATAAAGACAAAATAATACTTCTAAGCTGGTGTAGTGGAATTCTTAGCATCTCAGTTTTGACCAGATCTACCTGCCTGCCTTCATCATCCATCTACTTAAGCAAATTTGCAACAATCTAACCCAGAGAAAAATGCCTTGATCAAAAAAAGCTCTTTCTTCTAAATTAAATGGTGCTTTCCTGTTGTACAATAAAGCTTCAAGTGAAGGAAGTTGAGACTATTTAAACAATCTCTGCAGAAATGATGTAAAAATATGTTAAGCACCGCAATACTCTTGATTTCAAGACACTCTAGTGACAGGACTCTGTTCAAAGACTGTGGAGTAATTCCTGGATATAGGGAAATTTCTTCCTCCAGCAGATCCTGAGGGATGGAAGATGAATCCTTTGCAGCTTTAAGGAGTTGCAACAGTGAAGTGAATCCTTACGTCTTGCACAAGATTGAAGGAACAAATGCTGTGACAAAATGCAGTATCAATTCTGCCATTATATTCATGTATGTTGTATTAATATTTTCTAATTTCTGAAAAAATGCTTTTCTAATAAAAACACACATATGTATAACGACTTGTAGCAAAACCGACTCCTCGAGTAATTCTATTACTACCTCTTGGTGATCAGTGCTCATTCAGGGATAAGGGAACCAATACTGCAATTCCTTTTCAGTAATAGAAGCTTGACTTAGGTGCCATTTTGATACTGTTAATGTAATGTCTCCAGAGAGATAGACCATGCACATTTGTTCAGCACAGCAGACAAAAGTTGAATGAATTACAAAACCTGCAGTGAACCATCATGTTTCTGCAAAGACTAAGGGTATCTGATAATCGATTAATCATTATCAGAAGAACTGGAGGTCATTTCTCTACATATTTGGAAGAGAAGAAATCTAGATTCTCCTTCACAATGCCTCTGCCCAGTAGCAAGGAACCTTCAACTTCATAGCTTCAACTCTTTCTATTGGACTCAGGTTCTTGGTCTTCCCTTTCCCTCCTCAATTTTCTAGTAAAGGTAGACAAAGCACTGAAATGGAGCCACCTACACAGAACTATGGTTTTATTATTTAGGAAAAGGGGTGAACTCTGTTATATTTACATTAAGAACCTTCCCTATACACTTGAGATATCTAAGCCAAAGGAAAAGCCTGTAACCCACCAAGTATTAAGAAAGCAGTTTGTTCCTCACAAAAAAATTAAGTCATCAGAACTCTTCCTGTGCTTTCCTCTCTCACCAAACTGGGCTTTTTAAGGAAAAGTATGGTTTGTTTCCTTGGCCATATTCCACCAACTTCAACAGCTGCTTGTCAAGCAGAAATTCAAAGACTACCATTTCCAATTCAGTAGATGAGGCTGTGACATGAAAGCATTTATTTCTTGAATTTCTGCATGCATCACAGCTACTCAAGACTATGGAAACAACTGTACATGACTGTAGCTGAGTTCTGCTGGAAATGACTTTACTAGCTAGTGAAGAGGAAAAGAATGGATTGGATCAGTGTACTTACTAGAAGACAAGAACCTTGAACCTACAATGGCACATGTTTAGATCTGGACAATGGCAGTGGCGATTTATTGCCTAGGAAATGAAAGGTGTGCTCAGTTGTAAATATATGCATATACATCTTTAAAAAATAATAAATTAAAAAGCAGACATGTCAAATACATCCTTTCCACAGTTAAAACAGCTAATTAGCTCTTTATAGACAGCAGAGGGACACTAAAAATTAATTGGCTGCAGTGATGAAGCAGAAGCTGAACTCTTCACATCAAGCTCCCCATACAAGACAGTTTCTCAGTCTTTAATACAGTTAAGGTTTAACACTTCCTTGGTCATGAATGGAGTGGCACACCTTTCCCCTCCAATTCCGTCCCACCTGGCACAGGAATAGGTGAATCAACTCTTTTCTCTGGAAGTCATTGCTGCTGTAGAGAGCTTAGTTTGAATCCTTTACTACCACTGCTTTCAAGTTTGTTGCAACTAATGGATTTGCCATATAAGAAAGATTTTGCATAGGAAGTTATTGTAGGCTAGTTTGTGCATTTGACGTACAGTCTAAAAACTCAGCATTTAGAGGTACTTGGGACTGGGATGATGGAGCAGGTAACCAGTGCTTTTGTCTGGTAGAAATCTAATACTTCGAATAGTTTCAGAGATGCCAAATTTAGGTAAGTGAAGATGTTTCCAATAAGGAAAAAATCCCAAGGCTTCATTTGTTTGATAGCTGCCTTAATGGAGCCCTGACATAAATATAATGCAATGTTGCTTTGAGAAGAATATAATTGCCATGTTTTTATGAAGGAATGGGGCTTTATGGAAGACACTGTAGAGTAGTCATTGATCTTTCCTTCAAACCTTTGTTCGGCATACCAAAACAAAATAAGGATATTCAGGAATAAACTAGCCTCTACCTTAATAGATAGCAATTTGAAAAGGAACCTTTTTGGTTTGCCTTTCCTCGTCCAGGAGTAAGACATGTGTAGTTCCACAAATGCAGCTAATAATTCCCAGCTTTTATCATCTGGGTCGGGAATACCTAGAACTGTAACTTAGTTACATCTGAAAGGCCTAGTGACTTTTTCTTCTGATCTGCTTACTCTAATACCTTTGCATTTCAAGTTGGTCTTCCCCAGTCAATGCCTTTCAGATACATTGGACTACATTCAACAAACTCTAATTTGCATGACTAATGGATCATGCTGGTTCTGGATAATGGGACTTGTAGCACAGACACATCTGAATAGCAGAGGGCTGAGGAAAGCCATCATAGATACGGGATAGCCAAAAGTGTTTCCCATTGCCTGCATTTGGAAGCATCACTTACCATTTTGCATTCACCTATGAGTCAAGTCATGAGGGAAAATGCTTCCAGGGCAACATGGGAAGTCCTCTGGGTTTAAATATTCCTCCTTGCTGCAATAACTGCAACAAGCCATATATTAGGAAGCCAAAGGTTCCTGCCTACAGTTTGCTTCAGTATGAGCAGCAGGAATTGACCAAAATGGTGTTGAACACAACAGCAATACAGGCTCCAGGTAAAGCTTGGACAAATGGCTCTTCTTTTGTACAGACTTTTTTTGGACGGGAGGCGGGGGGTTGTGTCTCCTTTCACTTAACCAGCTAAAGTCAAATGGTTCAGAAGAAACACTCAATGGAAATAACACAGTAGTAGATCATACGCTGAAGAGGCTGGTCTTCATCCCCTGTGACCTACTGGAATGGGACAACTCACCACAGCCAACTTGCCATGGTCAACTCGCTGCAGAATAGTTCAACAATTCAATGTCACTATTTAAAATAATTAAAAAAATATTTTAATTTTTGTCATTCACATTTCATTGTGTCCCTCCTTTGGCATCCTTTCTTTAATGATTCTATTCCACCATTTCTTTGATATCAGTGTAACTCTTGTTGCGCAGTGAATTGTCCCTTGGCGAGTTGGCCATGGCGAATTATCCTGTGTGAGTTGTCGTAGATCTACTTAGCATTGTAGATGCCACTGCAATGCCAAGTTGACCTTATACAGATTTCAGAGAATCACATTCTATGTGTCAAAACATTCCAAGAAAGGTTTTGGAATTGGCAAGTACAGAGGCCACAATAGGCTAAACAGTAATGGACAATATTACTGGAGGTGTTGAAAAAGAAAAGCCTCATTTTCAGCACTCCTTTCTTTGACAAGCCAGGCCATGACAACAGTCAAGTCTCAATGAACCCCTTATTGTGCAAACCTTGGCTAAGTCAATAAAGCGCATCAGATTCTGCACCCAGCTAACAAGATTTAACATTGCTATAAAGCATGACCCTTCCCCTCAAGGGCTTTTCAGCTATTTAAATTAGAACATCCTTCAGCAATGGTCAAATGAAAAACAAAAATAAAAACAGGTCAAAGTAACAGTGCCTTCACCCTCCCCAAGCTGTCCCCCTCTTCCCACTCTCCCTTAGCAGAAAAGACTCTTTCCCGGTGAATGTCGTTATAAAAAAAGTACTTTCCAAAAGGACCAACATGAAAATCCCCATTATGAGCAGGCATCAGGACTTGGCTGAGTGTAGAAAAAATGAAGGCTTCTGAGGCAGAAAGGCAGCAGCCTGTTGGCGTGAGAGCCAGGCGCTTTTGGGAGACATCAAGGCAGCGTTCAGTAGCAACAGGGGGACACGTGCTGACTGGCTGGGAGGAGCAGGAGGCGGGACTTTTTTCTTTTTGTCATTTTCTACGAAAATAATTGCAGCATGGACTGATGGCTCAGCAGGCCACGCCCGTGGCGCTCAACACCTTATGGGCTGCCTCTTGGGAGCATTCCGATGGGGCCAAGTTCCTGGAATGGTGAGCTGAGCTTGGAGAATTGGCTGTCAAACAAAGCAGTTTGAAAGTAACCATGATCCAAGGAGGAACGTTTCCATTGATGCCAGTGGACATGCTGGTCCTCTGTCCCTGATCCCACTGCAATCTGAAGCACCCAAGGCTGGAGTAAGCAACTTGCCAGAGAAGAGCAAGATCCACAGCTGACGCTCAACTGTACAGTCCATGAATGTAGGCAGCGTGATGGCGATGAACATCCTGGGGAGATGGCTAGCAGGTCTGGAACAAGCCTACTCTTTCAACATTTTTTAAAAAAACCTTTCCTTAAGCCAGAAAAGTGCAACTGGTGGAACTGGTGCTACCCTGCAGGACAGCATTCTGGAAAAGCTATTTGGATGATTAATTTCTTTCCTATTCTATAATTGCTTAGTATGGCAAAACCAAGATGCTAGATTCCCATTTTTCAGTGCGTGCCAGAGAGCCCGAGATTGAAGTGCACCCTGGATTAAGTATGCTTCAATTGCACCTTGGAAGGTGTGTTTAGATGCACGCTGCTGGATCAGAAAAAAACCATGACCATGGCTGGTGGACACACATATGCTGCAAAGGGAGGCTCTGGGTTGTGCCTCCAGATGCAACGCAAAGCCAGCTGTGGTTCTTACGGAATGTAGGCCTCACACGCGTCCTCTGCACAGCCAGGTCTGCTACACCCTACAGCTTCCATTTAAAAGGTGCTATTTCCCTCCATCCTAGGAGAAGCCCAGGATGGTGTCCCTCCAAAACTAGGCTGATCCTGGTTTGTTACTCGAGTCAAAACATACAGTTCTTGGTGACTCCTAGTTGCAGCCATCTTCAAGCATACTGGCCCCTAGCTCCACCCCATTGTCAAATATTCAATGAAAACATCTGCACAGTAATACATCATGTCCACATGGTGGCTGCTGAGGCTCCCCCAGACCAATTTTGACAAAGAAAAAAATATATATATTCCAGACACGCAGCACTTCCAGACTGGGCAACAAAGCATGAAAATCCCTGAAGACGTGGAGGTGGTTAAGTTTATGTTCTTTCAGTCCATTTTAGAATGATCCAAAGTGCATCTGTTCGACAAGGTCCGCCTCCTGGAACCCGCTGTTCCCCCCCGGGGGGGTGGGGGGGCAGGTCACTTTTCATTTGGCACTACATACCACTGTCCAGCTCCCTGGGCCAGGCCGGGCTGACGGAGACAACATTCCTCGCTGTGGTTTGAGAGCAATCCTGGCTCCCAGACTGACCAAACGTGTGTGAGAGACAGAGAGAGCCTGGTGCATGCGACATCAGATTGAGGTTTCATCGCTCCTGCTCAGTGATCAAACACAAAGCGAGACAGGACAGGGGGAACACAAACACATGAGTGTGGTCATGAGCAGGTTTGAGCAAAGCACCCCCCCTGGGGCTTGTGTGTTAATGGAGGAAATTAAAAAACAGAAATCTGGGCGATTGAAGCGAGAGGTGAGAGAACAAGAAACAGAGAAGGGAGGAGAGGAGGAGGAGAAGGGGGTTAGTGCAAGAGAGCTCAGGAGGAAGTTAGAACAGGATAGCATCCCCCCATTCCCCCATCACATTACTGAAGATGGTACGTGGGCTGAATCCCACAGCATCTCACAGGAGCAGCTGAGTACTTCTCAGGGACTTTAATTCTGACCATGCTCCTCTGCCCCTTGGGCAAGCTACAGGGTAACCCTGGGCTTTAAAAACTCCCTTTCCCACCTAAGAAGGAGATGGCTGCATCCTGCCTTTCAAATTCTGAGCTACATCCAGCTAAGGGGTTATAGTCTGGGCCCAAAGCCAGAGGAATATATTCTTCAAGGATGGGATCCCTCCCCCAACTCCCAAGGTCAGTGAAATATTAAATGACTTTTATAACACAGGAGGAATCCAGGGAATTGTAAGTAGATAGACCTTATTCTTAAAGGCACAGCCTGGGAATAAAGGTGGGGGCAACTATGAAATATAACAAAATATCAGCCTGAGAGATCAGAAGCACCAGATCTGGTGGATGGACAAGAGGCTTCACAGAGGCAGCAGGTTGTCACATGCAAACCACCAAGGACAGGCGAGCAAGAAAAAGGCTCGGCCATACTCACTCGGAGCCTGAAGAGTCCTCATCCACTGTGCCAGTCTTTATACTCATGGTGATAGGTGTAAGGCCATTGAGCTGCTCCTGTAGGGTTTGTCGGGGTCGGGGTACCCCACCCCCACGGCTGCCATCACTCCCCGAAGAACCATGCAATGATACCATCCCTGAGCGGCAGCTGGAGAGCTTGTTATGGATGCGCTGGATGCTGCTCTTCTCACTGATGGGTGGCAGGTATTTTTTCTTTAAAATGCCTGAGGGCAGAAGATTCAGAGTCAAACAAAAAACACACAATTTCTTGCTACAGTCAGGAAACCAAGGCCAGAGGATATGACTACTTGTCTCTATGGATAGAGGTGTGGGCTCCATGATGTTCTACTTCAGGAGCATCAAACTCAATTCTATTATAGGGCCGCATCAGGGTTGTGTTTGATCTCAGGGGGCTGGGGTGGGTGAGGTAGAGTGGGTGTGGCCTGCTCAATGTCACTGATGTCGGGGGCGCCTGTGGCGGCCCGAGCACTCTGCCAGCGAGCTCTGTTTCCGGCTACGGTGGCCTCCTATAACCCTCTCTGCCAGGGAAAACGTAGTTTGGGAGGGCCACACGCACCTTCCTCCACCTCCCTCAAGCTCCATTTTCACTGGCAGAAGGTTGCAGGAGCCATCACAGCTGGAAACACAGCTTGGGAGCCTGTTTTTGTTGGCAGAGGTACCATGGGCCAGTCCCTCATTCTTTCCAGGGTTGCCCTGTGGGCCAGATGTAAGCACCCCTGTTCTACTTGTAAAAAACAAAACGCAGAGCTGTGTCCATTTTCATCTCCAAACCTTAAAGGCACCAGGATCCAATCCTCTTGGTAAATTAAAATGGTCTTGAAATTAATGACTAAAGGCTATCTGGTGTTTTTTTTTTTCTTCATCATATTATCACATCCCATGGTCTTAGGCCCACCTGGAGCAAGATCTTAAAATAAATCAGATTTTTTTTGTGTCATTTCTATGTTGATAATTTGGAGAACATTCATTCCAGTGCAGTCTTTAACTTTACAAGAATTGCCATTGCCAGCTTATCTGTATAATGTATATAAACTCTTATAAATTAGTATTATGGAGCTTTCTCACCAAAGACTGCAATGACACATTATTTCTGCCCAAAGAGAGCTAGTTTTATTAACAGGAAAATTAATCATAACCAATATTGTATCTCTTAATAGGCACTGCAGTTTATGCTCTATAAATGAATTACCATGATGCTTAAATTTAATATATTTATATTAATATTGGTAATGGAGCTCTTTTCTTTCATTATTAACTGCTTATGCTGTCTGTATAGGATTCCAATAGGCATTAAAATGATGGAAGAACAGCCTGTTCCCAGCATTTTCTATAGGCCCAATCTTATTTCTAGTCCATCCAGGGTGAATACCAAAGAATGACACACAATTAGATTCGTTGATTAAAAGGTTACTAAAAGGTCATGTCCTATAAAGCTAAATTCTGTACTACTGTGTCACACCAGAGAAAATGCTTGTTTGCAAAACATTTTTACATTTTTTGTTTGCTTCCAATCATACAGAGAGGCAAGACATTATTTCTATTAATTCCCACAATTCACATACACCTAATCTATATTTATCTGGTCTGAGAGACTTAAGATGCTGAATTCACTCCTGAATAAGAGCAATTGCAAAATGCAACTTGGTATTTAGTGCAATTCAAGAGAAAATGGCTAGGGTAAAACAGACCAGTCGGTGTTACAGTTCCCAGAATCTAACTTTTTACCTTTCTGGGGCTGAGCAGTGGGGTGAGGCAGTGAGCCCAAGATGCCCTCTCCATTCTCTCTGGCCAACTCCTCTGTCAGTCCCAGCCGGTCATTCTTACCCATTGGTTCTACCCGCAGCGACTCTGAGCCAGGGTGGCCATCGCTCTCACTGGCAGTGGTTACAAAGTCACCCGGCCAATAAGGTTTTCCAGGTCCAGAGATGTTATCTACTGAGAAAGCAGAAGATGATTGTGGATTTCAACATTTGTCCCTATATCTGCTCTCCTGACTTTTTAACAGCCCCAATGAAGAGCTTAACTGAAGAGCCTCTGCCCAGGGAGATGTAACCAGAGGTGGGATTCAGCCAATTTGCACCTGTTCAGGAGAACCGGTTGTTGGAAGAAAACTCATTTTATTTTTTTCCACTTTAGAGGAAGGAAATCCTATGAGGAAGGAAACATTCTGGTGTTGTTTTTAGCATAATCTTTATTGCCCTGATTACAGAAACTGCCTCTCCGGTTAACCCTTATTACATTGTAACAGCTAAGGCGAAGCGTCCATCGACGTGAGTGATGTTGAGTTGGCCATGCCCATTCAGTCACATGACCACCAAGCCAGGCCTACCCAGCTGGTCATTAGGGCAGAGAACCAGTTGTTAAATTATTTGAATCCCACCACTGGATGTAACCAATATAAAAATGCATGATGAGACCCAGAGAAAAACTATACTGAAGGAGTTTTGTCCTGTCTTCACTATTCTGGAAGCAATCTTAGTGAGCAAGCTTTGCACTTTTCTCTCCCTTTGTCACATCATTTGCATGTTTATATCAGCTCTCTTTAGCAGCTCTTGAAAACATGCAAGGAGAAGAGACATCAATGCCACTGTTGAGGATTATGGTAAATCACAGTTTTCACTGACAGGGAAGAACTAACAATAAAGTGGTTTACATGAAAAAATAAACTTGTTCTGTACGTAACTGAGATTATACCTGTCTTATCTCAATGGACAATTTTGCATAGTTTTAAAGCATCTGTAACTTACAGAAGCTGAGTTTGATTACACTCCTTACTCAAGCATTACAGTTCCCTGGAGTCACTATAGCAATGGTCTATCCACCACACAATCACAGAAATTTTAGAATGATGAAGATGAGTTGAAACTTCTTTGTAATCTGGATAAAGTCTGATCTAGTGTTGGCTCCATCCCTCCCTCCAGTTTTAGTGAGCTATTCCTGGAGCTGCCCTTGTCTAGCATTACCCTTTGGAGTGCTGAGTGATGGCAGCTTCTCATTGTTAGGACACAGTAAGTTCTCCCAGCAGGGTTCCTTGGGAAATTCTTCGTCCTCTTCACTGTCAGAGGAATGGGTGGAAGCAAAGGAACCACTCTGGTCATCCTCCATGGAAAGGTCACTATCTGAATCAGTATCACGTTCTGTGCCGAAAAAGGGCAGGGAGGGAGGGAGACAAATAGTAATCAGACTGCATTAATAGTGCATCCATTCTTCACTCACCTGTTCTCCAGTCTCAACTTGTACCAGATTCTCATGTCAGAGAATCTTAATGGTCCAAATCGGTTATTTAAGAACTATCTTCACAAATCAGGGGATTATAGCATGCAATTAAATTGTTCTCTTGTACATGCATTTTTGTGCAAGCTCAGTCTATGTAGTGGCTATAGTGTCCAATTACATTAGTGGCCAAAATTGTGGAAATCATTTGGGGAAAGTGTATTTTAACGCCATCACTACCAAACAGGGTCTCATCACTCCAAATAACACTGTCCCATTGCTCCTCTGTCCAGGTACCATGGGTTTTAGCCCAGTTTAGTCTTTTCAACCTTTGTTTTAGAGATAAAAGTGGCTTTTTTGTGGAATTCTAGATTTTAGGCCAAATTCCTGCAGTCTGCACTGAACAGTTCTTGCACTCAACTTCACATTGCATTGCACTATTTCATAAGGAATGGGATAGAGTCTATGAAAAAGGCAACTATCCATCTATAAAAAGTCCCACAGACACGTAATGGCCTGGCTTGTCATTTCTGTATGCAAACAAAGACAATGCTCATTTTAATCTGCCTTTCTCTTTTGGAATAAAACAGTTTTAGCACAGCAAAGCAAATAGAAGAAAATTGAGGTGCAATTCTATGAAGATATCATTGAGTTTTATGGGATTTACAGATATAATATGCATATAACAACATGAAATATACTAAGTTGCAACTTTATGGATTTACTACATTCTCAGTCCTAGCACATATTTAACTTTGACTAGACTCTGAGAAACATGAGGAGAAAGAATTGTGATTTTTTTTTTGTTCACATGTAATCACCATTGGTGTCCAAAATCCTAGACCATTTAAAGAAGGTAGAATTTAAAAAAAGCAGAGTTGGAAGGGACCTTGGAGGTCTTCTTGGAGGTGATCAGGAAGTTGAGGGGGGGGAAACAAGAAAAGGACTACATGGAAATGAGAAACACTGTAGCTTTAAGAAGCAAGTTATAAGGCATGCTATCAATTGAAGGCAATTCATAAGCCCAGAGTGAGAGACAATTCTGTCCAGAACTTGTCCAATTCACTTCCTCTCACCATTGTTCTGATCCTTGTCTTCCAAGAACAAAGAATTGGGATCTGCAGGCCCAATGTGTACCTGGCTATTGTTCAAGCCAGACTCCTCCCTGTGAACAGAAAATAGAGGATTTGATAGCTGTCAAGGTTCCACAATACAGGCAGCAAGACCTATACAATGGGGTAAGGAAAGAGTTTATACATTCTTTACATCGGCATTACCTGAGCACAAAAGGGATGTAGCTGTGGTGACTCTTGCCTGAGCGGACAGTGCTATGCAAGGAACCAGTGGAGTCCCCAAATGGCGTATGGTACAATTGCCCATCCACGTAGGTATTGTTGCAAATATAAGCCTGTTGACATCAGAATAATATGGGAGAGAAAGCAATTAATTGCAGCAGAGAGGCAAGGGGTAATTTGATGAGTCCCTTCAATACACACACACACACGTGTGTGTGTGTGTGTGTGTGTGTGTGTGTGTTTGTAGATTTTCACAAGTGTAGCTATGCTGATCTTCTTGTATTCGGGTCTTTCCCCGTGTAAGATTGAGATTGTCTTGGCAACGTTTTGGTGAGGTCTCACTTGCCATCTTCAGGCTGGTGTTTTGGGCTTAAAGTGTGATCGGAGCTGCCGTCTTTCTATAAATCTTGGTGTGTGTGTGTGGAACTAATGCCTTAGATAAATCTGAACACAAACCCAAACTCTGGCTTAGATATGTTGATGACACTTTCATGATTTGGCCACATGGGAAAGAAAAACTGGACAACTTCCTCACACATCTCAACAGCCTACACCCCAAAATAAAATTTACTATGGAAATAGAAGCAAACAACCAACTTCCCTTTCTGGATGTCCTAATCTACAAAAAACCCAATGGCTCCCTAGGACACACCATCTACCAGAAAAAAACACACACCAATTGCTACTTAAACATACAATCCCATCACCACCCTGCACAGATTAACTCTGTAGCGAAGACCCTCATCTCCAGAACCAAACGCTGAGCCAACAAAGACCACCTGAAAACTGAATTACACACTCTCACAAATGTATTAATCTCCAACGGATTCCAAAGAAAAACAATTACCAACCTAATCCAAAGGGAGACTCCCCCCCAAAACCGAGACACAGAACAGGACAACGGCATTGCCCTCCTCCCTTACATCAAAGGCACCACAGATAAAATCAGCAAAATTCTCCACAAACACAATATCAAGACAGCCTTCAACACTGACCAAAAAATAGCCAACATCTTAAGAAACCCCAAAGACAAAATCCAGCTATAAAACCAAGGAGTCTATGAAATACCATGCAAAATCTGCCCTGCAACATACATAGGACAAATGAACAGGAGAATAAATGCACACATCACAAAACACAAGAACTTAGTAAGAAAAAAAGGAAAAACTTCCTCCCTTTTCTAGCACATTTGAAGGAACCAAATTAATCTCCAAAACTGAACACTTCAGCAAGAAAATAATTATGGAAGCTATCAAAATAGAGAAATACCCACACAACATGAATAAATGTGATGATACCTCCCACCTACCAGATATCTGGAAACCAGCTCTAGTCAACAAACTAGCCCCACCCACTACCCAGGCGGTTACAATACAAAACAACAATGGACACACAACCAGAACCAATCAGCACCATACACCCCCACCAAGATTTATAGAAAGACGGCAGCTTCGACCATGCTTTAAGCCGAAAACACCAGCCTGAAGATGGCGAGTGAGACCTGGCCATATATATAGTATATATACAATGTGTGTGTATATATACATTTGGTGTTCACCAATTAGACTAAAGATCTGAGTATTTTTTGTCAGCACAGCTCTCAGTTCTGGACTTCATATCTTCCACTGAGCCAACATTGCTCATCTACTTGACCATTGATCTCTTTTATTTTAGAAGTCTCCCATCATGTGGTGTAATGATTTGGCTCCCATGTTGAGAGAGGAGACACACACGTTGCTTCCGCGGTTCAAAATGGCATTTAAAATGACTGGCTTTGTTCCGCGTGCAGGCAGAATGCCCCAGTGGCCAATCAGAAACACAGATATGATCACATATCATGGAACTACATTTCCCATAAGGAAGTCTCTGCCTACATTTCCCAGGAGGTAGTTTCTTAAAGGAGACAGCTCTTAATTCCTACACTATCTAAAAATGCTGCGGGCGGCACAGACTCTTTTCTCAATGCTAGCAGTGTGTTTCTTTTCACAGGCATTCGTTCACTAGTTGTTCCTTGGAATCTGTTGCCAAAACTCATCTTTGCTATAAGAAATCAGACCACTTTTTTCCTGTTATATTCTGGATATAAAAGTTCAGAAGATGACCTGAAAGCAGGTTATAGAATATTGTGCATGCCATCTGATCCAAGAAACACAAAATTCAGAGATGAACCTCAGTTTTCATGAAATTACTCTGTTTTAAGTGTGACAGTTGGTTGTGAAAAGATCTGAGTGCTCAAGCTGTCAAACCTGGAGATTGTATATAATTTGGCTTCAGTGTGCCTTCTATAATACTATTAAAAGGAGAATCAGTTAGGCAAAACATGAAAATATATGCATGTTTGCTTCATTGCCAGTGGCTTCATTGTCATCTCTTGATGCAGAATATGACTTAAAATTTTGAACTGGAGCAAAATGCCAACTCCAGGTCAAAGTTTTGTTTATTTTGCCTTTTAAGATCAGTGTCAAATTCTGCAACAAATTACCCATAGTTTTCTACTCAAAGGTATTATTGGCCCTCAGTGAGCCTAGGAAAAGAACTGCCTTGAAATACTCACTGCTGTCAAGGTAGATTTGGTAGTGAGTGTAGGATCAGTGCTGTGCTTCTTTCCACAAATAGATCTGAGAGCCTTTCTCACTTCTTTAGATAAGATGACACAGAGGAGAAAGATTAAAGGTCCCTATGGAACAATAAGAGAATAAGCAATGAATGACATCCTCATGGCTTCCAAGCTTCATAATGCTTATTTGTTTCTTAGACTTATATCTTGCTCGTCCTTCAAGAGCTCAAGGCAGCTGAGGTCTCTGTGGAGATCTCTTCACTGTATCTCCACAATAGGAATGCTGTGAGACAGGTTGTGCTGAGAGAGAGAATGACTAGTCCAAAGTCATCATGCATTTCCATGCTAACGGGGTTCCTAGACCTGGGTCTCCTTAGTATTGGTCCAGCAATTTAACCAATTGTATCATTCTGGGTTTCCAAAGCATTATAGTAAGGGAAAGCCAGTAGCCTAATTTGCAGACTTACTTTCTATTTTTTTAAGTTTTTATTTATTTTTTATTCTTTTACTTACAATTATAGGTATACATTCACAGTTATTCTTCTTTACATTTGTCATTCTTATACATTTAATATCCAATTTAAAAGATTATAATATACAGTTTGGGTTGCTTTATTTACCATCCCATCCGCCTGTTTTAACACCACCTTATTTCCCATTTCTTTTCTCCCTCCCTCCCTTCTCTACTTTCTTCCTTCCTCCTCTCCTTCCCCTTCCTTCTTCCCTTACCTCTCCCCTACTCCTACTCTTCCTCTTCCCCTTCCAACTCTCTTTCCTTCTCCTTCTCTCCTCTCCACTGTCCTCTCCTTACCTCTTTCTTCCCTTCCTTGCTTCTTCTCATCCTCTCCTCCTCTCTCCCTTTTTTCTGTTATTATAGGGGTCTCTTTCAAATCTCAATTTATGTTTTCTTGGGATGGAATTTCCACAAACCCAAATATAGTTTAGTATCACTTCTTATTCCCTCCCTTCACCAATCTATCCTAACTATTTCCGCTCCCTTTATATCTCATTCTTGAATATATACACAAGTGTATATTTAGCACTTTCTTTCCTGTTTTCCCCCTCCCGCCTTTCCCATTTAATAGTGTATCATCTGGGTTCTGTATCTTCCCCTACTTTCTTTTCTAGATTCCTTAGTTACTTTCTATTTTCAATCCTACATGGTCTTTATTATTTTTGTTTCATATATTTCTTCCCACTCATAAACAGCAAATTTTTTCTTCTGAACAACTACAAAAGGTTGTATTAAACTCTTTAAGATTTGACTGGGCTTCAACAATTTCTACACCAAGAATAATTGTTGCTTTTATTTATAAGATTTGCTCTAGTAGGGGAATATACTTGGGAAAATAACAGTAGTTGTAAAAAAGAAAAATGTTCTTTTTGCATCTTTTTATTATGACTAGAGAGCAATAGTTTTGGTAAAAATGCTATTTTAAATCATCATTTACTAATTATTTAGTGAAAAAGATCTCTGAGTATGCGTGAACCTACATGAAATCTATACACATCCAAATATTTGGAGCAACAAAGGGAAGCTTTTTTTAAAATATATGTACGTACGTACGTACGTATGTACGTACGTACGTACGTACGTACGTACGTACGTACGTACATACATACATACATACATATATATATATATATATATATATATATACATATATATATATATATATATGGAAATTAAAATCCTGTTGTTCTATAGGGCTCAATCATTTTGAGAGGCAAAGAGCTCAAGAATATAGGTAAAGGTAAAGGTTCCCCTCAGACATACGTGCTAGTCATTCCCGACTCTAGGGGGGTGCTTATCTCTCTTTCAAGGCCGAAGAGCCAGCGCTATCTGAAGAAGTCTCTGTGGTCATATGGCCGGCATGACTAAACACCGAAGGCACATGGAACGCTGTTACCTTCCCACCAAAGTGGTTCCTATTTTTCTACTTGCATTTTTCTTTTTTCTTTTTTCAAAATACTTTTTTTATTTTCTATTTTCATAACATATAATCACATGTATACTATTATATAGCCAGTATCATATTGTATTAAGTAATAATTACATCAGTTCCTCTTGCCATCAACTCCCAGAAAAATAAAAACCAGTTATTAGCTATTAGCTAATAATCTACTTGCATTTTCACATGCTTTCAAACTGCTAGGTTGGCAGAATCTGGGACAAGTAACAGGAGCTCATTCTGTTATGCAATGCTAGGGATTTGAACCGCAGAACTGCCGACCTTTCTGATTGACAAGCTCAGTGTCTTAGTCACTGAGCCACTGCGTCTCTCAAGAATATAAGGACTGATTTATTTCAAAGGTTTAAAACATGTGGTCCAAATGCTGTTTAAATTCTGTTTATGTTTCCCAGTACACGTCCAGAAACTGTTTCATCTTTTAAAAGATTCCAACCCATTGAAAAAACTAGTTCTTCTTCCCTTGCTAATAGGAAAGCGCTTGATGTGTCTAATACAGGCTCATGATCAATGAAATCTGCATGCGCCCTGCTCCAATTGCCAAACAGAGGTCAATCGTACTCAAAAAGCCACATGAAATTCCAAATATATATATATATATATATATATATATATATATATATATATATATATATATATATATATATATATATATATATATCAATTTTGGTCTGGTTCTTCAATTTCTATTACTGTATGAAATTGAGATAAACGAGTTCTTGGAGAAAAGGGAAAATGGTGGAAACAAAATTGAACTGGGGGAATTGATAACAGCTCAATATTATTGAGCAAATGCTGACTGGCCTGTGAAAATTCCATTCCAATGTGTGCTATTGTGCTATGTCCTGATATATCCAAGTTACCTGGAAGCAGTTGAAGCCCACAAAGAGATAGTGGAAGAGGATGGCATCACTGTTGATAGACAGCAGAGCCAGCAACCAGGTGACACTCATGATCAGCAGAGAGATGAAGCCCGACCGTAGACCAGAGCTATAGTAGAGAAAGAGTACAGTCAGTGTGGGCAACAACCCCCAAGTCTCATGGGTAGAATATGAATAAACTTGATTCTCTTGACTGACTCTGGGACATGGCCTCCATTGACTTTGCAAATACTACCTAGTTCTGCACTTATATAGGACTGGTCCCACAATTCCAACAAAAATATTGGAAGCATTGACTACTGGGATACATCAATGCTAAGTCAGAAAATGGAAAGCAGGAGACAGAATAACTTAGTAGGGTAAAATAAGGTGGAGACAATAACAAAGGTGATAACTCAGAGGAAAGGCACATAGGATCAAAAAAGTAGAAATCATGCTGCAGGGATATGGAAGAATAGTTAAAAGCTCATAATCATTGAAAAGGGTAGTTGTGCATGAACAATGCCAGACTCACACTGTCCCCTTCTTCTCAAAACCTTGCTGTTGAGCTGCACAAGTGGCCTTGGTGGCCAGGACATAGAGGAAGACGCTCATCTATAGAATGAAAGAGGGAAAAGTTTAATACTAAATTTCACTAATAGTGCATCCTCCCAAATCTGAAATATTTTAAATACTGTATCAATCCCTCTTTCTTGGCAGTGCCCTTTCCTGGTTCTTGCAAAGATCAGTTCTTTTTTATAAGAGTCTTATACCTAGCACCAGCACTGATGATGTTACCTAGATAATTGCGAGTGATTCTGGGTGCGCCTTGGTACACCCATGTTACACCTATCCTCCGCGAGCTGCACTGGCTGCCTATTGGTCTCTGGATATGCTTCAAGGCGCTAGTCGTCACTTATAAAGCCCTACATGGTAATGGACCTGGGTACTTGAGAGACCGCCTCCTGCCGATTACCTCCCAAAGACCCATTAGATCCCACAGATTAGGCCTCCTCCGAATTCCATCTGCCGGCGAATGCCGGCTGTTGACCACCCGGAGGAGGGCCTTCTCTGTGGCTGCTCCGGCCCTCTGGAATGATCTCTCCATGGAGATTCGGACCCTCGCCACCCTTCAGGCTTTCCGTAAAGGTTTAGGTTTAGGTTTAGGTTTATTGGGATTTATATGCCGCCCTTTTCCCTGAGGGGACTCAGGGCGGCTTACAACCACAGGGGAGGGGGGTGTAAGGTCAGAAACAAAACAATATGTGCACAAAGAAAAAATAATAAAACACAACTTTCATTCAGCAATCAAACACTCGGGCGGGTAATTGGAAACCTATCCCCAGGCCTGCTGGGAGAGCCAGATCTTGAGGGCTGTGCGGAAGGTCTGGATAGTGGTGAGGGTACGGATCTCCATGGGGAGCTCGTTCCACAGGGTCGGGGCAGCAACAGAAAAGGCTCTCCTCCGTGTGGTCGCCAGTCGACATTGACTGGCAGATGGGATTCGGAGGAGGCCCAGTCTGTGCGATCTAATTGGTCGATTTAGGGAGGTAATCGGCAGAAGGCGGTCTCTCAAGTACCCAGATCCACTACCATGGAGTGCTTTAAAGATGGTCATCAGTATCCTGAAGCGCACCCGGAGACCAACAGGTAGCCAGTGCAGCTCGCGGAGGACAGGTGTAACGTGGGCGAACCGCGGTGCGCCCACTATCACTCGCGCGGCTGCATTTTGGACTAGCTGTAGTCGCCGGATGCACCTCAAGGGCAACCCCATGTAGAGCCCATTGCAGTATTCCAGTCTAGAGATCACAAGGGCTCGAGTGACTGTTGTGAGAGCCCCCCGGTCTAGGTAGGGCCGCAACTGGCGGACCAGGCGAACCTGGGCAAATGCCCCCCTGGTCACAGCCGACAGCTGGTGATCAAAAGTCAGCTGTGGATCCAGGAGGACTCCTAAGTTGCGGACCCTATCTGAGGGGTATAAAATTTGACCCCCCAGCCTAAGCGTTGGTGTATTAGCCAAATTATTGGGGGGGAAGCACAACAGCCACTCGGTCTTATCCGGGTTGAGTACCAGTTTGTTAGCACTCATCCAGTTCTTAACGGCCTCCAAACCCTGGTTCATCACGTCCACCGCTTCATTGAGTTGGCACGGGGCGGACAGATACAATTGCGTATCGTCCGCATATTGATGGTATTTTATCCCGTGCCTCCGTTAAGACCTGGCTGTTCCAGCAGGCCTGGGGCTGTTGAGTTCCACCCCTACTCGAATTGGTTGTGCTTGTTGTGACTTTTTAAATTGTTTTCTATTGTTGTTTTGTTTCTGTTTTACTCTTTGTATTTGTTCCTCTTCCCTCTTGGTTTGTCAGCCGCCCTGAGTCCCTTTGGGAATAGGGTGGCATACAAGTCGAATAAACCACTAAACCAACCACCACTTAAGGTATTGAAATGTCTGCCAAAAAAAAAAAAAAAACAAGCAAGCTCAGAGAACACCAAGGACCCCTCAGTTTTATAACTGTTGTATGATTGATTGGGAAACTTGTGTAACCCATCATCTGAGGTTCCTGTTGGAGCAAGGGAAGATCTGCAATTCTGGGCAATGCTTCTCAGCCTTCATTGCATCTTCAGTCCGTTGACCAAGAACATTGTTTTCCAAGTTATTCAGATTATTTCAGATGGAAAAATAAAACGGCAGAACTAGGCAGTCCTTGACACGCTGGATAAATAAAACTAAACCCTTGCGTAAAAGTAAAAGTTGCCATGTCCATCCTTAAAAAAACCCTCTCTTTTTATCATGCATTTATAATTTACACCCCATGTAAACCAGTAGTAGTCGTATGGAACCAGGCAGCTGTTCCGATAATGTGAAATGTGGGTCTTTTGCCTTTCCTCCCCATATTCCTCTGCTTCTCTACTCACTGCAACAGCAAAAGCAATGGGACCAGCAAAGCTCCAAATCAGAGTATCATAGATGGAGAGCCAGCAAAAGTCTGGGTTTCCATATCCTTCAGGATCCAGGCCCACAGCAAGTCCTAAAGAAAATACCACACAAAACAATCAATAAAGAGGAAACATAAATCCTTAAACGTTTCATCTACTCTATAGCTAGAAGATTGTCACTTAGGCAGAAAGTTGGAATTGAACGAACTTTGACAGGACAGTATTAAGGTTTTGATTGTCATCTCTCCTGCATGGCATGGGTCCAGACTACTTGAGCAACAGTCTGATCCAGATGGGACTCGCCCACCCCACCCATGCCAGCAGGGGGCATCTCCTCCCTGAGGTGAGATTGGCTCCCAACCTCCTGACTTTGTGTAATAGCTTTAAGACCTGGTCCTGCCAGATGGCTCTCCTAATGGAAGACCTTCACTCTGGAGGTGGTGGTCTAATCCTATTTCCCTCTCCCCCATGTATCTGGCTCCCTCCTTTGCCATCTTTTGTTCATGATTTTATCTGCTTTAGTATTTTATAATTGATTATTTTAATGTTTTTATGTTGTAAGGTGCCCAAAGTCATTGGGCATAAGATGGGCAGCAAATAAATTTCAAGATAAATAAATAAATAAATAAATAAATAAATAAATAAATATCCTGCTTAAATTGATTCAGTTACCTGTTATAAGACTAGCAGAGGAAGGAACCATTTTATTTTAATAAAATAAGCTATTTTCTTTTTAATAAAACTAGCTGATAATCTGCTGTTGTCTGGGTATTTATTCATAAGAAAGGGGGGGGGGGATGTCCAGACTAAACATAATTTCTAATGTTGGATTTTCCCCTTACCAGAGGGAGCCCCCTTGTGGAGTACTGTGAAGCCATTACCATAGCATAAGTTGTACAGTAGAATCCATTTTATGGCAGTATAATAGAAGCCATCTGAAGCAGGGGTGGGTTTCGACCGGTTCGCACCGGTCCCTGCGATCCGGTTGGTCGCCGAACCCGGAAGTAAGTAACTTCCGGGAACGGCGAAGCCCCCCCCGCGCCCGCGCGCGCCCGCACACCCGCGCCCGCTCCTTACCCGGTTTTTACGAATTCTGCGCTTCTACGCATGTGCAGAATGCATACAGCGCCTGCGCGATCCTCCAGGAGCAGCTGGAGCATCGCGCAGACGCTAGTACGCATGCGCGTGCTGTGCGCATGCACGCACACGCCGTGTGCGTGCGCGAGGACACCGCGTGCGTGCACGAGGACGCCGCCGGCCTCGTTCCAACCGAACCGGTTGGAACGGGACGAGAAACCCACCCCTGATCTGAAGGCACAACAAGCTATATTGTAACATCCCCCCCCCCAGGGGTGTTAGAGGTGTCTTACCCCCCACAGTATTTTTTCCAGAGAGTAAGTCATCTGTGTACTAAGTTTGGTTGAAATTGCTTGAGGCGTTCCAGAGTTATGCTGGAACACACACACACACACACACACACACACAGAGCCATATATATATATATGATTCACAAAGAGTATAATGGCCTCAGAAGAGCCATGGCCATATGCCAGATTATATGAAGTTTAGCGCGGGCCTCACCAGTGATGAATGCTGGCACACCCCATCCGACCATATAATAGAACCGCATCGGGCCATAGTTGATGTCTCGCACTTCACTCAGCATGCGGTAAATATGCAATGCTTCTAGCAATGCCCAGGCAAAGGCACACATGTACAGAAAGTGCAACAGGATGGCAATGACGGTACAGGCAAACTATCAATGAAAGAGACAAAAGAGCAGGATTAGAAACCTGTTCCAAATGTACACAAAACACAAAATGTAATGAACCATTTCACTATATATTCGGAGTTCAGATAGGATATTTTTCTATCTTTGATTTACATTTCCAGGAGCCCCTGCTATTAATTTAAGGCAGTTTTCTTGGCTCTCAAAGGCACCCAAACAAAGAAGGATGCGTGGATGCCAGATAACCCTGTGTGGTTTGTTGGGGAGGAGTGGGATGTCTGACTATTCATTAGCAATAGATAGTAATTATTGTATTGATACTTAGTAGATATGACCATGACTATGAACTTAATCTTTTTAGCAAAGTTTTTTTTCCTCTCCCACCCCTACAGATGCTTACTGGCAGATCAGCCTGGTTGATGCCCAGTAGGAAGACGAGTTCAGAAAAAAATAGCGCAATCACTAGGTTCTTGCGGATGCTTTGTTGATTGGATCGCAGAGTTCGCAATCCAGCCAGGAAGAAGAAAGTAAGCAGGAGGCTGCCCAGCGTCACAGCAATGGAGATATATGTGATCGTCTTCAGGGGTAGGATCTCACCATTCTGGGAGGAACAGAGAATTTATTAATGGATACCCATGCATCTTATTATTTGGTCTGCCTAAAAGCAAGAGCAATTTGATAGTAGAATCAATTATTTCCCTTGACTAAATGTGTTCAAACAGAGGCTAGATAGCTATTTGTTTTGAGTTCCAGCAATGAGTAGGAGGAGCTGTTTGCAGCCCTATGGGTCTAACATCCTTGGCTCCTTAAGGAGCCAAAACCTAACTTCTGCTACTGTGTTATGCTCCCTTCAGAATTCTCCCTTGCCTTATTCTCCTATCCTCATAGTAGAGTCCTTATTTTTCTTACCTCTCTTCGGGAAATGTCCATCAGCACAGCAAAGCTTGTCATATGATTACACTGGCAGTTGACATGCGTTTCATTCCTGAAGACAACCTCACAGCCTTTAGCTGACCAGCCACCAGTCCCACTGACCCTGAAAAATAGCAGAGTCAGCCCGAGGAATCCTGCCCCCCACATCCCAATATCTATTGTTCCCTCCCTATTCATTCTATGGCAGTCCCAGCCATTTTGCCTGGGAAATAGATCTCACAGGATGGAGTGGTTCCAGAAGACACAAATAGGCTTGGTCCGCTCCTCAGTTTCCAACATCCGAAACTGCACAGTGATGGGTTTCTCAAGGGCGCGTTGCATCAATGCGTCATTGTCATGGATGCTGATGCTCACCACTGGGGTGTTGATGATAGGGCGCTTGGGGACTCTGTGGTGACAACAGGGCATTTATTTAGTCATACATTCACCCATCCATTTATTCAATTTCTATAGCTGCTCAACTCAGCCAAGTGACTCTAAGCGGCTTACAATTCTAAAATTATAAAACAATTAAAAAGCATTAAAAGAATAAAAACATCCACAAAGTAAGTACAAACAGCAGCCATGATGATTAATCAACTTATAGTAAAGCCAAATGGCAGCACCCTAAACACGTAAATCAATAAAATATATTTACTTAAATCACTGTTTCCCTTCTGTAAGGTTGAATTCTGCTTACCATTAACCCCACCCCCTCCCCATTTAGTGCTTTCAGACATTTTCTAGGCCTTCAAAAATACAATCAAATCTCTTTCAAATCAATCTTGGCTCTTGGAGATTTAATGATGACATCGATAGCCTTTTTTTTTTTTAGCAACACTACAGACCGAGCTTTGCAATGGCTTCAGGGGATATTTTTTCAACGTCCCAATTTTGGGTTTTCTAGTGGTTCCACATCCAAGTAAGTACTAGCCAGAATATGCCCTGCTTAGTTTCTAAACCGAGACAGTCAGCCAGGTAAATAACAACAACCATTTTGTGGCTCAGACAATCTTGAAGCTACTGGAGTTTCAACAACCCTTTCAATAAGCAACATGGAGAACTCCAAAGAAGATTTGCAATAAAACACAAACAATGAGCATCTAAACATTTCTACCCCCTCTACTAATGTTTTTTTGAAAAAAATTATTGTTTTACTTAAACAAAAACACTCACAAAAAAAGAATAATCTTTCGTTACATCTTGTAGAAAGCGTGTCGATTGGTTACAAATACATTTTGTGCGTTTCTTCCACAATCATTCTATATACTTCATTCAAATTGAATTGTACATTTTAAAGTTTATGTATTTTACTATCACTGTACCACAATTCTCATTTGATTACAATTATTTAAACGTGCTTTTATCTAAAATCATTTGTATTTAAAGACACAACCACCTATTGGCATATATTTGCAATCTCAGTAAACCTCCAATGACTTTACACCTTTATAACATATTCTAAAACAAAGTCAGTTAGTAGGATATCTAAGCATTCCCTCCCCTTCCCCCCCCCCCCAACTCACAGATTAAAGCTTATGTCCAATTTGCTTTTACTGGTACAACACACATGTATATATCATTAAACATTATCCATTAACATTTCCTTCTTATTATTGTAGTTAACTAAAAAATTATTTACTATTTATATCACCCTCTCCTCTCATCAGGCCCAAAAGAGATTATACCTTTATAGCAAGCTCTTAAACAAGAATTTATTAATAAAATTTATAGGTCTTTCCCTAAGTTCCAAATTACAATTTATATCCAAGTTATTTCTACTAATTAAGTTTATCATTTCATTATTATTATCATTGTTAATTATATGTTAACAAAAAGAACATTTAATAAAAATCTAAAACAATCTACAAAATGATTAACATTTCCTTATTATTATTGTGGTTAATGAGAAAAAAAATTATGTACTGTTTATATCACATCTCCTTTCTTCAGACCCAAATTAATTATACCTTCATAATAAGATCTAAACAAAAATTTATTAATAACATTTATAGGTCTTTTTACCAAATCCCAATTTACAATTTATGGCCAGATTACTTATACTAATTAAGGTTATCATTTCATTATTATTGTCATAGTTAATTATGTTAACGAATAAACATTCAATGATAATCTAAAACAGTCTACAAAATACTGAAATCCCTACTTATTAATCACCAAGAATTAGCTAACATTATCAACCTGTATCTTTCCAGTAGCAAAACAGTCTTATCTCTCTTGCCAGTTGTGTCAATTCTCTTTTCAACTCCTTTCCAAAGTTTTTATGAACTTCTCTCCGCACTTTATTGCTTAGAAGATTTCTCAAATAGTCTCATTGCCCTTGAATTGTTATTAACATTATCTTATCTTTGGTTGTCAAACTTATTTCTGAATAGGTTTCTCTTCTTAACTCCATCCTTATCGCTCTTTTTTTTTCTCCTGTATCTTGAAATCTGGGATAAAGCTCCAAATTGTCAAATTCACTTTTCCATCTTCCCTTCTGTCCACTTTCACACATAATTGCTCCATTAATAAGTTCATCTATTGTCTTTATCGTCTATATTTTCATTCTCTTCTTTAATTTTTGGGGCTCCAACCCCTTCATCTTTTGCTGTGATAAACAATAGTCTATCCAACTTCTTCTCAAATCTCCCAAATCCTTCTAAAATATTTTGAATTTCAACCAGGATGTTTTGAAATTTTAAGGTTTCCTCATCTGAATATTGATCCATTTTTCCAAAAGAAAAAAATAGGAAAAAAGGAGTCTAATAGCCACTGCCACTCTAGCCTTCCAAACTTCTTTTGTGAATATATCTATATTTATTTTAAGTCTTAAGCACAAGTTCTTTTGTACTCTTCAAAGTAGAGGGATTCTTATCTTTTTCTTTCCTTTTCCTTCTCTTGCCAAAATATTTTCCAAGAGCACCTGCAAAAAGCAATTCGTGCCCTTGAGTCTTTATCAGATTTTGTAAACAAGTTGCAAACCCTTCAGTTACAAAGTCAGTGAGATCAAATAGGAGTGAACAAAGGATACATTGTTTCAAAGGAAAAAAAAAACTTCAGACTCAGACTTCCCAATGGCAGATTCCACTTTTTTATACTTTTTCTCAATTTTATGGAAAACAAAAATCTTTAAATGTCTTTGGTGTAATTTTATAACAAATAGGACAATTTGTTAAAATAAAATAAAAGAGTTTTAATTTAAGCCAAAAAATAAGGTGGTAAAAAACAGAGGGGAAAAAAACAGTCCAGTCACTTCAAGTGGAGAAACAGGAAACGTTACAATCACTTCAATCCATAAAACATCATTGCAAGCAAGAACAAAAACTTTCTAAGTCAGTCCAATAAGGATTAAATTCGCCACTTTATTCTTTACTTAGAGGACTAATTTATCTTTTAAAAAAAGGTTGGGCAATCTTTCTCAAAGTAAAAAAAAACATCACCCGATGGACTCACTTTCACTTCCTTCCTTCCGGAGCCATCTCTGACTTCGTCAACCTGAGGGCTGCCTGTTTGCCGCTGGTTTGAAGCGTTTCCCTTGGGTCAATCAGGGACTTTGCAGTGTCCTTGAGACCAGCAAGGCTTTGTCTTCCTCGTCACCATCTCTCCGGGACAGTTTAGGTCCTACTGGACCGTCCAGAGGCAAAAGTGTCAATGGCGGTCTCAGACAGTCGAGACCGCATGTTGTGTTGTCGTGAAGTTGGCTCCTCCTTCCCCCTCTACTAATGTTGTGGCGCACCAGTGGTCAGCAGAGCTGGCAGCAGATTTGGACAGTGAGGAGGTTGAGGAGGAACATGGGTCAGTCCTGGAATATGGGCAAGGGCGAGGGCTCTGTCTTGGAGGCAGAGATGGGGCCAGGGCCGACTGATAGTTATCAGCTGCCTTCGGAATCAGACATCAGTGAGGCAGACGAACAGCTGGAGACTGTTCCCAGTGTTCACATGCGCAGAGTTGCCATACGAAGGCAACAGCTATGGAACAAGGATCGACTTGGGAGTAAGGCCTCAAGTGGACGGTGAATGGCCCCTTCCATAGAGAATGAAAGAGGAGTGAAAGGGAGGGGTGTTTGCAGGAGGCAATTAATTCATTCCTGCATTCTTGCCAAGTATTGTGGCATCTGAAAGATATCAGCCTGGCCACTCTCCAAGCCTGGTAAAGATCGCTAATTGTGAACTATCTTGAAAGACTGTGGGAGAGGGAAGACTTTGCTGGAGAGGAATTCACTGTAAATTAAATAAAAGGGGTTTATCGGGACAAAGACTTAGCTTTGTGCTGCTGGGGAAGCCTAGGTCAGAATAACTAATAAGTATTGAGGTACAATGCAGCCATTACCTTAGACTCCTTTTATCTGTGTCATACTGCTCTGGAAGCAGACTTGCCAGGTTGCGGTAGATGATCACACTGGCAATGGCCTGGCCCTCACTTAGATCTGGATGTCTCTTCTGCCTTGTCATAAGGGCATGTTCTTCTTCCTCATTGGTTCCTGGCAAATGTTTGGCACTGGCCACAGAAGATTCTGAAAAATGAACATGAAACACGGAGCCACATTTTATTTTGCTAGAGGAACAGGATAAACAAGGTTTCACTAATGTTTATTTCCAATATTTGTAATCTGCTTGTTTGGGGAAACAAAAAAGAAGCTAACATTTTTCAGGAGATGTGGAGATTTTTCACGAAAATATTGGACAATAATTTGTTCAAGACGGTATACGGTCTCCTGCCCTGCAACCGTGTGCATTCTGACATAGTCAGGGTATTATAAACGATATACGTGATAAATGCTTCTGCTACCGCTCATGCCCCAGATGAAAGAGCCTGGGCAGTAAAGAAAACTGGTTGTATTGCCAAAGAGGGATTGTATCAATCGATTCCTCTTCCTCGTCTTTTTTACAATACCAGGAATTTTCACCCCCACACCCAAAACTCACGTTTGCCTTCTGGAGCCTTGAATACACTTTCAGGCAGGATGACAGTAGTTTCTATATCGGCTGGTTTCTCACCACGGAGTGTCTCATAGTGGGGCAGTTTGGCACCAGCAAAGTTCATTTTTTCTAGCCTCACCACCGAAATAACTGCCAATGTAAGACACAGAGAGATAGAGACACACACATGAGGCATCAAGCCAACTGAATGGTAGTGTCCAGCTGGATTTTTTTTACTTATAATTCTTTCACTCAGACTTGGATGTTCTTGAGTGAGCATTTATGTACCTTTCATTTATCTCCACATACTGTCATAAATCCTAACTCTACTGTATGTCCAGACCAAAGCAACAGACAAACATTAACTTCCAAACCATCTCATAATGGCAAAAATAAAACGTTATTTCCAGAATATGCCCACTCATCATCAATTGCTATAATGAAATATTTTTGCACAAAGCAGGGAAGGACACTCATAATAACTAATGTTGTTGTTGCTCAATGACTATGTTAAATAAATTTGTGGAGGAATCACAAAGTTATATTATGCAATGCCACCACACTAGTATACCCTAGTGCAGGGGTCAGCAAACTGCGGCTCTGGAGCCACATGTGGCTCTTTCCTCCTTCTGGCGGCTCCATCAATTTTGAGAGGAGCTTCCGGTGGGGGGGGGAAGAAGCACAGTGCACCAGGAAAAGACTCTATGGCAAGGGGAAGGTTTTCCAGTTGTCTCCACAATTGATAGGGCTTTCGGTTATGACAGGTAGAGGAAAAAGTACGCCACGCTAGGAGGAGACTCTATGGTGGGGGAACTGAACTTCCGGTCAGCTCCAGAATTGAACAGGGGGCTTCCGGTTAGGACCTTTGTGGCTCCCGGTGTTTTCTTTTCTGTGGAAAATGGGTCCAAATGGCTCTTAGAATGTTTAAGTTTGCCGACCCCTGCCCTAGTGATATTCCTGGAGGTGCGATATTTGACAGTAAGGCTAACACTGACTTACAACCCACTTATGCCCCCTTAGCCATGCTAATATACTTTTATGAATGAGGGGAATGTTCTAGACCAGGGCTGTCAAACTCAAGGTCCAGGGACTGGATGCGGCACATGGGTGCTTAGATCTGGCCCGCAGGGCCACCCTGGAAACAGCAAAGGACTGACCTGCGGTGACTCTGCCAGTGAAAACGGAGCTTGGTAGCCCCTTTTCATTGGTAGAGCGCTTGGGCCCCACCAGCACCCCTGACATGAGTGACGTTGAGCTGGCCATCCCCATCCTGGCCACACCCACCCTGCCCCCTCAAGGTCAAACACAACCCTTATGTGTCCCTCAATGAAATCGAGTTTGACATCCCTGTTCTAGATAGTAATTATCTAAATAAAATTAAGAACTCATTTCAGCTCCCTATCATTAATTTGCAGGTAATATCCTAGGCATATCTTGGATTTATTGGACATTTATGGGGATATTATAGGAAAAGAGCTATAATGTCTGTTTTAAAAAACATGATAGTTCAATACCATGTTTGATATTTAGTTAAATAATCAATTTAAATCCTTTTGATAAATACATTTGTATTTCTACCACAATTTCTAAATCAAGGTAACATTTTGATTATTCAAATATGTGGCCTTATAGAAACTGGTAGCAAGCATCATTTTAAAAGAAATAGCCTCTTACTCTCAAATTTACAAGAAAATATCTTTTCCAATATGGAGCCTACCACAAAACACACATGGGTGCTTCAGCTGTATATAAGCACAAAATACCACTTTCATTGAACTGATTGAAATCCCATTGTCCAGCATGGAAAACAGCCATTCATTTAACATCTTTCCAGTTTAACCCTGAGACTTCTTGAGGAGGGGAATGGTCCAAGGTACCTACTTGTGGCTTGACCATTAGTGATCCCTCTACCAAAGCACCTGGTTGTGATTCTGAAAGAAGTGCCTTTGCCCAGTATCAATGGGGATGAAAAGATTCCCCTTGTTGGGATTGAAGTGCTGATATGCAAAGTGATATGCATATTGTGCAAGATTGTCCACGACGTACATTATTTGGTTTCTTAGAAGATCTGCATGAATCAACGCCAGGGGAGATTGCCTGGATAGCTAAATTGGATATCCAGTTTTGAGGCCCTGCCATACCCCCGTTGAAGTGTTACTATAACTACAGGACCATGTATATATACTTACTTCTCTTCTGTCATGTTTTCATCATACACTAAATAATAATAATCAACTCTTTCATTTATCATTGTTGTTATTCAAATGCAGATTAATCTACTGTAAGTACAGTGTTACCTTAGTATCCATCCTTAATTGATTTTGGGAGGAGTGATGAGCAGCAAAAATGATGAGTACCAAACAATTTTTTCCCGTAAGAAATAATGTAATGAGTCACAAGGCAGACAAGACCAACAAGTACTAGCTTGTGCATTGAGTCCCAAACAAACGATGAGTACTGGGGGAAAAAATTCTTGTCAAAATGTGTTGAGTACCAAATTTGTTGAGTTTCAAAGTAATTGAGTACCAAGTACCAAGGTACTCAACTGTTTTGAAACTCATCAAATTTGGTACTCAACACATTTCGACAAGAATTTTGAGAACCAAGGTACTCAACTGTATAATTATCTAAAATGCATAGAATTGAAACAACTACTATTTTGCTAATTAGGAGACATTATTATTATTCTCTCACCAATGTTGGGTGTGATGATGGTAAATGGGTTCAAGTACGTCTTGCGCATGTTCTGGGCCAGAGTGCTTGCATAGTCCTCAAAGTGTCTGAGCAGCTGTGCCGTGCCACCTTCTGTCTGTTGAATCAGTTCCCAATGATGCTTGTTGCTGTTGTCCAGTAAAGCACTGCCTACCTTAAGCAAATTCTGTAGGACACAAAAAAGAACATGAGATAGCTAGAAGTATCTTCTGATAACAAATATAAAGAAATAGCTTGCTTCAAGGGGCAAGACTGGTATCCAGGAAGGCCAAAAAAAGTTACAGGAACCTATGGCAAAATAATATTCATTGCTGGTATTTCTTGCAAGAAACATTTGTTTACAATATGCTGTGCCTTTTAACAAACCACATTTATTAAGAAAATAATCTTCACTGGGAAACTAACTTGGGCTTTGGATTTATATAGAATATGCTGCAGCATTTATTTTTTATTGATTTTATTTCTATTTAAAACACCTGTAGATTAAATTTTAATCATTTAGGATGAAGCCTAACTTGCCAGTCATCCCTTCCACAATGCTCAGCTGAACTAAATAGATCTGTTCCTCTCTTAAGCTATCAGTGAAAGAACCAAATAATTTTCTTCTCTAAAAACAGCAGTGTTAATCTCGTGGCCCACGGGCAAGATGCGTCACATGCTAGCCCCATCCACCCCCGGTTTAGCGAAGAGGAAAAAAGTTGTGATACATCATGTGACGATGTGGCAATGTGAGTTTGACACCCCTTTTTTAAGAGATGCAACAGAATATCTGCCAGTTCTCTTCCACTAAGCCATGAAGTGCTCTACATATTCCCATGCTCTAAAGAGTAGACCAACCTAGTATCAGATCAAATCAACGTCTGGTATCATCAAAGAAAACCCTAAGCCGATGGGCTTACCTCAGTGAAGTGAACATCCTGGGTAGCAGCCAAGCCAAAGCCTTCTTGGTTGCTTTCATGCTTCAGAAGTTGAGCTAAGAGCTGAAAAGCCACTTTGACATCACTGCCAAAGAAGCTCTCGGTGTTTTGTGTAGCATTGCGAAGCTGGAGAGCTACCCACTGAGACTGCTCTGTATCCAAAAATGATTCATTTCGCAGCAATTTTTCTGCCTGTTCCACAGGAAAGATTAAGATATTTTTCAAAGGTGCTTCAACAAAACAAGGTAAATTAACCAAACATAGATTCTACTGGACAATTTTTTTCAGAAGTTTTGCTTTCTGAAATTTTTTTGGTGATAATGATAGACCCCTTCAAACTGAACATGAATATAATTTCAGGAAGACTGTATCACGTAGGAATCTTGAGGAATATTTTTAATTTCTCTTTTAATTACGGTATTATATTTTTAATTGCATAATGTTTCTGACATGCTGCATGAGTTCAACAGGGCTTAAAATTTTGCTGCTGAATTTCATTTGTAGTCAGTGTCTGATGCAACTTGTGGCAATGTCCAACAGTTGTCAGTCACCATTAATGGGTTCCAGTTGCCCTGTTACCACTTTTCCATTGTGGCAATGTCTTGTGAAACCTTTTGCTACGTTCATCATTGACAGATTTTCAGGATAAAAGCCCAAGTGTGAATGCAGAAAATGCATCTCCAGGCACATGTTGCACTTCATAATCTTATATGTTGTAAGAAATTTGTTAACCAACTGAATGTAGTTTGATGCTCTATAGTTGCCAAGAAAATTCTCAACTACATCCTTGAATGCTTTTCAGGTGATTTTCTCTGGTTCTATTAAGAGATCTCTGAACTGCTTGTCATTGGTGATGTATCTGATCTGTAGACCAACAAAAACACCTTCCTTAAACTTGGCATCAGTTATTCTTGAAAACATCTTTCAAAATAACAAAAACCCTCACCTTCCTTGTTCATTGCTTTCACATACGCTTTCATTAGCCTGGGTTTTATGTGATGCGGAGGAAAAAATATATCTGTCAGGTCCACTATGCTTTGCTGTCCTGGAACCAAATTCTTTTGGAAAGCCATTCCTTTTTAATGTAATGTGACTCTCTTCCACAGCTGTCCCATTCACATATGCAACAACACTACTTGGTATATCTGAGCTGCATCCCAAGCAGCAAAGCCAGTACTTTTAGATCTCCACAGATATTCCAGGTGTACTGAAGGTGCTTCAGCAACAGTTCCATGTTTTTGTATGTTTCTTTCATCTGTGCAGCATAACCAACAGGTACTGAAGGATGTACATTGCCATTGTTTAAAAAAATAGTTCTATAAAATGCCACGTTAAATGCCACGTATATGCCACATTAAATTACAGGTTGTTTTCATGATTAGCAGCCCAAAAATCTATACTCCAAAGTGTTCAGGAAGCAAAATCTTTGTTGTTCAGTGTCTTGATAGCTCAGTTGCAGCTTTTGTCTTATCACAGCTTTGCTAAGATAAAGTCAGAAACTGAACCAAAGCTTACCCTAAGCTACTTCAATCAAAATGCTCTAGTACTGAATTTAATACTTATCACAGAATTTAATACTCTGAAAATCTCTTCCTTCAAGTTATAATCCCAGGGCTAAAAAATAACCTGAAAATGTGAGGATTATACCAGCTGAAAGAGCCAGAAAGGAAAATGATGGAAGTCTTATCAATTACAGGCAGCAACTGACAGCACTTAAAGAAAAGCAACTCATGAAGAGATAGCTTGTTTAAGCAATCTGTCCATTCTGTGAGGAGCAAAGAAGGGGGGGGGGGAGAATGGGCCAGACACAGGACAAGGTATACTAACAGATCATAATGGTAAACATGTGACTGACAGAGAAAGAGAGACAAATACTGTGAAAGTTGTAAAAGTGTGCCTGGCCACAAAGTTGTTTTTTTTAAGCACCAATGTAACTTCAAATGTAACTTTAAACCTTCCAAGAGTCTCTTGGTAGAGAGATGAGTGGCATACAAATCTAATGAATAAAAAATGATCAATGCATGAAGCAGTTGGTAAACTATGTCTCCTTGTATTTCTTTGTTAAAAGACAATTCATATTGCCATCCCATTCATCAATCCAGACAATAAGAGGACGTGGTCCTGAGGAAGCAGCTGGCTTTCTATTTTTACAATAATACAGCCCTAATCTTCACAAGCTCGTTGTGAAATATCTTACAAAGAGAGTCAACATCTCCTCCCTGGCTTATAGTCAAGAGATGGTCATCGGCAGGACTGGGGATTCTATGAATGAAACCAACTTGAGTCAGGACAAAGGGTTGCATCAAACAGTGATTGTGTTTGGGAATTTTGGTAAAATAAAAATAAACTATTTGCGCTCATTCATACATATAGAAAAGAGTACATCCATAGATTCCTGGCTTTGCTCTGGAGCAGGAAAAATGAAAGAAAAGTACTTACAAAATCCTTGAGAACAGCAAAAGTCAGTGAGGTACAGTTGAAAAGATTGGGTGCCAGCCAGCCCTTGTGTTCATCACAGTGCCGCACAGCAGTCCCTGTGGAGCAAAAACAGAGGAAAGGGGATCATTTGTGTGACAATGTGAAACTTAGCTCAAAAAACCAAATGCCACAAAATATTAGCTTGCTCAGTCTTTTCCTTCCCTCCTTCCTTCCTCTTTCTTTATCTCTCTATCCTTCCTTCCTCTTTTTCTCTCTCTCCTTCCTTCCTTCCTTCCCTCCTTCCTCTTTCTTTCTTTCTCTCCTTCCTTCCTCTTTCTCTCTCCTTCCTTCCTTCCTTTTTCTTTCTCTCTCTCTCTTTCTCCTTCCTTCCTTCCTCTTTCTCTCTCTCTCATTTCCTTCTTTCTTTCTTTCTTTCTTTCTTTCTTCCTTCCTTCCTTCCTCTCTCTCACTCTCTCTCTCTCTTTCTTTCTTTCTTATTGAAAAATTGTCGTTTCAACACATCTCACAAAGAGAAGAATGGGATTGTGCTTGTATTTCCCTTTTTATAACGTGGAATATTCTTTTCCGGACACAACTCAGATTGCCATGATGTTAAGAGGAGAGTATGGCTGACACAAAATATGGTCCAAGCAGAGAGAAAAACTCTGCAACATACATTGTAATGTTTACGCCATATCAGAGGGGTTTTTTTAATGATGAAGGTTAGAAAACCATAGGATGCGTATTTGAGGAAAACTACTTTCTTTGGCCACCTATAACAAGTCGTAAACAAAGTAGGATAACTAAAGAAACCTTTACCTGGAAACATCCAAAGACCATTTAATAATTCAATTGATGACTGCATGACTGCATTCTTAAAGAGATTTCATTACCTACAGATCCCCGAGGACAAGGTGCAGCTGCAGGTAAACCAAAGCGGGTGCGGGGCCACCAAATATCAGCTCCAATGGCACGTGGGCAACTATCGTAATTCACTGCAAGAAAAAACGTTAAAGAGTCTGGGTGTAGTCATTTGCCCTATGCCAGTGTTTCTCAACCGTGGCAACTTTAAGTCCTGTGGACTTCAACTCCTAGAATCCTCCAGCCAGCTGGCTGGGGAATTCTGGGAGTTGAAGTCCACAGGACTTAAAGTTGCCATGGTTGAGAAACACTGCCCTATGCAAACTCAGTGTGCTCTTTTCAGTAAGCATGTTTAAAAGGGAAGGTAATCAAGGTTTAATATTTTTACAAATACTTGCTTTTGGAAATAATCTGCATACAGAAAACAAAGGGCAAGAATGCACTCTAGTCATATAGAAAACAACAGTCCACCCACTAAGCAATTCAATGTGTATGAATCACATGAATCAACGTGATAGTTGCATTGTAT
This sequence comes from Thamnophis elegans, assembly GCF_009769535.1. Classification (NCBI taxonomy): domain Eukaryota; kingdom Metazoa; phylum Chordata; class Lepidosauria; order Squamata; family Natricidae; genus Thamnophis; species Thamnophis elegans. The sequence continues at coordinate 46,104,172 of NC_045545.1, forward strand.
TACCCCTTTAATTGCTGGGAGATATCTAGTTCAGAAAATTGGTGAGCAAAAGTAAGAAGTGTGTGATAAAGCAGACTTTCTTTCGAATCAAGCTTGACTTTGTCTCCTAGTCACTTCATAGACATGTCCATGCAGACCAGAGGTGTGAAACTCGATTTCATTGAGGGCTGCATCAGGGTTGTGGTTGACCTCAGGGGGCTGCAGTGGGTATGGCCAGAGTGGTTGTGGCCTGCTTGATGTCACTCATGTCAGGGGTGCCTGTGACAGCCTGAGCACTCTGCCAGCAAAAATGGGCTCCCAAGAGGCTCTGCACACGGAAGCTCCATTTTCCCTGGTAGAGGGTTGCAGGAGGCTGTTGCAGCTGTAAACGGAGCTCAGGAACCCATTTTCAATGGCAGAGGCACCACTGGACGGTCCCTCGCTGTTCCAGGGTGGCCCCACAGACCAAATCTAAACACCCCGTGGGCTGGATCTGGCCTGCAGATTTTTTCAGAACTAGCACAAAGGTGGTCTGCAATTGCTTTTTTCCAATATTTCCTTACACCCCCCCCCCCAACCTCAATCTTGCCTATTGCTAGGGTTTCCTGGTGGCCTACCATTCAAATCCCGGTCAACTTTAACCCTACTCCATTCTAAGGTTGCAGTCGCAGTAGACAAATTTGACCCAAACCAAAAAGTGATTCGGCTGTGCTTCCCGCCCACGGAATATTTCTAACCTTCACAGCCGCTGATGGTAACTTCTGCAAAAGGATTGTCACAGCGGTCACAGCGGCGTCCAATGACACCTGGCTTGCAGGAGCACTGCCCAGTCTCAGCTTCACAGGTGCGAGATAATGAGCCGGTATGGTAGCAGTCACAGAGGAAACATGCAGCGCTATCTGCTGGACGGTAGTGATTGTCCTGTAGAATAGCAGAGAGACTTCTGTCCATTTTATTTGTAATAATTTATATATATATATAAAGTTATAGTTATAGTTATAGTTATAGTTATAGTTATAGTTATAGTTATAGTTATAGTTATAGTTATAGTTATAGTTATAGTTATAGTTATAGTTATAGTTATAGTTAGTTATATCCTCTTGGCCAATCCAAGACCTTTACCAGATACATTGTTTCCTATTAAATTTTGAACAGTTCACTTGCACGCTCAAAAAAGACAGGACTTCTCCAGATGCTATCATGATTTCTATCAAATATGTCAAAATCCAATTCTGTATTACTTTGCGTGATCATGTGCACATGTCAAAGCAAGTAATGGTTAAGCATGATGCTTATGAGAAGCAACAAGCACCTGCACACTCTCTGCCTTTACCCCCCTCTGCATTACTGGAAGCGAGTCAGAAGTATTTGATTTCCACTTATAGCATCATCTGGAGGGAAAATCTGTTGTTAATATTATAGCTTGATTCAAATAATGTTCAGACATTTTTTAAATGTTGTTAAAACCACTAAGGATGTTGAACCATTATTTATTTAATTTTTACCACATTAAACTCCTCAATCTGAGGATGACTCACATAAAATCACAAAATGCATAAAAGCAAACAAATAAACTAACTGGTATAATAAAAACCATAATTATTGGTCTGGGAAACAGCAAATTAATAGTTGGGGAAAAAAGCAAAATAATTGGTATACACAAAGATACCCAAATTTTTGTCTGGTGTGTCATAACTTTCCTTAGTAGGCAAATTCATTTGTTAAGGCAAAATGTTTAATAGTCAAGTTATTAAAACAACGAGTAGCAGTAAAATATCAATACAAAAACAGAAACCACATCCTCTTTGATGATTTTTTAACACCAGGTTGTAAGTTTCTACCCTTAACTAGATAAATAAAACAATCCAAAGCTCACCTTGCAGTGGCACTCTCCATTAGTTTTGTTGCAGTCAGGGTCAAATCCTTTATCAACATCACAGTTGCAGGGGCCACATATAGGATGCCCCCACCATCCCCGTGGACAGGGCTGGGCTAACCTAACAATGAAAATATGAGGCCTGTTGGAAGCATCTTTCAAATACAGTAGAAGAGTATAGTAACTTCTTCATTACAAATTGCCTTTTCGAAAATCTTCCATTTCTTTGCACATGGAGGCTGTCATAATTTACAAGCTTTCAGTAAAGGGACAATAACTAAAGAGATGCTAGGATGTTTTATTTTGGATTTCCACAAGTTTGCTATATTGATGTGTATGGTAAATCACATTATATGAACTAATCTCCTTGGTTGGCATGCACATATACATCAATCACAGTATGTTAATTATGTACAGCATGTACACTGTATATGCAAGCCAATGTCACTACATTCATGCCTCTCCCATACCTGAATGAATGTTACACACTTTTAGGATGACCTTTTATTTGCACATAGCCAGATGCAAATGCCTAAGATATTAATAAATATCTACAATATGCATCCAGCACTTCCACATTTCAGTTCTACAAATACTGAAAAGTACCAACACACACTTACGGGCACATCACAACAAATGTAAGTGAACTTTCTCAGACTCACTTGTTCTCGCAGTATGGCCCAAAGTAGCTGTCAGGACACTCACAGGTGTAGCCATGGGATGAGCTGGGTTTGCGGACACAAATGGCTTGATGCTCACAGGGGTTAAAGGAACAGACATTGGCACAGCTGTCTCCATAGTAACCTGGGCATCATAGGAAGAATTCTGGGTATAACTCTGGCAATAATCTCCAAACTGAGAGCAAATGATAGCCTGGCCAAGCAGGAGATTCCGGGATAATCATTCTCCAATCACAACTGAGCTAAAGGCTGCAGGTGGGAGGGGTGGCTTGAAAGATAGAAATGACCATGGCGCCTATCCTTGTCAACCACCTACTTTTTAATAAAACTTTTTAATAAAACAATGAAAACCTGAAACATGCTAATAATAAATTAAAAAATTAAAAAAATATGTATATGTATGTGTACAAATATGTATGTGTGTGTGTGTATGTACACACACACATACATATATGTATATATACACAATCTCTAGCAAGAATATTGGCCTCTTGCCCAACCTCAGTCTTAAGTATTAAATAATGTAATAAAAATTGTTTATTTCTGGTAATTGTTATGTTTTGTATAGTATCCTAATAAAGTGTAATGCCTAAGTATTACTACTATGAATTATGCATATATAGTTCATGTTATTTCAATAATTATGCTAGGATAATAGTCTTTATTTTGCTGTATATTAGTTATTTAATTAAGGAAAGTGTCAAAAACAAACTACATAGGATTAAAGCAAACAGCCCAGAAAGTCCATAATATATTGTACAAATGAACTACAGTAAGAAAGAACATTTAAAACACAGTAAATGTATAATGTATCTTTCCATCAGGATGAATCATAATAAATTATTGAAGCTTTGTATCACAGCTTTAATAGTATTATTTTAAGCTCTGACTCAGCTATTGCACAACTAAAAATAATGCTTTGAGTACAATGCAGATATTATTTACAACAGTTAAGTTCATTACATATCACAAATGGCAAATACTTGATGCCCTCCAGATATGCTAGACTATAGCCACCTAAACCTTAGGCAGCATTAGAACTGTTTTAGAGGATTTTTAAAAAATATATGAATACATTGAATTTATATGGCAGCCCATCTTGTGGTACGCAATTCTAGGCTGCCTAAGAACCATAAAATGGAGTCTTCTTCTCCATTATAATCCCACTGTCACTTCCACTGACCTGGATCACAACTGCAGGAATAACTATCCCAATCATCATTGCAGTAGCTATTGAGAGGACAAGGATTGGAGTCACAAGGGTCTGGGATACTGCAGCCATGCTCCACATTCACTTTCTCAGCCTGGTTTACATTCAAGGTGATAGCACTGCCTGACGTCTCCCCCATCCTTACACCCTGGCGGATCCAAGCCAAAAAAACAAAAAACAAAGAAGGAGAAGATCAGCTCTTAGATACATAGATTATTCTTCTGCACATTCATTTCTTGCTTCTGGTTCTCAATGAACCTATGAACTCAGTGAACTATGAACTCAGAACCTTAGTGAAGACAATTTGCAGCCTATTTATACCAACCACTTTTTAGGAACCCAAAAGCAAACTATAAATATCTTTAAATAAATAAGCCAACTATGAGAACTGCAGCCCCTAGATGGTGCTGCATTGCTTAAAATAAATACAGTTGATACTTGACAGATCTGTACAAATACAATTTGTTCCAGTATTCATTGAATTTAAGACGTTATATACTCAGTCCCTATTCATAAACAGGAAATACGGAGCCAGCATGACTATTAAGTGAGAAAAGTGAACACAAAATGCTATTATAGAATTGTGAATTGCATGCTACAGGTAGTCCTTGATTTACAAAAGTTTGTTTAATGATCATTCAAAACTGAAAATTCACATTTACAACCATGGCAGCATCCCCATGGTCACGTGATCAAAATTCAGGCAATTGACTCATTTTTATGACAGCTGCAGTCTCTTGGGGTCATGTGATAACCTTTTGTGACCTTCTGACAAGCAAAGTCAATGGGGAAACCATATTCCCTTACCACCATGTTACTAACTTAACATATGCAATGATTCACTTAACAACTGGGGCAAGAAAGGTCATAAAATGGGGCAAAACTCAAATCTCTTCATTAGCAATAGAAATATTGGGCTCAATGGTGGTTGTAAGTCGAGGACTACCTGTATGCGTTGTTGCTCTTATTTAAGATCTGCATAATGTAGACATGACTTAGGGCCTAGAAGCGTGCTTGTGTCATTCAATTTTCAGCAAAATCAAGCTGGAGGATGAGACTCATTGGTACACAGCTCTGGTTCCTGGAGATTTCCAGACATAACAGCTTCTAATTTATTTATATGCATAGTTATACTGACACAGACACATGCTCCACAACAATCTCTCCCAGTTACATAATTATTTAAGGATGTCAGTTACGTTATTTGCTTATGAGTGATGTGGTCTATAAATTGGGCCTACCTTTCCCGAAATATATGTCTGTATAAAAAGCACAGAAGAAAGAAAGGTTGAAAGAAGTGTTGGAGCCTGCGCCTGATGGGTCAACCATGGTATGGCTCATTGACCCAACAACATCCAGAAAGGGCCATCAAGGCTTCTTCTTCATCTACTCACCTGCATGCAACCACGGAATCCATGCTGCAGGTTTCCTTTCTCCCCCAGTATAGCACCGATACTCAAATTCCACATTTTTAGTCCACGAAGTTCACTACTAATATTGGCCATCACCTGGAGGATAGACAGGCAAAGCGAACATCATTTTTCCTTTATTTTTTGATGAGACCACAGTACTTATTTGTATAATAAGATCAGATGTTACAGGACAGTGGTAAAAGCCAAGAAGAGGTGGGCTGGAATAAATTATTAAGATAGCTATAGATTGATACTGAAGAATTTTATAGAATTAACTAACTATAAATCAAAATCTATAGAAAAAGAGCATAAGGATAGTCAAAGAGATTAGTGATAAAATGTATTAAACTATTAGGAATCAATTTAGATCCATCTCATTTAGATCAACCCCATAGATAACTTTAGTTCCCCTGGACTAAATTATACTACAAGTGTTACATTCAAGCTTTAGGAAATATACAGAATGATGCTCCATAAATGCCAAATGATTCAGTCATTAGTTGACCATCAATATTAATTGAGTTCTAGTGCTCACTGTACCTGGTGCAAACCATAATCAAAAGCTATTATGGCTAACCACTGGGCTTCTGGATTGTCCCAGCTGCTATGCAGCTCCAATTGTAGGTGATGCCAGTCACCATCATTCACTTTCACCTGGTGTAGCCTCAATGCTGAAATTTGGATGTTGGCTCGGTACATGGTCATCAGCACTGTACCTTCATTTAACTGAGCAAAGAGATAAGAACAGAATGAGTTTAGATTTGAGCCACGTTTTCACTGCAGAAGACATTATCCATCTCTGTCCATCAAATCCCCCCACCTGGAGTCTAGAAAATACATAGTTCCATTCCTTTCCTTAAGAGGTACATGGAGATGATAACTCCCTTCATGGTTTGCTGCCACTGCAACTGGAATGGAAGGCCTCTGGGAGAAAACTAGACCCTTCTCCACATTTTAAAATCCCCCACCAATCTTTTGAAACGGTGCTCTAGAATATACATATTTTACCAATAAATGTTGGTGGGATATTTTTCAGAATGCTCGGAGGCTGCCCCTAGCCCATGGGCTGTAAGGTGCCCTATTGTGTTGTAACATAAAGTGGTTTTCTCTAGGACACTAATCTGCAAGAGAATAGTAAAGTGTTGCCCACTCACCCAAAGTGTTATGGTAGAATGCTGCCCCGCTGCAGCACGGAGGAGGACACCGTTGCTCTGCCTGGTACGAAACATAAGTCCAATGTGCCAAGGAAGCGTGATGATCAATGCCAAATTACTCCAAATCACCATACTGTGGCCCAAGAAACGCTGAGGACTTGCCATTTCTTCACAGAGACAAAAAAGGAGTTCAACAAGTGTATAAAATATTGCATACGTGTGTGTGTGTGTGTGTATGTGTGTGTGTGTTGGGTGAACTATTCTTATATACTGATAATATTTTTTAAAATAGTGTTCCTTCAGCATTTTGGGTTTAAAGCGTTCAATAATTTTACCCAAGTTCTAATCAATGATCTGATGGGTTTTTTTTTTAATTGCTTAAAAAGTAAGTCCCATATGGAGAAGCAGGAGAGAATTCTGTATTGTAGTCCTGCATTAGATAGGGGAGTTTGTGGGGGTCCATTCTTTCTCTCCCTTTTCTTGCTGTACAAATGGATATAGGAGGGACCATACCTTGCATAGGCTGGAGATACAAAATGAATGTGTTTGAACACATTCCAATAGAAGGGCCTTCTGGTAACTACAAGTTCATGTTCATATTATACTTTCTGGAAACTGTTGGCTTGCCATTGCCTTCTACAGTGTTACATATTTGTACACATGTCACAAAAAGAGAGGGAAACATTTTAAATCCTTTCTGTAGTTTTGTTATATAAGATTCAAGAAGAGGTAAGATGGTTTACTCCATTTCTGCTGAATTGCTAGAGCCTACTATATTGGTTTCTTGATTGCTGAAAATGTGAGAACCAATCAACTCACTTTATAATTATCAACATTTCTAGTCATTAACGTTGACAATGAGGTGAGGACCCAATTACAAAAAAATCCTAGGGGAAATGGATTATGCAGATCCCTTCTAGTCAGGATTCAGGCTCAGGCATGGAAAAGAAATGATGCTTCTTCCTTAAAAGATGAGCTATTTTGAAAACCTGGATGGGGGGGAATGCATTCTTCTTGGCTCTACTAAATCTTTCAGTGGCATTCAACAATATAAAGCATTGTACTCTTTTGGTCTACTTGCAAGGGCTAGAGTTTCACTCCTATCTAAGCAAATGGTTTTAGTGGACTGTTATAAAGGCATAGTATTCAAACCCATGGTTGCTCTAATGTGTGGTACCCCTGAGCCTTGTGCTATCCCTGTATTATTTAGCATTTATATGAAAACTTGGGAGAGGTCATCCATTGGCTTAGGTGGGGTGTCTCCCACATGTGCTTTACAATCAGTTATATGCCACCCTACATATTCCATGGAAGTCTTGAATCTGAGCTACTAAGCCCTGGATGGAGCAAGACACACTCAGATTAAGCATTAGCTAATGGAGTTTTATGTTAATAACTACCTAGACATTATGGAAACATTGATCCCAAGGTTTATTTTTAATGGGGGTTTTCTCCCTCCCAAATAGATGGTTTATGATTAGGGATCCTTCTGAACTTGTGGTTCCTGTTCAAATAAGAGGCAGAAGCCATGGTCAAAGATTTGACCATGCCTAGCTCTGTCTAGTATCCTAGTTGCGATCCTACCTTGATCAGGATATCCTTAGAATGGAACCACAATGATCACCACTTGCATTCTATGCTCCCAGTTCGGGTTGGATCGGGCGAACCGGTAGTAGCGGTGGCAGGAGGCTCCACCCACCTGCCTGAGGTGCCCAAACTGGTAGTAAAAAAATTGGTAACCCACCACTTTTCTGGAACCACATGTGGTTCTTTCATCCCTCTGCTGCAGCTCCCCGTCGCCAGTTGGCTCCACAACTTGATAGGGCTTTCGGTTAGGACAGGTAGAGGAAAAAGTACACCATACTCACACTAGGAAGAGACTCTATGGTTGGGGAACCAGACTTCTGGTCGCCTCCAGAATTGAACGGGGGGTTTTCAGGACCTTTGTGGCTCTTTGAATGTTTAATGTTGCTGATCTCTGCACAAGGTACTTAAAAGACCATTTCATTCCATTGTGGTGCTGTTCTGAGATGTTTTTTTACTCCTTGTTATAACCAACCAGACATATGGGAGCTACCTTCATAAATAAGGGCTTGAATCACTGCTTCTCTATCCCTGTAATTTTTGCTAATTTATATTGGATGATATAACCTCTTTAGAAGAAAGAGTATTTAAGAGATGGGGGGAGAGAGGAGAGAGAGAGATCCATCCATGAATTTCTAGGACATTAGCATTCCCACCTTTTCTTCTATTTCTTCTAATAATTAGAATAGTATATTTTCTGTTTCCTTGGAGCTAGGAAAGGTGTGACTTCCTGATATAGTTCCTGGCAATTAGCACACATGTCATTCCTAAAAAGCACCTTCTTTAGCAGCTTCTATCTTTTACCTTGTTTGCAGTCCTTGCCTCCAAACCCCAGGGGACATTCACAGGTGAAAGTATTCCACTGGTTGACACAAGTTCCACCATTATGGCACGTGTTGGTATCACAAAAATTCTTCTTGGCACAGCAGCCTGAAAGGAGAATGTAAGAATGCACTGGGAAGGATAGTAATAGAAGCTTCTCCAGGGATTACAAAAGCTTTTGCTGAATTTGCTACTGAGTAATGAGGAGCTAAGTCATGATTAAAAGTCATTCCTATGGATGTGTTATACTGCAGACAGTGGCTAGGGCCTGCTGAGGTGTTCTCAATAGGTGGTTGTCTGTTTGCCAATTTCCACCCACAGAAACCCCAACCATTTGCTTACACTTTCAATTTCCCCCTAAATTCATCATACCAGGCAAAGTTCCATTATTTGCAATGAAGTCAGCCAGGTCTACATCTTGATTATCAATCAGGAAGTCTCTCATGCAACCTATAAAATGCCGGTTCCGTACTGGGAAACTCTCAGGAAGGTCAGGAATGCCACCCAGTAACAAGGGACCTGTCAAATCCAAGGATCTGTAAAGTCAAATTAGAGTTATTCAAGAGAAAAACATGATCAAGGGGGGAAAAAATCTGCTTGCGAAAATTGTTTTGACCTAAACAGATATTAAGCTGTCATCAGTCACGCATTATATTAAAAGAGTAGACTTGTGACCTCAGAGTCATTACGAATCCAATTTATAATAGAGGTTTATAGTAGAAGTTTGAGATTTTAGCAACTCATAATGTACTGTATATAAAAGTGCAGCAGCAGAAGATAGCAGGGAAGACTAAAGAATAGATCATCACCATCTGAAATGTCCTGCCCTGAATATAGTCTTCACTTCTCAGAATTTTCAGCAATAGCCAAATTGACTGGGATATTTGGGAGTTGAGGTCTGTTCATACATCCAGAAAGCACTCGGGTTAAGGAAGATTAACATAGCAGCCAAATAGTATTTAGAAAATAGAAATAATGCATTTTGGAACATGCAGTAGTATTAGTTCTCATGATGGTTACAGGCTTATGTACTCTATAGGCATCCATGCAACATGTCAAACTACTAGCTTCCTATCTCCATGAATACCAGCACATTAAAGCAGATGACCAATAAAATCTATAGTACTTCACAGTCTCATATAGGGTAAAGTTGAGCCAGGGAAATTAATAAAGTTAATTATAGCCCCACGGCTTATTTTTCTCACAGCCATTTCCCCACTGAATAACTCCCGTAAAGTCAATCTGCTTTCACCCATCTCTATTCAGTACTTATGATTACAAGCTCATCAGGTATATTTAATAGTGCTTGTAAAATTCTCACTTCTTTGTGCCTGATTGTGTCCCTTGAGCTGAACAGGAATAGTTTCCTAGAATAGAGCCAAATTTCAAGGCCACTGAAGTGTCACAGTCATCTACTGTCACCACAGCTACTTTCTCATCTGAAGGCCCCTGTGGAATTCCAGACGTCCCCACGACAGGCTGTGAAAAGAAAGCAGAATTCTGTTATAAAACTTCAGGCCAGCCAATTAATGGTTACGACAGAGAATATTGATAGGGAGGCACAGAATACTGACCAAAACCTACTGAAAAATGCAAATGCTCTCATATGGCTGCTCCCAAATTAGGATGAATTTAGTAAAAAGGCCCATTTCTAATTTGCACTTTGCATACTCTCTTTACACCCCTCTCCAGTTGACTCCAGATGCACCATCCCCATGATAAATTGGCTTATTTGAAGGTTTTTTTTTAAATTCCACTCTTGTTTGTCTGAACCTGGAGCAAAGTTAGCCTTTTTCCTGTGAAATGATAGGGCCTATGAACAATTTCTACTGACTTTGCTCTTCTTCAACATCACCTGTCAGCTCCTGGCCACAATTAAGTATTTCTCAGCATCCATTTCCTTAACTATTCTAAGAAAGGAATTTAAACAAGCCTATCAGGCAACTCAATCTAAATCCTTCTGTTCACTTCCCAGTCAATGCCACAATATGGGGGGGGGGGGGAGCAGCTTTCCTCTGCTTGTATAACTTTTAAAGGAGTTCTTAACACTTGTAGTCAGTTTCAAAATTCCTGGCTAGGTTTCCTGTTTAAATAAACAACATGAATGGAACTGAAGTGAGCCCTTAGTCTCTCTCCCATCAAACACATGAAAACCCACAAACATACCTGTAGAAGGTGTAAACCGCAAATCACAACTAGGGTTGGCTCTATTATGACAAATATCAAGTTGCAAAGATGCCACCATGCCACCAGTAGTTATGTGTATAATGAAGAGTCTGTTTCCCCGAAATAGCTGGAAGATACTCTCCCACAAAATGTAATTACAGAAATAGGCAAAGCATCACTGAGTGGATTGCACAGACCCATTCAATAGAGAGAAAAGGGAGAAATGGAAAATTTAAGGGAAAACCACAACGTAGCATAACAAACCATTCTATTTTGTATATATATCAACTTTTAGCAGCACACCTAGAAGGAACAGTATCCTGACAGTCTAATTTCATTCCTTCCAAAGGAGTTATGTTTACTGCAAATGGTCAAATGCACCCAAAACATATATCCCAAAAAAGAAAAGTGGGTGCAAGCACTTTCTTTCCATTTTCTTTTGTGTTGCATAAGGTTGAGAATTTTATTCTGCCAAGGGACAGGATGCTATTTAATCCCAGTTTTCATACTGGAGGCAGAATGAATGCCTCATGGTGTTCCCTGGCTGTTTCCTGAATTTCAAGGCCAGCAGAAGTGAACATGGTTGTGGTTGGCTTCAAACTGGATTTTCAGACATTTGGGAGTGGAAACAGATTGAAATTTATGTGATGTGAAAGAGTCCTTCGTATATCTCAGAAATACTTGCAGGTTCAGTTAGATGGCATGGTTGTGCTTCTCAGGAAAAAGAAAACATGCAGAATGCCTCTATTAGCTGTGATGCTAGAAATCAGAAGAAAACAGCTATGTTGGCAGCTTAATGCCAATGGCCAAACACTTTCAGAACACGTTTGCAGTTTTGATACTTAAAAATCAACAAAGTGGTAAATGGGTGGAATTTTTTCCCTGTTGCTTCACCAAAGGTATTTATTTATGAAGCAGTGATTCTGATATGCACTAGCAATGATAAAGGCAGAACTAGGAGCTGAAACCTATTCTGATGAATGAGGTTATGACCCAAGATAAATGCATTCTTTATGTTTGCCTGGAGAGAATTTAATGAACTAATCTTTAGAAATAGATCTGACTGACTAATACAATGTTTTATCCTTGACTATCAGCAGGTAAAGTTTCAACTAGTTCTATCAGAATCGGTAAGACCTCTCTCTCTTCTCTCAAAAATGAAAACAGCAATTTTCATGATGACAAATACTGTCCAACTATCTGGAAATGCATGGACCTCAAAAGTATGACTTCTGTAAGTAAAGCATCAAGCAGGCATCACAAAAAAGGTGGGCTTTTTCAGATTATAGGGCTATGATGGATTTTTTTAAAACAATATATGTTGGGACAAAACTGATTTAGAGAAATATCAAAGTTATTACCGTATTTTTCGGAGTATAAGATGCACCTTTTTCCCTCAAAAAAGAGGCTGAAAATCTGGGTGCGTCTTATACACTGAATACAGCAATTTTTGCCTCCTGAAGCCTCCGCCCCTTTCACCAAAATGGCCGTGCAGAGCCTTATGGAGGGTTTCAGAGAGCTCCTGGGGGCTGGGGAGGACAGAAATGACTCCCCCCCAGCCCCCAGCAGCACTCCATAAGCCTATGCATGCAATTTTTTTGACAAAAAACGGGCCCGTTTTCACAAAAAATGGATTGTTTTTTGCTAGTTTTTGCCCTCCCACCCCCCAAGAGCACTCTGCAAGCACCCCCAAGGCTATTCATGCCTTTTTGGGGGGGGGGAAAGGACCCTTTTTGTGAAAAACAGGCCTTTTTGGGAGGTTTGCAGAGTGCAAAAACTTTTCCCCCCTTTTGGAAAGCTCTTACATTGATCAAGTGCTGTGCCAGCAGAAACACCTACCTGTCTACTGTATTTCTCTCTATCTCTATTTCTCTCTCTATCCTTCTGCCTACCTACTTACCTACTCTCTCTCTCTCCCTACCTACGTACTGTATTTCTCTCTCTCTCTATTTCTCTCTCTATATATATTCCTTTCTCTACCTACCTACCTAACTACTCTCTCTCTCCCTATCTACTGTATTTATATATATATATATATATATATATATATATATATATATATATGTATATATATATATATATATATATATCCCTCTACCTAACAACCAACTTACTCTCCCTCTACCTCTCTCTCTCTCTCTCTCTCTCTCTCCCTACCTACTTACCTACTGTATTTCTCTCTCTTTCTCTCCCTCTCTATCCCTCTATCGACGTACCTACTTTTTTTAAAATTTGCCTCTTCAAAACCTTGGTGCATCTTATACTCCGCTGCATCTTATAATCCAAAAAATATGGTACTAATAATTATTACTAATAATAATCCTAGTATTTTTCTAGATCAATTTTATCCCAACATGGACTTCCGGGGGAGGGGTTGCCGCCGTCGGCAGCTTAACGAAGCTGCCCTCAGAGTTCTGGTTCGTATATCTATTTAAGATCTTAGATATCTCTTTTTTCGGGCAAGAAAAAAGTAGGGAGGGACCCAGCCAGTTAGAATCCTCTTTGTAGTTTGCAGCCCTTTTTTTTTTGGCTGCGAACGAAAGAGAAGGATCAACGAAAGCTGAGTCACTTACTCCGGCCAGATCTTCTCAGCTGTTTTTTTTCAGCTCAAGGCGAGTTACCCCCCCCCTCAGGACAAGCCTTTGTAATTAACTCATTTAAGATCAATCCGAGCAGCGACCATACCCGTGAACCCTTTTTTCTCTCTATTTAAAATACCAGCTTCAATTTTATAAAAGACTCCTTTGTTTAATTTTTTTTTAAAAATGGCGATTTTATAGCTTCCGCATTTGCTATAACGATATATCCTCAACTTCCTGGCACAGAATTAAGGAAATAATTTTTTACAAACCAATTAGTCCCGTTCCCTTGAAGATTTCTTTTTATCAATTGCCAAAAGTTTACTGAAACTACCTTATCTCAAATCAACGTGAGCAGAGACTCTGTTTGCTTTCTTTTTATAATGGCACCCAAATTGAAGCAGCCCAGACGTTCTCTTACATCTCAGGCATTTGTTACAAAGCCGCAGCTCTTACCTTCCACGCCCCCTACTGGAGATTTGTTAACGAAAGAATTTCTTTTTGAGACTCTCAAAGAATTTAGAGAGGAGATGAAGCAGCTTGTTACAGATTTATGTGACAAGCTTGATACCAAGATTGCTCAAACAAGGGAAGATATGACAAGAGTCATAACTGTATTGACAGATTATGTTGCTGGAATGGAAGATAAGCTGGAGCTCCTGGAGGAAGCCAACTCCAACCTGACATCTAAAATTGAAGTGCTACAACAGGAAGTTGAAAACGCAGAAAAACAACTCGTTATGACAAATTTTAAAAAGATGGAGCTTGCTTTAAGAGTTAGGGGATTACGTGAAAATGAACAGGAGAACTTGAAACAGACTTTTTCAGAGGCTTTCAGTCGCTTGGTGGGAAGCCCGGGACTCAACTTTGATTGGCAGATCCAAAAAATTTATCGCCAGAATTCGTGCGCGGCAAAACAGAGACAGCTTCCGAGAGACATAATTATATATTTCGCTACAAGAGAATCCAGAAATGCGATACTACAAGAGTTTTATAATACCAGGTTGCGAATTGATGGACAGGACTTGATTGTTTTCAAAGAAATACCACCCCGAATGTTAAGAGCTAGGAGAGACTATGCTTTTCTAACTAAAGAACTCAGAAACCGTCAGGTACAGTATAGATGGGATGTGCCATTTGGTATTATAGTTACATTCGATGACCAAAAATATCGTCTTAACTCTGTTTGGGAAGCCCGAGACTTTTATTATGAGATCCTAAAGGCGGGACACCTTGAATCACCTGGGCTTGGAGAAAGACAAAGAGAAGGAGAAGAGAAACAACAAAATACACAAGTACAAGACAGGAAGTATCGCTTTCCCCTTCTGGAAAAGCAGAAGACCAGAGAACAAGGATCTAGCCGTGCTCCCAGACGAATCGAAAATAAAGTGGATCGTAGCAACATCTATGAACATCAGCCATTGATTAAGGAGTTATTCGTGAAACCTTTATAAACATCTTGCTATATTAAATAGCCTTAAAATGACATAACTTCTTTGCAAGGAAATTATATTAAATTAACTGACTTAAAATATTGGCTTAATTCTCAACTTGAACAATACTCTGTGACTTTTGTTTTGCATAAAATGGTATAGTTGTATACAGATGAAGAGACATTAATGCTAAAAGAACTGATGCTGATCTCCTTGGAAAATATATTGTATGGGACTTAAAAAAAAAGACTTGATGGATAATTCTGAACTTTTATATAAATTACTAATGAATTATTTTCCAGGGTGAGGAGGGCAGAGAGTTTGGTGTTTCTGGATCGTGGTTCAGGTTGGAGGGAGTTGGGAGGTGTGGTGTAGACGGGAGGGTAGTGGAGGTTGAATTAGAGCTTATTTTGAGATAGAAAGTAAATTGATTTTTGTATAAACTGTTATTTGATTATAATGCTTGGCAGGATACACCCAGGGAGTCTGTAGGAAGGCGGAGCACATATGAGAGGAGTACGGATGAAAATAAAATATATGTATGTGTATGTATATGTGTGTGTATATACATATATATGTGTATATGTATGTATATGGACACGGATAGAGGCAGGACGAGAAGAGTTGGATAAGGAAACCGAGAGAAGAATTTGAGATGTGTTTATAAAAGGGACAAATTAAAGGTTTGGAACCAGACAGATATTTAGATAAAGAAATAAGGTCCCTAGCTAGAGAAGAATTCTATCTGGTTAACTTATTTGGTTTCAATACAGTTTGAAATCCTGCAAGCAATTAATTAACTGAGATTAGGAATGATGCACATTGTTCAAGTCTTAATAATGATGGGAAGCTGAGCTCAAAGTAAAGAGTTTATTGATTTTTCCTTTTTTTTCTTTTTTTTTATTATTTCCTTCTTTTTTCCTTTTTTTTTTAATCTCTTAACCTTCAATGTACTTGGTTTTAATATACTCTAGACTGTGTTTGATAAAAAGCTAAGCCGGGTATGGGATCTGGGAAGTCTGAAGGGGGGTAGGGAGGGGGGATCATAGGGGGGAGGGGGGGAGGAGGAGGGGGGAAACATAGTTTCAATTTTCAAAACAACAAGAATGCACTTGTATACTGTTGCTTCTTTTTTTTCTTTTATTTTCCCTTTTTTTTTTCTTTCAATTTTAGTATAAAATACAAATCGAATATACTAATGAATAGCAGAAATACACCGAAGTGAGGAGTAGAGGGAAAGAAGAGGGAGGAGTAGAGAGGGAGTGAGAGGGGAATGGAAGGAGGGTGAGATGGAGGGAGGGGGAGAAAGGAACGTTAGAGGGGGAGGGGAAGTAGAGGAGGGGAATGCTGAAGGGGAGAAATGAAAGTTGGAGGGGGAGAAAGAAAGGGTGTGTGGAGGGTTGAAGTGTTATGTTGGTTTTGTATTTTGGAAGAGTTGTGCTTATTGTTTCTTTAATCGCACAGTATATAAGTGATTGTATAAATTGAAAATGAAAATGAAATAAAACATATATTTAAAAAAAAAAAATTATCCCAACATATATTGTCCCTTGCATATAATAATAGTAAACAAGCAGTTTATTACTAATACATGTTGGATAATTGAGAAAACCAAATATCAAAAATGAAACTATGCAAGTGGTCCTCACTTAATGACCACTTGTTCAGCAACTGTTTGAACTTATGATGATGATGAATTCGTTATACCCAATACTCAAAGTTCCAGCCATTCAGACATGACCCTGAGAACCCATGAATGCAGTCTAGACATTCAATGACTGCCATTTCAGTATCCCAGAGTCCACCTTTACTGTTGCCATTTGTGACCTTCACTGTTGGATTCTGAAAGCAAAGCCAATGGGGATGCTGGCAGGAGGTTGCAAATGGCAACACATCACATCCAGTCTAACATGGTTAGACAGTCAGGATTCACTGAACAACATCAACCAAAATTACCAGAACTGCTGTCGCTAAGCAATTATGTGACATTGTGTTTTATGATTGTATCACTTTATAATGGAAATTCCAGTCCTAACTGTTGTTGTTAATTGTGGACTACCTGTATGTGCTCCATTGACTATAGGCCTTTCATTGTGTTGATCACATCAAGCTGTAGAAGACACTTACAAAAATGGGAATCATTTCTTCATGAGAAACCTCTATATAGGCCAGGAAATCACAGTATGGACAGAACAGCACTTGTGATCTTAGAAAACATATACTCCAAAGTTCTCACTTGAAGTACAAATGGCTACGCTCAGACACATGATGTGAAGATAATAATTCTCTGAAGGAAGGATCTAATGTTGGGGAAGGTAAAAGGGAAGAGAAGAGGATAACCAGCAGCAAGCAGGATGGTCTCAGTTACAGCAGCAATGGCTGCATCATTGGACCTGAAAGACCAGGTTAGGGACACAGATCATCTTGGAGAAAATCTATCTATGTGGTCACTAAGAAACAACACCAACCTGATGGCACATAATCAATTCACAAGCAGCATCCTTTGTGAAATTAGATTTTTTTTCCAGCAGCAATGGGCAGATGTTGCTTTTGTAAAATCTATACTGTTTGCCGGTAATCAGTAATGGATAGATACATGTCTGGATGCAATGGAATATATTTCTAATGAAGACCATAAGCAGCATGTAATTTACAAATACAAACCAAATTTCTCATAAAACACTCCAAATGGCACAAATACCTGCTTAAAATCAAGCCTTTAATAATTATGTGTTCCAGAATGAGAAGAAGCAGAGATGAGAGATTAGCAGCTGCCAGCGACAGCAGAATTTATTTATACCTTTCAATTTCATATGCTCTTGTGAAATTATTCTTTGCTTCTATTTATAATTTATTTTAGGTAATTGTTATGTAATTGTCTTTTTTGTTCATGAAAATTGCAGAAAAGGGAGGTGGGGAACCAGATGATAACTTCTTTTAAGTAACCCTGTTGCCATATGTTTGCATTATTTTTTCCCATTTTTTTTCCTTTCCAAAACCAAATTCAGAAACAAGAAACATATTCAACTGCTGTCTAATGTTAGGATAGGTTGTGCTAGATTTCACCTTAGAAACATCTCCAGTTACATTAAGAGCCCTCACAGCAACGCGCACCATTGTTTTGCAAAATGCCTATTGAACTGTCAGATGATGTAGAACAGCTTAAAGGTGTGCGTTTTGTCTTATTAAACAAATAAAATAAAAACTTGTTATCTAGCATTCTCCCCACCTATACTTTTCATTTTATACACTGCTGGAGGGACAAAATATCTCACAAAGAGACTCCTGACAAGGTGCCTGTTTAGGAAAATGTGAACAGATAAGCATCTACAAAATCAGGAAAAGAGTAATCATGACTTAACCAGAGAGGTATCTGTTTTGGAAAACCGGTGAACAGATGAATGTGTCAGATTAAAAATCTATTCATATTTTTTTCCTTTTCCTTTCTGGAGTCAGTTACTAAAGCATATAGAAAAATCCAAATTAACTCCATTTGCGGCCGTCATTTCTACACTCTTTGTTCTTGCTGTTGATTTTTTTTACTGCTGCTTTTGATTATTTATTTTTCTTCAGGTATAAAATGTTGATCCTGCTCATGAGGATACCATCTACATTTCAAATGGTAATTTAATTATATATCTCTTTAAAATTTGGTACAAATTCTCAGTCTTCTTTTCATAAATGCATTTTAAAAAAAAAATCTCCACAAGGCATCCCTTTGCCTTTTAACTAACACAGCGTGCATTTTTCTTCTGGAATCTCTCTCTCTCCGGTTTTGTGTTCGTCCATCATGGGGCTGGCCTATCCTGCACATTGCAAGGGAAACCCATGGGTCACCAGTGGCAGTGTTGTTGGGTGAAGGCCTTGACTACAGTAGCTGAAGAACGATTCAAAGGCCTGGCTCAGAAACAGGCCAGTTCCAGACAAAGGAAGCGAAGACAGCTACAGGGGTGGGGGTGGGTGCCCACAGCAGCAGGTCACAGCACAGCACCAAGGGACTGGCAGGCAGCCCAAATCTTCTCTCTGCCTCTGAGTCACTCCTTCTCTCCAAACATGCAAAGCAAAATGGGAGAGCGGAGAGGGAGGAACTCGGCTTAAGGTTCAGAGCACAGCCCCCCACACTTCAGCCCCAGGCAAATCCAAGCAAACTTCTCAGAGTCGGAGCTAAGTCTAAATTTGCCTCAGTTCAAGTACAATCTATGTGATGGCTTTTGCAAATGGCAGGGACATGGCAAAAGAGAGGCTTCGGTCTGAAAAAATCTACAGGAGCGGGATTAGAGGAAGACTGCAGCTGCCGATCCCGCTTTTGTGCAAGCAATAGAAGCAACAGACACCCGTGCTTTCAAGCTCTAGGTACACATACCCACTTTTGGATAGCTGACACTCAGAGACAAGTTCCACAATGCAAAAGGTAGCATATGTTTTCCCCTCTGTTTTGCCCAGAGGCAGTTCTTGTTTGCCACAGGTTATTAAACATGAGGCTTTTACTTCTCTGGGATAAGATTACAGTGTTTTGGAATTATTGTAGCCTGAAAGATTTGTGAGTTTGGTAAACCAAACTTCTCCATTCTGCCATTCAAACATTTTAATTATATAGTGAGGGGTCCTCAGCTAACCCACTGTGACAAGTGACAAAGGAGCGTTCTCTTTTTTCAACAAGTCGTTATTCCCAACCTCCTCCACATCTGGAGGACATCAGACTGGTGAAAGTGCTTGATATCTGGCTACAGAGAAAAAGAACTCATGGAAAGTAAAGTAAGTAGAAAGGAGTCCAGGAAACCCAATTAGAAAAACACCAAAAAAAAAAAAAACCAGGAGATATAGGTATGATAAAAGTTTCATACAATTTGTATGAAATGGCAGGTAACTATGAAAACAAGCAATGGCTGCACCATGGCCTTTTAGAGGGGAGAAAATCCTTAGTTGCTCCTATTGTTGAGGGATGAAGAATGAGGTTTAACAAATGATAAATGCAAATGTGGGCATTTTAGAAAAACACAGTTATTACCCCAAATGAGTATCTAAACCAAGAATGGGCAACTATAGCACCTTTATAATCTGTGAACTTCCTGATCCAGGAATTCTGGGAGTTGAAGTCTACAGTTCGTAAAGGTGCCATACTGTAGTCATCTACCCCTGTAGAGGAGGAAAACATTCTCAATATAGGATTCTTGATGAAATAGGAAGAAAGCTCCCATTATCATCAATACATATAGCAGCACCAAGACCACACATGCCTGAGAGTAATCATCATTAGAATTGTAAGGGGAAATGGCACATTGGGAATTCCTTTTTGACCTGCCCAAAAAACAGCCAACTGAAAGTTACTAGAGATGTTTCTTTTTCAGGAGAGATCCAGTTTCTATGAAGCCAAAGTCTTCACATAATATGTCCAAAGTATGATCATTTGAGCCTAGTCATCTGTGTCTTGAGTTAGAATTCTAGGTTTGTTTAATTATTATTGTTCATTTTCTTGGCTAGCAAGTGCATTCTCGGGAATCTTCTCCAATACTGAAGTTAAAAAGCTATTCTTTCTATTTTGCTTCTTCAGAATCCAGCTTTTGCTTCCCTAGAGCACCATAGGGAAGCCATTGCCTGTGCAATTCTGTATTTGTAAGTATACAAACATCATGGCATTTGAAAATATTTTTCAAGGCCTTCATGGCTACCCTGTCAAGTGTTAGTCTTCAGCATATTTCTTGAGTATTGGCTCCTTTACTGCTGATAGCTGAACTCCAAAGGCAGAAACTAACCAATATCTTGATTGTCAAGTTGGTTACTGAACCTGCTGTCATGAGTTTGGTCTTCTTTATTTTTAATCTTAGTCCCATTTTTTTCCACCATGCACCTTCACTTCCATTATGAGAGCTTGCTGGATTCTTTGTCACTTCACTTAATCAGAGTAGTATCACCAGCAGAGCATAGGTCATTAATATTTCTTCCCCTCATTTTAAAACTCTGCTCATCTTCTTCCAATCCACCTACCCCAATATATATTCTCCACATAAATTGAATAAGGGGACAGTATTAGAGGTGGGTTCCTACTGGTTCAGCCCGGTTCAGTGAGTAGGTAGTAATTCAGGGGGCCACACCCTGAACCGGCTCTATCAGTGGCACCATAGGCGCCACCATCTTGTTTTTTGCATTTTTTTACTACTGCGCATGCGCACATAGCGTGCATCAAGCGCACACACACCCGAAGCATGTCCCTGAGCAAATCGGCAGTAACAGAATCTGGAACCCACCCCTGGAGAGGATACAGCCTTGTCTCAGTCCTTTGCTAACTAGAGCTAGTGTGTTTTGCCATCTTCTGTCCATACTGTGGTTTTCTGACCTGTGTATAGATTTTACATGAATGCAACTATTATGTATTCAAGGATTCCAATTTTTCTAAACATATTCCAGAGATAACTAAAACCAAAACCAATACTTGGATATACTGTATACAAGCCACAAGAAAAACAACAAGGACTGGCATATGGACAGCAATATGTTTTCTGCAGATTTGTAAATGGGAGGGGAGCCCTTTACCCAAGCTATAAGAAAGAACCCTTAATCTCCTTTTATGGTATCCTAGTAGGATCATGCTTTACTGTTTTTTTATCCTTCCATAATGTAGTCTTAATATGACTTATCTCTCTGTCAGTTCATGGATATTCTGCATTTTAGGTTTAGAAGGGGGTGATTTTGTTTTCTAGCACACTCCCTGAATCCTTCAATTCTTTTCACTGGCTAGAGGAAAACAGGAGTGAATTTTTCTACAGCTCTGCTATTCCCCCCACCCCCACCTCCACCCCACAAGTGCGTATGTCTGCACAGAAACACACCCAATCTGTTATTAAACTAAGTTAAATGTACCAATAAGGCAATGCCTAGGAGGACATGGAACAAATATACTGAGAACTATTCTTTGGATCTACTTTACTGACACACGACAACAGAAAAATCGAGAGCCAAGAAAGCCAAGGTTAGCCACAGGTATGCAATGAGCTATCACACGCTTTCATTATAGGAATAGTTGGTAGAAATAGCACATTTTGCCCTAATTGGAAATCCTTCTGCTCATTACAAAGAAAGGGGGAAAGGAGCCTCACTTCCTGTGTGTCCTAGCTTCCAAAGCTAGGATAAAGAGACAAGGCACCTTCAACAATTAAGCAAGCTCTCACATGTTTGGACAGAGATTCACAGTGGTTTTTAATAAGCTGTATTTATTGCTCTGAAAGAAACAGCGGGGCTACCTTATTACCACTTGACAGGCATGGCACTGAAACCCAGAGCTTGCTCACTTTATCAAGCACTCCAAATACTGGAAGCTTAGCCACTCTTACAAATACTTAAAAGAGCACTTTTGTCAAACCTCCCCCCAACTTCACCTCTGCCTGCCATAGTGTGCAGGAAAAACAACAATCCAATACAGTAACTGCAGAGAATCAACAGTAAAAGGTAACGCATCTTGGTTTCCAGACAGGATAAGCTAAGGATAACACATTTTTAGTTTGTTTAGTTTATCTCCCATGTAATTTGCATGAAAGCATTTTTTAAAGAAAGTAATATTCTGACAATCCTTAGAGTCATAACTCACAGGGCACCTTTAATTCTTACAATGTAAGGTAGGAGGGAGAGTCACAGAATTATTTCTACAAAAAAATCAGGAGCTTTTGCAGGTTTGACTTGGTTGTAATGAAATATTGTAATGCTTCAGCCCAAGTTATGGAACTCTAGGTCAACACAACATGCTATTAAGAACTTGCCATTGACAAGCTGCCTACAATAGCCTATGAAAGCACCTTTGATTTCAGTTTGATTTTTTTTACATTGTAACTTGTCAAGCAGCTATCCTTTTAAAACAAAGGGGGAAATTTGGGAGGGGGCAGAAGGAAACTGCTCTATGGCACTAGCTGGAGGCTCTGGTAGCAAGTACCCTCCCACATTAGTTAACAAGAGCTGTCTGCTGGCACACAAGCCCTGTGCTTGGGTGAAGTACCCACAGGCAATCCAGCTCATCAGTGCTGACACCTGTACAATATTCAGAAATATTCCCAGGAATGGGAGGAACAACACCCATCCCAAATAAAGTGCTCTCAAATTAGAGCATGGAGCTAAGCCAGACTCCTCCAAAACTCTAATTCGTCACCAAAATGTGGTTCTGTTTTACTGACACCTTTGACTTGTGCATTTGATGGGCGAATGAAATAAGCACCGGTCAAACAAGAACAAATGCAGCTCACAACAACAGATGGGTAATTGTGCTGTCTAACATGGCATTTATCTAGCATGATGTCAATGCTAAATAAGTGTCAAACAGTTGTAGTGATTGTCTGATCCCTTTTGTGTGCATGTAGCAGAAGTTCTTGCCTAACAGGTATTGTATTGATGCAACAGCATAAACATTAAGCAAGTGAGAGGAATGTCTGTTAACTAGGCTGGATCTTGGCATCAGAATTTTCATTCAAGAGCTGAAAGACTGGGATCCTGTTATAGCATCATCGTGAAACCATTTAGAAGTCTCAGTTCAACATAACATGTATAGCTGAATTAGTTCCTCTGTCCAAACACCACAAAAGGATAATTATTAAAACTGAATGTTTATGAAGTAAGTCAGTGTCATGAAAATTATTCAATAGGATGCTCCGGATCTGTTTTTTCAAGATGCAACTGCTTAACATTGTCTTCTCTAAATGGATTTTGTCTGCCTGGCATGGTCATCTAGGAACTGGATGTTTAAAATCCCAATTTCTCGAGAGGTGCAAGAGACATGGACCTGGAGAACAACCTTTATCTGTTTTTCTCCCAACACAATGGAACAACTTGCCCTTAGAGGTCTTCCTGTCCTCTAGCTCTCAGCTTAGACAATGAAAGAAAATGAAGACTATTCTCATAAGGGACTTTTAATTCTGAACTTTAATGATGAAATGGGCTGCCAAGTTTAGTACAATCTTATTTCGATTTGGTTTTATTGTGAAAGGTTTATGGATTTTATGATATTTTAATGGAATTTGTTACTGCATAATATGACCTGGGAGTACATAAATGATTGCAACAAGCACACAAATACACAAGGAAAATTTTCTGAAGCTTTTCCTGAAGTTCTTTTAGTTGCCAGGATAACTGGTGAGGTGAAATGCCTGCTGCTTCCCTCCACTAGTGAACTCAGGAGAAATGCCTTCTGGACATGTAAATACATATTTATAATGCTTTGGGAGAGCCTTGAAGCAACCATGCTGAGCCTTTGAGTATCTATGGCTCCTCTGTGGCTTCAATATGTAGTTCTACTTCAAATGATTTGCTCAGGGCTTCTCTAAACTGATCTTTCTGGATGCTTTCTCACATCAAGTGGGCTAGTCTGTGATCAAGGTTTTGTATCCTTCAACCAGTGGTGGTTCGGCCCGGTTCAGCCAAACCGGTAGAAGCTTGGTGGCCTGGGTCATTGGAACTCGCAGCGCCCCAGGCCTGCCATGCCCTTGAACCAGTTCCCTCATTGGTGCCATAGTACAATTTTAGTTGTACTGTGCATGCGCACACAGCCCGCGCATGTGGCGCATCCCTGAACAAACCGGTAGTAGGCTCTGCTGGAACCCACCCTTGCCTTCAACTGATCTTTAGATTCAACTCATCACATTCAAACAGAGGATGAATTGGATGAATTGGATCAGCATGATGACTTTTGGAAAAGTGAATGAAAAATGTTCAGAAGCAATGGTAATTCCCTAGGTCAACAAGGAGACAGCACACAGGAATCTGTCTCAAAAGCAGTAACTGTGAGAGGGACCCTGGCATCCTCGTGGACAATGACTTAAACGTCAGCCAGCAGTGTGCGGCAGCAGCCAAAAAAGCTAATACAATCCTTGGATGTATAAAAAGGAGCATAGAATCAAAATCATGTGAGGTATTAGTATCGCGGTATAAATCCTTAGTAAGATCACACCTGGAATACTGCATCCAGTTTTGGATACCAGATTAGAAAAAAGGTGTTGAGACTTGAGGAAAAAAACAGTGCAAAGAGGAGCAACTAAGATGTTTAAAAGCCTGGAGACAAAAACATATGAAGAAGGGTTACAGGATTTAAGTATGGCTAATCTAGAGAAAAGAAGGACAAGGGGTGACATGATAACAGATAGCCACAAAGAAGAGGGGGTCAATTTATTTTCCAAAGCACCAGAAGGCAAGACAAGAAACAATGGATGGAAACTAATCAAGAAGAGAAGCAACCTGGAATTAAAAAGAGACTTCCTAACAGTGAGGACAATTAACTACTTGCCTCCAGATGCTGTAAGTGCTTCATCACTGGAGGTTTTTAAGAAAAGCCTGAACAGCCACCTATCTGAAATGGTATAGGGTCTCCTGCATGAGAAGGCGGTTGGACTAGAAAACCTCCAAGATCCCTTCTGACTGATTCTGATTGAGCATGGGAGGACTTCCCTATTGCTCTTTCCCCTCCCCCAGATTAGTATCATTCCCTCCATTCCGCTCCCACCCACCAGCCATCAATGCCATTCCATTCCCCTGGGCAGCCTTTTCAGGCCCTTGCTTATTAACTGAAGCAGACTGTGACAATTGCACCAGCTGTTCACCTCTTCTTGCCCCCTGTCAGCATCCTCCTATTTAGCGATTGGCTTCTTGGACTCAATCATGCTGGGACCACCACAGTTTTCTCTCCACTCCCCCCTCCCTGCCATGCTTCTGTGTTTAGAGCACTATGAATACTAATAGCTGGAGGTATTCGGCAGTTTATAGGAGATGAACATTTCGAGGCAGCCATCCTGACAATGACTCCACAATCAATCTTTTAGTTCTTGAATGTTTCACGGCCAGGGAAAATATCTTCCTCTTCCCCTATAAGCAACATCTCCAACTACAGATAATGACATGGTACCCAAGGGGGGATACCAGTGGGAAAATTGGCATAAAATGAGCAGAATACTTCAGAGATCCCAACACAATTGTTATGCTGGGTACTTCAGCACTAGGCCTGTTGCAATTCAGCACAAAATAATCTTACCTTGTTATAATAGTGCAAGTGGACAGTGTGCCACTGTCCATCGCTCACACCTCCTGGGATGAATGGGGCAACCGTGCTTGTGGTTTCTCCTGCAGGAAAGACAAAACACTACTCAAGTTTTTAAAATAAAGTCTGAGGAGAAAAAGAATAATTTCCCCATCGTTTTATAAAGCTTCTGAGAAGCTTTGAGGGCACCAGAGTTATAATAGCGTGCCGAGTGAAGGGGTTAAAGAATATTGCTAAAGATTTAGAAAAATAAGGCACAGAAAGGTGGAATGTTTGTAAACTAAAATAAATTGACAGTTATATTGGAGAACAATCATACCTGCTGAGAAAGTAAGCTGAACTTGCTCTTGAACTATTTCCAATGCAACAAAATCATGCCGTTCATTGAAACGCCCATTGTAGAGGAGAAGACCATCCCGTTCCTTAGTGGCAAACCTGCCCCGAAAGAAGACAAAGCCAGGCCTCATTCAAAGCATCATCAATGCCCATTGCAAGATGCTCATAAGAACTAAAGTGATTTGGAGGATGTGAATTAGAATTTTTGCCTGATCAGAAATCTTGCAATAGCTTCTAATGCAGTGTTTCTCAACCCTGGCGACTTTAAATCCTGTGGACTTCAACTCCCAGAATCCCTGCGGAATTCTGGGAGTTGAAGTCCACAGGACTTAAAGTCGCCAAGGTTGAGAAATACTGTTCTAATGCCTTATGAAATGAAAAGATGAAAAAAGAGTTTAGAAAATCCCCCCAGAATGAATTCCCACTCAAAGCAATATAAATTGTATCCTGCACTGTTATCACTGGACCTCATGTGCTTACAAACAATTTTCCTCTGAAAACATTCACAGAAAGAGAGATATCATATGTACAATGCTCAAAAATACAGACAGATCGCACGTGGAATTCGCAACATTTATTATGTAGAAATTTTGGAGATATCCTGCCTCAGAGGAACTGTTGGTTGCTAAGTGCCATGATTTACCTAAGGAAGCAGGCTAGATCTAACAAAGGCATTCCTTTGTGATTAGACATGTAGTTCCTTCATACAAAGGAGTGCCCAAAAGGCTAGCTCAGCTGTGACTCATCCTGGAACTCTCCCCCCAACTTCCCCCCTCAATCTTTCAATCATTCATATTGGTTGCATTGTGACTGTATATAAATAATGAGTAAGAGCAAGGAAAGGGACAATAAGCATGAAATAACAATTTCTCCAATGTCGTTGGGAAAGTCTTCAAGTTCTGGAAGCGATCAGAAAGAAGCCAGAATGGTCATTTCAAATGGTTAATGATGTGCTGGGAATATTATGAGAACTTGGTTTATAGCCCCCCTAAATCAAGACTATAGAGTCACATGTTGTTACTGGGCACATAACGATAAGAAGTATAAAGTCTCAGTCATAGTCCATAAAGGAAATTCTGAGATAGCCCTGAATACATTTATAGTCTTGAAGAAGAGTCAAGAAAGCACAGCGTCCAGGTCAATTTCAAGAAATGGGACAAGAAGAGTAAGATTTCTGTTAAGTCCGGCAAGAAACCAGGATAACAGAAATGGGGATTAGTGGGCAAATCGATCCAATCATATATAGAAAATGATAAGGTTGTTTTGGAAGAAAATCACACCTTCACGGCTTGTGGGGGGGAAATGCTCAGTAAAATTAAAAGGTTTTGCTAGCTACTGATTAAAGCTGAGGCCAAACAATCTAG
Organism: Thamnophis elegans; assembly: GCF_009769535.1. Classification (NCBI taxonomy): domain Eukaryota; kingdom Metazoa; phylum Chordata; class Lepidosauria; order Squamata; family Natricidae; genus Thamnophis; species Thamnophis elegans. The sequence goes on from NC_045545.1 coordinate 46,131,772, forward strand.
AAACTGGATTCTGCTTCATACATCACAACTTAACTCACACATGGCTAGGAGGGGAAAATGCACTGATGGGTTACTTTGGGAAATACAGTGGGATTTTCAATTGATTACACTACTGCTTCTAGGTGATCTACTGTAAAGTGACATTTCCATTTTTTTAATGTAGTGGTCAGTTTTTTTGACATCAGCAAACACAAAATTCCAAAATGTACATTTAGATGAAAACTTCAGATACGCATTAACTTTCATGTAATTGTGAAATCAACCCCTACCGATCTATTTCAACTTTAAGATTGCTAGAATGCCATTTTTAGGTGCCCTCTTTACTGTGTTAATGGTGGTGGAAGATTTTAATTTCTTTTGCAAAAGGAAGCTAAAACATATGAAGAACGGTTGCAGGAACTGGGTATGTCTAGTTTAATGAAAAGAAGGACTAGGGGAGGCATGATAGCAGTGTTCCAATATCTCAGGGGTTGCCACTAAGAAGAGGGAGTCAAACTATTCTCCAAAGCACCTGAGGGTACAACAAGGAGCAATGGGTGGAAACTAATCAAGGAGAGAAGCAACTTAGAATTGAGGAGAAATTTCTTGACAGTTAGAACAATTAATCAGTGGAACAGCTTGCCTCCAGAAGTTGTGAATGCCCCAACACTGGAAGTTTTTAAGAAGATGTTGGATAACCATTATTTTGTCTGAAGTGGTGTAGGGTTTCCTGCCTAAGCAGCGGGTTGGACTAGAAGACCTCCAAGGTCCCTTCCAACTCTGTTATTCTATTCTATTCTCCCTTCCATGTTCGTGGTCATGTCTGCTTTAACATAACTTCTGGATCTCCAGAACAAATTCAGCTGATCATCAGGCACTCAAAGGTTGCTTACTATGATTTAGTCTAAAGAAATGGAAATAAATCATCCGAAAACCACTATACTTAAGATGATATTTTCTTTAATTAACAGTGCACACTGACATAGTAATTGTCTATATAGTCAGAGCACTGGGTGCCTTTTTTCTTTGCTTTCTACAATCTTCTGGTAGAACAAAGAACATCCATTTACTAGTTTCAATCCTTATAGCTTCCTGGCACTAGATCAAAAATGAAATCTGGTAGAAAAAGGAATTAAAAGATCCCAACAAATAAGCTTAGAGGTGTCAAATTATTCCATCTTCTCTCTTCTGATAAACATAACAAGAATTATAACATCTTCTTATCTTCTCTTACATTTCAGGGACATCAATATGCCCACCTATCAACTGTAATTGAACTGAAGAAAACCACGAAAAATGGATAATTTATAAAATTAGTTAATTATTTCATATAGGCTTTCATCAGAGCATTATTATTTACTGCTACTCATTCCTAAAATGTACCATTTCTAATTGCAAATGAGAAAATAAGACATGAATGCTTCTCAATATAACAACCAGAATTACTTATATATAAGGTGGGCAGCTATATAAATTTGCTTAATAATAAAAAATAAATATAAAACCTATAAAAATAAAAACTGGTCTGTTAACTTGTTACAATGGAAGCTAGTCTTTTCTTGATGATCTACTATTCTCATTCTCATCTTCTGTATTTATTGGCAACTGTATGTAGTCTGATTTATCAAAACAAAGAGACTAAAACAGCATTCAAATAGGTCAGTTAATATGTTTTGCATTTTAGCTGTCAATGATACAGTTTCACACTTGTAGAAATACATTATTTTTGAGCATGAAAGCCTTTAAAGGCTCCCAATGATTTTACAAACATGCTTATTAAGTAATAATGAATTTTTAAAATAAGCACCAGCTCAGAAAAGTCAGAAAGCATAAACTATACAAATTATATATATTCATTAATTTCTACCACCTTTGAATTCTACTATACCTATTTTATACATTTCATAATCGGTACTCATACATGTTCTCTGTATAAAACTACACATCATTTAGGATATGAGCTCTTTACTACTGGTTCTGAACGTTTCATTTGCCCTCCACAAATCAACCTTTGTGAAGTAGGAAAAGTGGATCTACTAATGAAATTTAGAACCCCAGTCCTAAATTGCCATTCAGAAAATTGAAGGGGGTCAGTTAACAGTTGGACTGGCATAGGGAATCTAGCGCTGCTGCCGGTTAGCTAAAGCAACTTTTCTTAATGTATGTATGTACGTATGTATGTATGTATGTGTGTGTGTATGTGTGTGTGTGTGTGTGTGTGTGTGGTGTGTGTGTGTATATTTGAATATTTTTTAAATATTACAATTGGATGCAACCAACTGCCAGCATGGCTGCAATTTTTTCTTTTGTTATTACTATTTCAAATACACCCTTGTCTATTATTTTTTAAAAAGCATATTATTTCCCAACATACATGCTTAGAATCAAAGGAGCAGAAGCACATTCTGTTCTTATACCTGCAGATATACTTGGGCTCTTAACTATCTCAGTGGAATATGTGAAATTACATCTGCTCAGCATATTCTATTTTATTAAGGTTGCTAAAGGGTATTTTGTTCTGATCTAATATGTGAAGAATAGAGAGACATTTGTAACACATATAAAATTGGTTAAAAAAAATAGAGAGAAAATATGTGCTTCATAACTGATTATCGAATATTAAAACTATAGTTTTACACACACACACACACACACACACACACACAGACATTTCCCTAGATGAATTACTATACAGGTAGTCCTTGATTTAGGACTATAATTAATCCCCAACTTTATGTGATTAAGTCAGACATTTGTGAAGTGACTTTTGCCCCATTTATGAATTTTCCTGCCACAGTTATTAAGTGAATCGCTGCAGTTTTTTAGTTAGCTGTTAAGTTAGTAACACGGTTGTTAAGTGAATCTGGCTTTCCCATTGACTTTGCTTCACAGAATATCGCAAAAGGCAGATCACATGACCCCGGGACACTGCAATCATCATAAATATGAGTCAGTTGCCAAGTGTCTTGGATTTTGATCACCTGATCATGGGAATGCTTCAACAGTTGTAAGTGTGAAAAATTGCCATAAATCACTTTTTTTTCAGTGCCACTGTAACTTTTGAATGGTCAAATAAATGAACTCTTGAAAGTTGAGGACTACCTGTATCCAAAAATAGAATGTTTCTCAAATCAGGCATCAACCATTTTTGTTTTTGTCTCTTCCCCAAAGCAAAGTGTGCTCCCAGATTACCAAGGGGCTGAGTTACTGGAGCAACCACTTCTGCAGCAGGTGGGAAATGATAAACCCCCTCCCCCATAGAAACAGTGAATGATAAGCCTGTCAAGGCTGAAAAATATGGTTCCCTTCTGAGCAAAGCAGATCTTCCTTTCCCTTGTGACCACACACAGAATTGCTCTCCTGGGTAGATTCATTTTAGACTGTCAGCACTTGGCAGTTTCCCCCCATCCCCCTCCACACACACAAACACACACATACACAGTCCCAGAGGAAAAAGTGTGTGACAAGTATACAGAGCAGAACCGGAGATCACTGACCCTTTGCTGGGGACAAAAAGGCTTTGGCTGGCTGGCTTCTTTGTGCTAGGCTAACAAAAAGGATGGAATTGGAATAATTATGGGTAGTAAGGCCAGGAAATGTGGAAGGCTCTATAATCTCATCAGAGGAGCTCAAGCAAATAACATCCTTACAACAAACACAGTACTTATATGCCCATTTACACTGAAAGGACAAAATGAGAAGTGAGATACACAAATCCCAAAAATTTTGCTACGCTTGCTTTTAGTAAAAGTTCCTTTCTAGCTTAACAGTATTGCTAAACAGAAAGAGGAAGACACTTATTATTCAACAGGTAGCGCAATGCATCTGAAAATTGAACAAAACAGATCCAAGAAATTAAGCAGCCTATATAGTCCAGATGCTTGTGGTAGCTCTCAGCCTCCATATACATAAACACATGCAAATCTAATGCAGCCAGCAATTATTGGGAGTGGAGAGATATACAAGTGCAACACCATCGGTGTTTACCTATACAACTTCCTGCTTTGGGTAAGCGTCTGGATCAAGGTGATTCCCCTGACACATAATGTCCATATTCAAGTCTTTTTAAATTGTCCAAAATAACAGCATTAAAAAACATGCTGAAGATGAAGCAAAATTTTGTATAAGAACTTTTAAGACTACAATTTTAAAATGGTAGAAAATGGTTCATCTAGACACAATGGGACATTTTTTTCAACTTATAGAACTTATTTTCAATGAAGGTGAATCTATTATCCAAGGAACTATAGTCCATCTAATTTGGCTTCAAAAAAAAAAAAGAGGGATTCCCCCCCCCATTTTTTTAACTATTTGCAAATATTTAATTCTGTAACATTATATTTGGAAAATTGGTTAAACATTTATACTTGTCTAATTATATTTTATGTTTAAAATATTTTTCTCAGGACTTCATATTCTATCTATTTTTAAAAAAACTTTGAAAATAAAATAGATTTTTTTAAAACAGGTATAGTTACAAGGATTAGCCTGCTGGGTCATAGTACAAAATGTCAGGAAAATTTAAGGACAAAATAATGTACATATAGGTACAAAACTACATTGGACTTCTTCTTTTTTCCTAAGCCAAGTACTTACGTGAGAACAATGGTGAAATGGAAGCGTTGGCGCAGCCCCTTAAAAGTAAGGAAGGAGTGGCCCGGGAAACTACGGGTACTCATCTGACAGTACGGCTTCTCATAGTCTCCAGACAGGCAGTCACACTTGAAACCACCCACCAGCAGGTTGACACAGGTGCCACCATTCTTGCAGACACCAGGGGTACAGCGGCCCAACCGGGAATTCACTTCACAGTTCTCTCCTGTAGCAGAAGCAAAAAGTATCTATCAACAAACATATGTATTCTTCCCCTACATTCTCCATAATTCTCAAAATTAGTTAACACTCAAAGCTACTCCAAACACAGTTGAATTTCTTCCCACAAATGCATCTGAAGCAAAGCACTTGGATTTGGTTGTATAATTGTATATACTACTAGTAGTATTTATACCATTTATAGGCTATATAACTCCTGACTGTGAATGGATTACAAATTAAAAGTAAAAAAATACAAAACACGAAAGGAAATCATGAGAGGCTCTCAAAACAACATACAGTATAATCACACACATATCCTCCAGCAAGGGCTCAACCTTCACTCTATCCACATCTTGGAAGAATAGCCCATCTTCCTGAACATCATTAGAATGGGAGCCATCTGGATGTCTGAATGAGTATCATTCCAAAAGCCACCCACACTTTCTGATTCCCACATGATGATACTGCTTAATCAATAGGACATGGAGTAGACCTACTTTTCCTGATCACACTGGGTAGGCAAAAACAACCAAAGATAAGTGGTCCCATGAAGAAGAAAAAAGGCTCTGTGCCATGAATAATTTTATAGATGATAACCAGCACCTTGAATTGCTCCCAGAAGCCAATTTGTAACCAGTGCAACTCGGAGAATAGTGTGATCACACAGAAATAATGAAGCATGCCCCACACTGTCCAGATTGTTGCATTCTGGACCTCCAAGTGCTCTATTTGTGAGGTGACTAGTGTGTGAGTGACTGCCTGAAAGCCTTCAAGTTCAGGAAAAGTTTCCAGTGGCGCATTGGGTACACATGTGCAAAGATCCACTTGGCCACAGCTACCACCTGCTCTTTGAACAGAACATGTCAGTTGCAGTATAACCAAGTATAACCAAGTTACACACCAGTCTTGAGTGGTGAAATGCAATCCCACCCAAAATCAATAATGGAACATCCTCAGACCTAAATGATCCAAATTTTTGCAGCCAGTGCAGAAGGCTATCATGATTAAAATTATTAAAGACATCAAGGAGCACAAAGAAAACGCAGTACCCTCATCCTAGTTACAAATCAGGTCACCAAAAAGGACACCCAATGTTGTCTTCATACTGTGATCCAGCCTGAAAACCAATTGCAATGGGTTCAGACAATCCATCTTTTCAAAGATCATTGCTAAAGTCCAACCACCTTCTCCACAATCTTTCCTAAAAAGGGATGATTGGAGACTGGATGGAAACCATCTAGAATCTTTGGAATCATAAGTATCATATTGAGGATACCCCAAAGTCTTCTTTAAGGCTGAGAGCACAACTTTCTTCCTCAAAGAAGCAGATGTCACCATGTGGACTCAATATCATCTCCCCACTTTTCAAAGCCAAGGGAAAACATTTTATTTTCCCAAAACTCTTAAAGCCTAGTTTTATGCTACGTTCAGCTATTCTTTTCTATTTCCTGTTTTGATACTATTGCAATGCTGATCATTCTTATTTGTGAGACTACAGAAATCAGTTTAATTTAAGGTGCCTGGCTGTTTTTTTCTGATTTCTCTGCATAAGGAGAAAAACTAAAAATATATGAACATGTATGATATTAAGTAATGGGCCTTTTTAAAATGATGTCCAAGTTCTTAAGATCTATAACATAACTCTGAAAATTAGCAGTGCAATATCAGTTTCCACTTTGTTCTCAGATATCAGTTGTAGTTAAGTAGTGGCTGGGATTTCCCACCAATTAAAGCAGAAAATAAAGCAGAAGATAAATAGTCAAATAACCCAAGATATCATTTTAGCACTAAAACACAAGAGCAATCTGAGAAAATCTCTGGTCACATCGTATAAACCATTTGCATGTTTGTGCAAGCTGAATTAAAACTTGATTAGAAAACCTAGCCCTAACAAGCCTGATTCTCCAGAGTTTACTCTTCCATTTGCTTTAGTGAAAAATTTGACTAATCAGAAGGTTTAATGTGGCAAATGTATTTGATATATTCTATCAATATGCATGCAGCTGCTTTTGTTAATGGAAACTGCTTAACAATGGGATGTCTTCAACAAAACGATGTTCATTTGCAAAGCATGTGTTAGAAATAAGCAAATCTGTTCCCTGTATTTTTAGCAATCTGAAGGAGTAATTTCAGGCAGATTTATGTGAATATTTTTATTACTTTAACTCTATCAGTTGTTCATTTCTCAATTTGCAAAGCAAATAGCTTGTAGAGTTGAAAAAAGCAGGATCTTATAATGTAGAAAAGCTGCATTTACCAGGAATAGTCTTTCATGGATACAAATAAACTAAGCTGATAATTTGATACCACTTTTTCTCAAAAGTTTGTATTGGAAACAAAGAAGACCCAAATTCTGATTTTTAAAATGTTTGCATTCATTTGTTGTAAATTTCAAGTAACCAAAGCTGAGATTTGTCTAAAATAAATAGATGAAACCGAAACATGTTTTTCTCCCCACAAGATTTTTCTTTTACACCCTTCCTTTCAGCCTTGTTTTCAGATTTCCTTGTTTATTTTTCATTACCTTCAAAGACTTCTGAATCCTAAACCAGATTGCCAACATTAGCTTCCCTCCTCTCTAATTTTTGTTTTAATTACTGGGTTCAGACAACAACAGTTTCATTAAGATAGATTGGAAGCTAACTAGTTTAGCCACATGACCTATTTTACACAAACATCCCTCTATTTGAATGCTCCAGAATCCAGACTTTTAACTATCATTATTCTCAACCAAGGGAACCTGGCATGTTATGGTCCCTGGGGTTGCAAAGAGTTGGACACATCTTAGTGGCTGAATGACAACAACAAATTCCCAACCAATGTCGTCAATAGCTGGAGCTACATCTCCTGATAAATCTTGAGCATCTCAAGCTCTGTCCCTAATCTGTTCTTTCAGATTTTCTAAAAGTAAACAGGTCTATCTATCTTGCAACTGGCCATCTTTTTCTTCTCTTTCTTTTGACCTTCTACCTTGGAGCCTTTTCCTGGAATCTAGATCTTCACATAACATGTTGAAGTAGGATAATTTGAGCTCAATCATTTGTGTTTCAATGCTTCTCTTTAGCAATATAAAATTGGCTATTTTGATCTCAGGGACATATTTACATAGAATCCTGCAGAGTTATATACTTTAGATTAAACCTACACATTTACACTAGGCTTAGTTGCGAGTGCTCCAACATTGGAGGTTTTTAAGAAGAGATTGGACAATCATTTATTTGAAATGGTATAGGATTTCCTGCTTGAACAGGGGGGGTGGACTAGAAGACCTCCAAGGTCCCTTTCAAGTCTGTTCTTCTGTATTTGCAAGCAAGTATGCAAAGGTCTGAAGTCTTAGTGGCATTTCAAGAAGGGTTCCCAAAAGAATTGTGTTAAATTGTGATCCAATAAAATCCTCATAAAAGATTTTCAAGATGCTTTGTCCTAAGTAACTGCAAGGCAAACTAAATGCATGTATCAAATTCTCTGCCAATACCTCAAAAACTGAGATTGTAAATTTTCAACAGTTCATATTTCAAGATGAAAAGCAAGTCAATCCAGCCAGAATAATAATATAATGTATTAGGGGAGACTTGGTCCTAATCTTCTGAGCAACATTATTGGTTCTATCCAGTGGTGGGTTTCAAAAATTGTTCGAACTGACTCTGTGGGTGTGGCCTCCTTTGTGGGAGTTGCTTGCCGCCCATGTGACCGGATGGGAGTGGCTTGCCACCCATGTGACCGGATATGAAGATGCCGACGACACTTGTCAAAACCACCTTAAATTACCTCACACACAGCACTGGCATGCATAGGAATATGATGTAAACTTGTTTTTTAAAAGGCATTTTTGGTTTGCGTTAAAACAACTTCAACACACGCAATGTTCTGATTGCACCACAAACGCAGTAGTCATCCTTACCTTTCACAGAGGCACTGAGTTTTATAAATATGAGCATGATAGTGTAGAATAATCATATCCAAGGACCAGTGGTGGGTTTCAAAAAATTTTGGAACCTCTTCTGTAGGTATGGCTTGCTTTCCGGGTCCACTGGTGGAACCTCTTCTAACCGGTTCAGTAGATTTGACGAACTGGTTCTACCAAATAGGTGCGAACTGGTAGGAACCCACCTCTGGTTCTAGCCCAACAATCTAATTTTGATTTTTAATAAGTGTATCATTTTTTAAAATAATAATAAAAATATAATTTTGCGAGTTGCAAATGAGTTTCCTCTTTTGTAACTGATCTTCCTTTCTCTTCTTTCTCTTATTAAAAGTCCAGTTCCATGGTTGTGGCAAAACAGGTTAAAAACCTTACAGCAGATTCACATGGATGTAAATCTCCAACTACTGAAAGACTAAGGCTACTAAAAAAAAAATCAACGTGAACAAATAGTGTGAATGCAGCATTAATCATTATGAATAGCAAGATTTGGCAGCAGACAGAAAAGGGTCCAGTTTTATTACATATCAAAGCTCTGAAAGTTAAGAGACAAATTCTACTTTTTGAAGAAGCTGTATGTTTCAAAGTGGATGAAACAAAATCCAAACGTTTTATTGCATCTGAATGTATATAAAAAAAGGCATGTTACGTAAGGTGACCAGACATAACGCTTTTGGCGGGACACCCCCGCTTTTTGATGCATTTTCCCGCGTCCCGCCCGCTTTTTTAAAAGGCACGCTTTTTTTTGGCGCTGGCAGCTCCCGCCCATCAGCTGCTGGGCTGGCTCATCGTTCTGTTCTATGCTACCTACAAATTTAAGCCAGCCCAGCCTGCCGCTCACTGATTTGATTGGCTGGACTTCTTAGCTGAGGACACAGAGGAGTCTCCATTTTATTTTGTCTTTCTTGTTGGGGTTGCAGCTGCGCTTACTGGTGGTGAGTAAAATTAATCATGTTTTGTAAAAATTTTTACTCGGGAGTAAAAAGCGGCTGCCGGTCGCGCAGAGAACTTCCACGTGGTTAGGGTTAGTCCATGCTGGCTGGGAACTCCGCAAAGCCAAAGGGGGAGAAGGCAGGGGGCTGTCTCCTCCTCCCAGCCCAGCAAACAGTCCTTTTTTCAGCTGTGCAGACAACTTCCACGTGGCTCTCGCAGCCCGGCAGAAGCATTTTTTCGGGGGAGGGCTCTGCCTTAAGCAAGAATTGCATTAAAGACCAGAGCAACAGGTATTTCCTTATTTGCCTGGAGAGACAAATAATTCCTAGGGATACTTGCCATGTTCTTTCATCACCATGACGATCTTATTTTTTTGAGCTAAATGTATTTTTCCAGTTTGAATTGGGCATAATCTTTTTTTATTGATCCACTGTCAGGAAGAGGGATTATAATTTAAAACAGATGATTTCAGTGGCATCTTTTTATTAATTTAAATTTCTTTCCGTTCTCCATACCCATCTTCTTGTATCAAATAATAGCTGTGGATTCATTGGTATTAAGTGTATATGTTTGAAGCAGTGCAGGAAATCTTGAAAACTTATGAATTTCTCTCCCCTCTGTGGCATTAGGCCTTAGTATCTGATTTGCTATATAACTTAGCAGTAGTTATTAGCACTCTTGGTGAATGATTCCCTTTTCTCAAATTATCTTGAACAATAGTTTGCAGTGTTTTCATATCTTGCACCCAGCTTTTTAAATTTATTATTAAATAATTTGTATTCTATCAGGGGCTTTCAGCAGTTTACAGCAACAAAAATGCCAAATAAAATTATATTATTATAAAATCATTGTAACAATTCCACAAAAACAATAAAAAGAAAATCCAGTGATAAAACCATATTAAATCCCAATGGCTCTAGAAGACAGAATAATTTGTACAGCCTTCCTGAATGGACAGCAGGTTAGGGCTCCCTGCTCTTGGGGGAGGTTTCCAAAGGATGAGCACCAGCTGAAACCTTCCTCCTGAGAAAGCCCTACCTTTGTCATGAATGGGATTACAGGGCCTCCCCAGAAGATATTTAAAGCTCTGGTAAGATAGCTTTGAGGGGGGTGGTCTTTAAATATTTGGACTTTAAGCTGATTTTGGAACATCTATAAATTTGAAAGCACAAAAAATGCTATTGGCTTGTTTCCAGATGAGTCATTTACTGTAAGGAGTGTATTTTAAAATAATATTTTATTTATTGTGCATATGATTTTTTAAAATAGTGGTATTCTGTGTTGATTCTTTTTTTAAATTGTCTTAGACTATTTAAAAAAAGATTCTATCCAAAATAAATTGAAACAAGCCATTTTTAAAATTTCTATGCACAATACTTTGAAATGGACTCAGGAGTCATGATTGACACTGAGTGAATTTGCACTTTTAATAATCAGGAAGATACAATGGCATTGAAAAAAGTGACTGATGACCATTTTTCACACTTAGCGACCATTTTCACACTTAGCGACCGTTGTGGCATCCTCATGGTTACGCGATCAAAATGTTGATGTTTGGCAACGGATTCGTATTTCTGATGATAGTTTGAAATGGTGACAGTATAAATTATTGCTGGTGTAATACTTAACAATGGTTTTTAAGGATTTCTTTTATTTATAGAATACCTTTTTTATTATTTTGGGGGGATTTTTACTTTTAAATTGTTTATAAAATGTATTTACTACAAGAAATGTTCCTTTTTGCAAATGTGATCTTTGCAAATCTTTGTGATGCAATATGTTCAGACCAGGTTTATGTGTCTCAAAGTGGCTGCTATTCTATGGGCAGGCCAGGTTGGTGCAAGGCAGCTTTGCCAGATTTGGTGTGTTTCACCCTCATTGAATTTTATATCGTATAAATAATGGAAGGAGGAAGGAAGAGAAAAAAGGAGGAAGGGAGTGAGTGAGGAAAGAAGAGGTTGGAAGGAGGGAGGAAGGAAGGGAGGGAAAGAGCAGAAGACAGATAAGGTGAAGGTAGATAAGCAAGAGGAATGAAGGAAGAAGTGAGGAGTCTCGAGGAGGGGGAAAACATTTAGTGACCAAAGTTACAATGGCATTGAAAAAAGTGACTGATGACCATTTTTCACACTTAGCGACCGTTGAGACCATTTTTCACACTTAGCGACCGTTGCGACCATTTTTCACACTTAGCGACTGTTGCAGCATCCTCATGGTCACATGATCAAAATTTTGTCAACAGATTCGTATTTATGCTGGTTTCAGTGTCCTGGGGTGACCTTTTGACAAAAAAAATTTTTTTAATCAAGCCCCCCCAATCTGAAAATCTGGTCACCTTAATGTTACGCTTTTAAAAATTGTCCAGTTAGCTCTCATAATATGGGTGTAGTAAGACCAGTAGGGCTGTGTAATGCTTCAGATGTGATCTGGAAAAAGTGCTTTGGGATGTATGAGAGGACCAAATTGATGAATGGTTGACAACTGGAAAAACATACTTGATTCAGAAAGATGCAACTAAAGGAACAACACCTGAAAACTACAGACCAATAACATGCTTGCCAACAACCTTCAAATTACTCACAGGCATTATTGCAGATAACATGATGGATTATTTGGAAACAAACAACATCTTGCCAATAGAGCAAAAAGGCAACAAAAGAAGGAGCAGGGGCACAAAAGATCAGCTCCTAATTGATAAAATGATATTAGAAAATTGTAAGAACAGAAAAATGAACTTGAATATGGTCTGGATTGATTACAAAAAGGCATTTGACTCACTGCCACATAGTTGGATCATAAAATGCTTAGAAACAACTGGCATTAGCAAAAATATTACATCCTTTACAGAAAAGGCGATAAAACAATGGAGAACTGAGTTGGCAGTAGGGAATGAGATCTACGGAATGGTTAATATCAAGCGAGGAATTTTCCAGGGTGATTCACTTTCACCTCTTCTCTTCATCATCGCAATGATCCCACTATCAGTAATCTTTAAAAAAATGAAATTAGGCTACCAAACAGCCAAAGAAGCTGAAAATTTTTTGCATTTACTGTATATGGATGATTTGAAACTCTATGGAAAGTCAGAAATAGAAATCCAATCATTGACAAACACAGTCCGAGTATTCAGCACCGATATTTCAATGCAGTTTGGCATGGAAAAATGCGCCACTTTATCCATAAAAAGGGGCAAAATAACTGCATGTGAGGGAATTGAAATGCTCAATGGCCAATTAGCAAAGAAAATGAAGCCTACAAATACTTAGGCATTCTGCAGTTGGATAACATCAAGCATGGAGAAGTAAAAACTGTTGTCAGGCGAGAGTACACCAACAGAGTTAAGAAAATTTTGAAATCTAAATTGAATGGTGGAAATACAATCAAGGCCATAAATACCTGGGCAATACCAGTTATAAGATACACAGCTGGTATAGTTAACTGGACACAAGCTGATTTGGACATTTTGGACCGAAAAACCAGGAAACTAATGACAATGCACTACAGTTTACATCCACGTGGTGATACTGATAGATTATACCTGCCCTGAAAATCAGGTGGCAGAGGACTATTACAAGTGAAGCAAACAGTTGAAGAGGAAAAACATGCACTGGCTGATTATTTAAAAGAAAGTCAAGAACATCTATTAATCGAAGTAAAGAACAAAAATCTACTGAAGGCCCAACAGACGAAACAAGAATACAGAAAAGATGTGATAAAATCAAGAATGAAGAGTTGGCAGAACAAAGCACTGCATGGCCAATTTCTGGAAAAAATAAAAGATAAAGTGGACAGTGAACAAACTTGGTTATGGTTAACAACAGGTACATTAAAGAAAGAAACAGAGTCACTAATCCTGGCTGCGCAAGAACAAGCTATCCGCACAAATGCCATTAAGGCCAAAATCGAAAAATCCTCTGATGATGCCAAATGCAGACTATGCAAAGAAGCTGATGAAACTGTTGATCACATACTCAGCTGCTGTAAAAAAATCACACAGACTGATTATAAATTGCGGCACAATTCAGTAGCGCAAATGATCCATTGGAATTTGTGCAAAAATTTTAATATTAAAACAGCAACAAACTGGTGGGAACATCAGCCTGAAAAAGTCACCGAAAATCAGATGGTCAAGATCTTGTGGGATTTCCGTATACAAACAGACAAAATACTGGCGCATAATACACCAGACATCACACTGGTTGAGAAAAACAAGGTTACAATCATAGATATTGCAATACCAGGTGATAGCAGGGTCGCCGAGAAGGAACATGAAAAAATCGCAAAATACCAGGACTTAAAAATCGAAATTCAACGACTATGGCACAAACCAGCAGTGGTGATTCCAGTGGTAATTGGCACACTGGGTGCTATTCCAAAAGCACTGGAATTACATTTAAAAGTTAAAAATTGACAAAATCACCATCAGTCAAATGCAAAAAGCCGCACTGCTTGGATCTGCACGCATATTACGAAAATACGTTATGACGTCCTAGGCCCCTGGGTGGGGCCCGACTAGTAACCAATGCCAAATCCGGCGAAACAACTGGCCGCTGTGATACAATTGTATAATAATAATAATAATAATAATAATAATAATAATAATAATAATAATAATAATAATGCAACAAGCCGCACTGCTTGGATCTGCACGCATATTACGAAAATACGTTACGACGTCGTAGGCCCCTGGGTGGGGCCCGACTAGTAACCAATGCCAAATCCGGCGAAACAACTGGCCGCTGTGATACAATTGTATAATAATAATAATAATAATAATGATGATGATGATGATGATGATGAAACTGTTGATCATGATGAAACTGTTGATCACTGGGTGCTATTCCAAAAGCACTGGAATTACATTTAAAACAGTTAAAAATTGACAAAATCACCATCAGTCAAATGCAAAAAGCCGCACTGCTTGGATCTGCACGCATATTACGAAAATATGTTACGACGTCCTAGGCCCCTGGGTGGGGCCTGATTAGTAACCAATGCCAAATCCGGCGAAACAACTGGCCGCTGTGATACAATTGTATAATAATAATAATAATACCACCAATAAAAGGACAAAGCAAAGAAGACAATAAAATAAATAAATAATACTAACCCACCCTTTATAGATTGATGTACATGCACATTAGAAAAAACTGCAAGAATTGGGTGTTTAGCAAGGTGATGTTAGGATCTAGAAGATATTTACCATCACTTGGCCTGTGAAAATTAGTAGAATCTGATCATATAGTCTTTGGGCCTCCAGACAAAATTATAAAACTTCATTGAAGTACAATTTGAACTGGAAAGAAGCCTTAAAGGGAATTTCAAGAAGCTGTTCTAAAGATTTTGGGATATGGGAAGAAATAATTTGACAGGCTGCAGAGTGCAGACACACCATTTTGCTGCTGGACTCAACACATTCCCTGTCTGGCTTATGAGGTAATTTAATAGAAACTTATTTCTATATTATCCTGAAGTCACTTAGGAAATTGCAGGACAGGTTCAAATTTCACCCTAGGGAAAAAAATGAGGCTGCTATAAATATACATAATAACAGGAATTTATGCTGAGGCCATATTACAAAGTGCAATGATTCCACTGGCCATATTCTGTCTCTGACATATGCAGAAATAGGGACAGGAAAGGGAGGGATTGGATAGTTGTTATAAAATGAATTTGTAGCTAAACCTGGCCTATTTTCTTGGCCTGTCTCCTCAATATAACCTTCACATAAATCTCTTGACCATAATAAATATGAAAAGTACTTTATCAAAAATATATATAATTTTTCCTGCAATGTTGATCCCATTTTACACATCCAAGCTAGAAATGTTAGTAATGCATGGTGAAATGCATCACAAATTAATAGTGAAAAGTTCACTTTCACATATGGCCCAACCTTGGTTAGGATTAGTTTCTGAAGCACCAACTAAAATGAATTGTAAATAAATGTATTACATTTAATAAATGTAAGTTACCTAACTCTGAGAAATTTCTGAGCTATTTTCTTCAGTTGCATTCAGCAAAGCAAAGCATTTATGAGGCCTTGGACATAGGGTTAAATGATACCTCATTATCCGTACACATGCCATAATTATGCTCTTAAGTGAGAAGCAGGTGTTTGCTAGAAGGCTTGTGCCAAAAGCATGGTTGTTACTCTGTAATAAGAGCTAAAGTAGATGAAACACATGAAATTGCATGTCTCACTATATAATAATGCAAATAATTTTATATATATGAAAACTGTATCACAAAACAGAAGAGAAGAAGGAGACAGAGACAAAAGAAGTGGCAGAAGGATCTAGTCTAGAGCAAAATTCCAGTGAGTAATATATTATGATAGTAAAACTACTGTACTCGACTACCGTAGGATCGAGAGAGCCAGATTCAAATTCAGACACAGCCATGGAAGCTCACTGACTTTGATTATTTTTTAAGCCTAAATTATTACACAGGATAGTTGTGGAAGGAGAAATGGAGAAGAAGGGATATGTATGCTACCTCCAGCTCTTGAAAGGGACAAGATCATAATCTGTCCAATTAAAAAAAAAACCCTGCTCCAAATCAAAGTTGGAACTTTGGTCTACATGGAATTCCAATTTACTATAGAACATATATTCCTATCCCCTAGTCTCTTTCAGAGTAAGCAACATTATGCAGAACATAACACAGCAAAGGAGTAAGGAGAGAACTAGTATGGCACGGAAATTTCAGGGGTTTGGCCACCCTCAGCCATGGAAGTCTAGTGTGTGACTTTAGGCCAGTCAGGCCCTCAGCAGAAACTACCTCACAGAGTTGTTGTGGTTTTAAAGAGATGATATAAACTCATACCAAATAAAAATACTAAAAAGTACTATACTGAGAAATAGTAAACCAAAGAAATTAAAGGCACATTGAGAAAAGGAAACTTTGCTAAAACAAGTTTATGCCAACATTACTCACTATACTTCTCCATGCCTTTCTGCAAACTATTCCTCTTCCCGTCATGTTCATTTGCCACATCGTATATCACCTTTTATTCTTGAAACCTTTAAACTACTCACCTCTCAATTTTTCAGGATTTCACCCATCTAATTTTATTCTCAGTTGTTCCCTTCTTTTCAATCCATTCACTGTGCATTCCTATATTTGTTTTCATATTCAATTTTCTTTCATTCACTATGTACAAGCAAAACACCCCAATGTTCTTTTTGCTACCAGTCATTCTTTCTGTATTCAGTCCACGAGTCTTGACCCTATCACTTTTTGTTTACCATATGCACTTCTTAAGTTCCCCTTCCCTTCAGTTCTAATATAAAAGCACTCTTTCCTGTTTTCCCTGACATACCCAAAACTCATTTACATGTAACACATTGGGCAAAAGGACTCTTTTACAGCCCTTTTCACCCCTTTGACAAACATTCATTACTCACAACAAACTACACATGACCTCCGTACTGTTGCAACAGCATTTACCAATACTGAATTTTTTTTCCATCCATTTCTTCCATCTTTAGTAACCACAACACCAAGATTCAATTTGCCTAGTTGCTCTAATTTTTGCCACTTATGTTTAACACATACAGTAATTGTTCACTCCTTTTCCTTGCCAAACACAACTGCATTATTCTTTGATACATTAATTTTCAGATCTAATATTCACCACAAATCATTCTGGTTCTCTGTCAACAGAAAAGCATTATTTTGATTTTAAAAATACATATGCAGTAGTTCCCAACCAATAATTCACTAATATAACTATAAACATACATAACTTTGCATTTAGATGTATATTAATTCATTTGCCACATGCATGGATTAAATATATTAATATTTAATCATTATTAATAATTCATTATATTAATAAGTTCCCAACTAAAAAAGGACTCAAGATGGCATGCAAAATTAAAAATATTATAAGAACATAAAAGCAAATAGTTTTGGGGGGGGAATAAACAAAAAAGTTCAACCACCCACCATTAATTATCATCAAAATAGATTTCATTGTACATTTCATTCATAATCAAAACTTCACTATCATTAATATTTCCTACAGGTATTACAAACTCCATCCCATTACATCAGACAATCTTCATTTGAGTCTGTTCTACTCTTCCTGTTTCCCCTAATTTTAGATATATTTGGACACATATATATTTTTCTTTCATTTCATTTATAAACATATGCTTTTTATCATTTATGTCCCTTATAATCCAAATCTCAATATTCTACACACTGTGATCACTTCCAGATAGGCCCATAGATGTTGACCTGTGCCACTGATCGTCCCTATGGTCAAGCAAGACTTTCACATGTTTTAGTAAGGTGGAGAAAGTGCAGACTAAGTTATTAACCCTAACTATACCTACCGTATATCACATGCACATTTCCTGTTAATAGTATGAACAGTACAGGTCAGTTTTGTACATTCTGGTCAACATGCCACATGCAGTTTTACTCCAAATATATTCATGCAAACTAGACTCTAAATCACCTAAAAGATGTTTCTTCACACTATGTTTCATGGGAATCTATGAAACAGCTCCATGTCTAAGAGGGGGAAAATATCGTTTGAAGACAGCCAATTTTCCATCATTAGAGTTTGCTTTTTGAGCAGGGGCTCCAGGATTTATTTATCTATTTATTTATTTGCTCATTGGTTTTATTCTAGATTTTTGTAACCTAGAAATGTTTGAGAGCCTCTGACCTAAGGGATGCTCCCAAGAAGTTTGTAAGATGGTGCAGTCATGACAATGCGATACAATTTTGACTGCTGTACATTTCGGAGAAAAACTGCAGAATGTAGAGCAAGAAATAGGGC